>NC_086199.1:37482799-37783702 GCF_035770615.1 Melospiza melodia melodia | reverse complement strand
AAAAGGCAATTAAGAGGACTCGCCATAGTACAAACCAGCCAGCCTCTTTTTTATCCCCAGGAAGTTGATGAAGCAGCTCTTCCTGGAAATCCTTGCCAGGCACATGACAGATGACCAAATAATGTAGTTAGCATGATTTTTCAGGGGAATTTCATGCTGAACATCACTTTAAACTCCTCTGATGAATCAACTTGACTGGTAGATGAAGGGAATATTATCTGCCTGGGCTTCAGGGAGGTTTTTGACATACCTCTACATGGCATCACACATACATATGGAAGCAATAGTGCAAAGGGGAGGGAATCAGTGTCTTTTCAGTGATGCTGAGGGAAAAGACAAGAGGCAGTGGGCACACACTGAAATACAGGAGATTGCCTTTGAACATCAGTAAATGTTTCTTTACTGTCAGGGTGACTGAACCACGGCACAGACTGCCCAGAAAGATTGTGGAGCCTGGATCTTTGAAGACATTAAAAGTACACCCAGATAGAATCCTGGGCAAGAGGCTCTAGGTATCCTGGTTTAGGCAGGGGGGTTGGGCCTGGTTAGCCCCACCAACCCCTTCCACTCTCTTTCATTCTGTGCTAGTGAATTCTCTTCAAGATGCATTTCAAAGCGCTGGCATGACAAAGTTCTGTGCAGACAGAGATCCAAATGGACATGGCATCTAAGTTCCTTAAGCAGTGTTCAAGAAGAATGTAAAACTCTGGCACAAGTGTCTCTTCCCTAACTGAATCCCTTTCATGGGAAAATTCCCAGCTCTAGAAAGATCTTCTGATACGCATGCTTAAGACTGACACTGGCTGAGCAAATTTCTCCCTATGTATATCTAAGACCAGTTAGGATCTTCACCCAAAGTGCAGTCAACATAGTCACAGAATGCCTATTGTTAAGAAGTGACAGCTTCCATCAGAATGGCAGCTATTGGTCCACAAAATGGATTAATGGATGGGAATTATCTACGTGGGTTAAAAACAAAAATAAAGAGTTGGTCTTTATTTATCAATTTCATGGCAATATTGATAAGGGAAGAAAAAGATCTAAGTCCTTGACTTTCTGGACTCGAGGAAAGATTTTAAAAATTCCTTGTAAAAATGTATGATCACAATCAGACTATTGAAACCATTTTAGTTGGGAACAAAGTTCCAAAATTGTCTAGATAGTGGCAAAGAAGCCAAGAAAATAGGAAAGAAACAAAAAGAGAGCAAAAGAGTCAGCTTCAGTGTACAAGCTCGTTCTAGAAGTAGTCTGCTGGGAAAAGGAACCCCCAGCTAAATTTCCAATGTATTCCTGCGCTTGATTCAGTAACTGGTCAATGTAAAAACCAATCCTTTTGTACAACTTCTTCCAGCAACAAAAACTCCAACAGGTTGACACTACCATCATGCCTGTTCCAGACATATTTAAAAGAGAAATGATGATTTTCTTGAAAACCTACTTACATAAAAGTTGCAAGATGGTGGAGGGATTCCCACATCCTCCTTCCTCCATCTGGCTTGAAAGTATATTTGATAAAATATGCAACAAAGCACATGATTTATAAGGGAGAGTCAAATGGATGATTTGGGAATCGATCTCTTGTTGATAGTAAACTTCATATCCACTCGGTGTGACCTTTTTAAAACAAAATGTGGAGCTGAGGCATGAATCTGCCACAACAATTGTAAAGCAAACATACACACTCCCCTTCATATGCCCCCCCCTCCACACACACCTAGGCACACACAGAGATCAGCATAGCAGATCATGAACACCTTGGAAAAGACTGAAATGCTAAATGCCTCTCTTGATGGGCAAAAGAGCTGGTGCAGTAATTCAAATGCCTGGTACAAAAATTCTGTTTAATATTTAGCTCCTATTTAAAACACAGCTTTTCATTTCATTCTATTTACAGAATATTTTCATTTCATTTGTTTCTTTAAAATTACTTAGTTCTCACCTGTTGTATGTCTAGGAATATTTTCTTCCAAAAATAGAAAAAAATAGATGATATCTTTTCAGCAGAAAACATTGGTTGATACAATTTTAAACCATCATGATATGGAAGAATTCTTCTGTCCCTCTCGAAGGTGGAAGAAGCATTTGGATCACAGATCATCTACAATGAAATACTTGACATGTTTAAGATGCTTTCAATCAATTTTGATCGTCAATTGCTTATTTGTTGTAAACAGTAATTTTTCAGTGAAGGGAAAGTGTGTGTGGTATATCTACATGATATGTTCAAAGGCAGTTCCTACTAATGGCCAGGCTGAATTCCAGTAAATAATGTCCCGAATGATATTTTGCCGCCTTCTTTGGCACTTCATGAAATCTTACCCCGATGAAGTGCTGAAACAAAGAGATTTTCTCTTAGAGAGTGTCTCATGTTGTAACCTATCCCATGGATTTTATGCTGTAATTCTTATCTCTTTTAAAATTTACTATCTTCTGTACAGTTTTCATGAAACTTTCTGTTACAGTAGTGAATAGCACAGATAAATGTCATTTTGTACAACTTTGAATTTACCCCAAGAGCTGAGAGAAAACTTGATCCTATACTTCAATCCGAGTTTCTTCTATAGTCCGACTTTGTTTCTCTACCATCAAGCTTCTCCTTTGTTGCTGCTCCAAGCCCCGTCCAAGGTGACCTTGAATACTTTCAGGGATGGGACACCCACAACTTCTCTGGGCAACCTGTTCCAGTGTTCCAGCACTCCCACAGTAAAAAAGGCCTTCCTTTCATCTAATATGTGTAGGAAATCATAAATCTAGGCATAGAAGCTTGGAGTGCAAATTTGAAATTCTTTGGATTTGAAGCACATTTTATATGAATACTGACTTACAGATGACTAAAAGATGTTGATGGGCATTTGAGCTGACAAGTTTTGAAAAAGTGCACGGAAATTAAAATTGAAACCACTAAAATTAAAAACTCCTTGCCATTTTCTTTTTCCTCTCCTATTCAAAATTGCATATGTCAGATATCAGTGCTTCATGCAAACCTCTCAGATGCTCTCAGAGAAAAAGCTTTTCTTTCAGACTAAGTTGCGGTTGACGTAGAACACTAGCAGGAGTGAAAGATTTTCTGGGCATCGGGGCAGCCCGTTCTCCTTGGATTTGTGTGCAGAATGCATTTTATCCAAACTGGAAAATAGATCCCAGCTCTGTTCTATTCATCATTCTTACTTCATCAGGCCAGAAGATTCTGTGAAAAGTAGCCTGTGGACCTTGAAGACAGCGCATGTGAACCAGATGAGAGGTGATAGAGAAGTTGAGGGAGAGAAGAAAGAGCATGAGGCTGAAACCAGAAAGTATTTCTCCACGTGATCAGGGAAGATTGCAGGAGCCACTTGGTACTATCAAACCAGCCCAACTTGGCACTGGTGCCACCTTGGGTCTGGGAGCCATGTTGCATATCGTGCATTTTAAGGAGCCAGCTGGCCACACCCAGCCATATGCCCCCAAACACAAACCAAGGCCCTTTTCTCTGGCAAACAAAACTCAGCTGCCCTGCTTCTGGATGGCAGATTGCAGGAACCACTTGGTACTATCAAACCAGCCCAACTTGGCACTGGTGCCACCATGGGTCTGGTCACCATCCTGCCTATTGTAGCTTTTCAGGAGCCAGCCGGTCACTCTCAGCCATAGGCCCCCAAACACAAACCTCGGCCCGTTTCCCTGGCAAACCAAAGTAAGCTGCCCCGCTTCTGGATGGCAGATTGCAGGAGCTACTTAGTACTATCAAATCAGCCCGACTTGGCACAGGTGCCACCTTGGATCTGGGAACCATCCTGTGTATCGTGGATTTTCAGGGGCCAGCCAGCCACTCTCAGCCATATGCCCCCAAAAACAAACCACGGACCTTTTCTCTGGCAAACAAAACTCAACTGCCCCTCTTCTGGATGGCAAATTTTAGGACGCACTTTGTACTACGAAAACCGCCCGACGTGGCACTGGTGCCACCTTGTGTCAGGGAACCATCCTGCATATCGAGCTTTTTAAGGAGCCAGACGGCCAGGCCCAGCCATATACCCCCAAAAACAAACCACGGACCATTTCTCATGGAAACAAAAATCCGCTGCCCCGCGTCTGGATGGCAGATTGCAGGAGCCACTTTGCACCATCAAACCAGCCCGACTTGGCACTGGTGCCACCTTGGGTCTGGGAACAATCCTGCGTATCGTACATATTCAGGAACCAGCCGAACACTCCCAGCCACAGGCCCCCAAACACAAACAACGGCCCATTTCCCTGGCAAACAAAACTCAGCTGCCCCGCTTCTGGATGGCAGTTTGCAGGAGCCACTTGGGACTATCAAACCAGCCCGACTTGGCACTGGTGCCACCTTGGGTCTGGGAACCATCCTGCGTATGGTGGATTCTAAGGAGCCAGCCGGCCACTCCCAGACACAGGCCCCCAACAAAAACCACGGCCCTTTTTTCTGGCAAACAAAACTTAGCTGCCCCGCTTCTGGATGGCAGATTGCAGGAGCCACTTGGTGTAATCAAACCAGCCCAACTTGGCACTGGTGCCACCTGGGGTCTGGGAACCATCCTGCGTATCGTGGATTCTAAGGAGCCAGCCGGCCACTCCCAGCCACAGGCCCCCAAACACAAACAACGGCGCTGTTCCCTGGAAAACAAAACACGCCTGCCAACTTTTTGATGGAGTTTGCAGGAGCCACTTGGTACTATCAAACCAGCCCGACTTGGCACTGGTGCCACCTTGGGTCTGGGAAACATCCTGCGTATCGTGGATTCTTAGGAGCCAGCCGGCCACTCCTAGCCACAGGCCCCCAGACAAAAACCTAGGCCTATTTCTCTGGCAAACAAAAGTAAGCTGCCCCGCTTCTGGATGGCAGATTGCAGGAGCCACTTTGCACCATCAAACCAGCCCGACTTGGCACTGGTGCCACCTTGCATCTGGGAACCATGCTGTGTATCGTGGATATTCAGGGGCCAGCCGGCCACTCTCAGCCATATGTCCCCAAACAGAAACCTCGGCCCGTTTCTCTGGCAAACAAAACTCAACTGCCCCTCTTCTGGATGGCAAATTGCAGGATGAACTTGATACTAAAACCGCAGGCCGACTTGGTAGTGGTGACACCTTGGACCTGGGAACCATCATGCGTATCGAGCATTTTAAGGAGCCAGCCGGCCACTCCCAGCAATATGCCCCCAAAAACAATCCACGGAATTTTTCTCTGGCAAACAAAAATCAGCTGCCCCGCTTCTGGATGGCAGATTGCAGGAGCCACTTTGCACCATCAAACCAGCCCGACTTGGCACTGGTGCCACCTTGCATCTGGGAACCATGCTGCCTAGCGTGGATTTTCAGGAGCCAGCCGGCCACTCTCAGCCATAGGCCCCCAAACAAAACCCACGGCCCGTTTCCCTGGCAAACAAAATTAAGCTGCCCCGCTTCTGGATGGCAGATTGCAGGACGCACTTGGTAGTATCAAACCAGCCCGACTTGGCACTGGTGCCACCTTGGGTCTGGGAACCATCCTGCGTATTGTGGATTCAAAGGAGCCAGCCGGCCACTCCCAGCCACAAGCCCCCAAATACAAACAACGGCGCTTTTCCCTGGAAAACAAAACTCGCCTGACAACTTTTTGATGGCAGATTGCAGGAGCCACTTGGTACTATCAAACCAGCCCAACTTGGCACTGGTGCCACCATGGGTCTGGTCACCATCCTGCCTATCATAGCTTTTCAGGAGCCAGCCGGTCACTCCCAGCCATAGGTCCCCAGTCACAAACCTCGGCCCGTTTCCCTGGCAAACAAAAGTAAGCTGCCCCGCTTCTGGATGGCAGATTGCAGGAGCCACTTGGTACTATCAAACCAGCCCAACTTGGCACTGGTGCCACCTCTGGTCTGGGAACCATGCTGCGTAACACAGATTCTACGGCGCCAGTCGGCCACTCCCAGCTACAAGCTCCCAAACACAAACAACGGCGCTATTCTCTGGCAAACAAAACTCCACTGCCCCTCTTCTGGATGGCAAATTGCAGGACGCACTTGGTACTATAAAAACAGCCCGACTTGGCACTGGTGCCACCTTGGGTCTGGGAACCATCCTGCGTATCGATCTTTTTAATGAGACAGCCGGCCACTCCCAGCCATATGCCCCCAACAAAAACCACGGCCCTTTTTTCTGGCAAACAAAACTTAGCTGCCTCACTTCTGGATGGCAGATTGCAGGAGCCACTTGGTGTAATCAAACCAGCCCGACTTGGCACTGGTGCCACCTTGGGTCTGGGAACCATCCTGCGTATCGTGGATTCTAAGGAGCCAGCCGGCCACTCCCAGCCACAGGCCCCCAAACAAAATCAACGGCGCTGTTCCCTGGAAAACAAAACACGCCTGCCAACTTTTTGATGGAGTTTGCAGGAGCCACTTGGTACTATCAAACCAGCCCGACTTGGCACTGGTGCCACCTTGGGTCTGGGAAACATCCTGCGTATCGTGGATTCTTAGGAGCCAGCCGGCCACTCCTAGCCACAGGCCCCCAGACAAAAACCTAGGCCTATTTCTCTGGCAAACAAAAGTAAGCTGCCCCGCTTCTGGATGGCAGATTGCAGGAGACACTTGGGACTATCAAACCAGCCCAACTTGGCACTGGTGCCACCTTGGATCTGGGAACCATGCTGTGTATCGTGGATATTCAGGGGCCACCCGGCCACTCTCAGCCATATGTCCCCAAACAGAAACCTCGGCCCGTTTCTCTGGCAAACAAAACTCAACTGCCCCTCTTCTGGATGGCAAATTGCAGGATGAACTTGATACTAAAACCGCAGGCCGACTTGGTAGTGGTGACACCTTGGACCTGGGAACCATCATGCGTATCGAGCATTTTAAGGAGCCAGCCGGCCACTCCCAGCAATATGCCCCCAAAAACAATCCACGGAATTTTTCTCTGGCAAACAAAAATCAGCTGCCCCGCTTCTGGATGGCAGATTGCAGGAGCCACTTTGCACCATCAAACCAGCCCGACTTGGCACTGGTGCCACCTTGCATCTGGGAACCATGCTGCCTAGCGTGGATTTTCAGGAGCCAGCCGGCCACTCTCAGCCATAGGCCCCCATACAAAACGCACGGCCCGTTTCCCTGGCAAACAAAATTAAGCTGCCCCGCTTCTGGATGGCAGATTGCAGGACGCACTTGGTAGTATCAAACCAGCCCGACTTGGCACTGGTGCCACCTTGGGTCTGGGAACCATGCTGCGTATCATGGATTTTCAGGAGCCAGCCGTCCACTGCCAGCCACAGGCCCCGAAACACAAACAACAGCCTTTTTCTCTGGCAAACAAAATTCAGCTGCCCCGCTTCTGGATGGCAGATTGCAGGAACCACTTGGTACTAACAAACCAGCCCGACTTGGCACTGGTGCCACCTTGGGTCTGGGAACCATCCTGCGTATCGTGGATTCTAAGGAGCCAGCTGGCCACTCCCAGCCACAGGCCCCAAAACACACACAACGGTGCTTTTCCCTGGAAAACAAAACTCGCCTTCCAAACATTTGATGGCAGATTGCAGGAGCCACTTGGTACTATCAAAACAGCCCAACTTGGCACTGGTGCCACCATGGGTCTGGTCACCATCCTGCCTATCGTAGCTTTTCAGGTGCCAGCCAGCCACCCCCAGCCAGAGGCCCCTAGACAAATATTTCGGCCCGTTTCCCTGGCAAACAAAAGTAAGCTACCCCGCTTCTGGATGGCAGATTGCAGGAGCCACTTTGCACCATCAAACCAGCCCAACTTGGCACTGGTGCCACCTCTGGTCTGGGAACCATCCTGCGTATCGTGGGTTCTAAGGAGCCAGCTGGCCACTCCCAGCCACAGGCCCCCAAACACAAACAACGGCGCTTTTCCCTGGAAAACAAAACTCGCCTGCCAACTTTTTGATGGCAGATTGCCGGAGCCACTTGGTACTATCAAACCAGCCCAACTTGGCACTGGTGCCACCATGGGTCTGGTCACCATCCTGCCTATCGTAGCTTTTCAGGAGCCAGCCGGTCACTCCGAGCCATAGGCCCCCAAACACAAACCTCGGCCCGTTTCCCTGGCAAACAACAGTAAGCTGCCCCGCTTCTGCATGGCAGATTGCAGGAGCTATTTAGTACTATCAAACCAGCCCGACTTGGCACTGGTGACACCTCTGGTCTGGGAACCATCCTGCCTATCGTGGATTTTCAGGGGCCAGCCGGCCACTCTCAGCCATATGCCCCCAAAAACAAACCACGGCCCTTTTCTCTGGCAAACAAAACTCAACTGCCCCTCTTCTGGATGGCAAATTTTAGGACGCACTTTGTACTACGAAAACCGCCCGACGTGGCACTGGTGCCACCTTGTGTCAGGGAACCATCCTGCATATCGAGCTTTTTAAGGAGCCAGCCGGCCACGCCCAGCCATATACCCCCAAAAACAAACCACGGACCATTTCTCATGGAAACAAAAATCCGCTGCCCCGCGTCTGGATGGCAGATTGCAGGAGCCACTTTGCACCATCAAACCAGCCCGACTTGGCACTGGTGCCACCTTGGGTCTGGGAACAATCCTGCATATCGTGGATTCTAAGGAGCCAGCCGGCCACTCCCAGCCACAGGCCCCCAAACACAAACAACGGCGCTTTTCCCTGGAAAACAAAACTCGCCTGCCAGCTTTTTGATGGCAGATTGCAGGAGCCACTTGGTACTATCAAATCATCCCAACTTGGCACTGGTGCCACTATGGGTCTGGGAACCATCCTGCCTATTGTAGCATTTCAGGAGCCAGCCGGTCACTCCCAGCCATAGTCCCCCAGACACAAACCTCGGACCGTTTCCCTGGCAAACAAAATTAAGCTGCCCCGATTCTGGATGGCAGATTGCAGGAGCCACTTGGTAGTGTCAAACCAGCCCGACTTGGCACTGGTGCCACCTTGGGTCTGGGAACCATCCTGCGTATCGTGGATTCTAAGCAGCCACCCGGCCACTCTGAGCCACAGGCGCCCAAACACAAACAACGGCGCTTTTCCCTGGAAAACAAAACTCGCCTGCCAACATTTTGATGGCAGATTGCAGGAGCCACTTGGTGCTATCAAACCAGCCCAACTTGGCACTGGTGCCACCATGGGTCTGGTCACCATCCTGCCTATCGTAGCTTTTCAGGAGCCAGCCGGTCACTCCCAGCCATAGACCCCCAAACAAAAACCTCGGCCCGTTTCCCTGGAAAACAAAAGTAAGCTGCCCCGATTCTGGATGGCAGATTGCAGGAGCCACTTGGTACTATCAAATCAGCCCAACTTGGCACTGGTGCCACCATGGGTCTGGTAAACATCCTGCCTATCGTAGCTTTTCAGGAGCCAGCCGGTCACTCCCTGCCATAGGCCCCCAGACACAAACCTCGGCCCGTTTCCCTGGCAAACAAAAGTAAACTGCCCCGCTTTTGGATGGCAGATTGCAGGATGCATTTGGTACTATCAAACCTGCCCGACTTGGCCCTCGTGCCACCTTGGCTCTGGGAACCATGCTGCGTAACGTAGATTCTACGAGGACAGGCGGCCACTCCCAGCCACAGGCCTCTAAACAAAAACAACGGCGCTTTTCCCTGGAAAACAAAACTCGCCTGCCAAATTTTTGATGGCAGATTGCAGGAGCCACTTGGTACTATCAAACCAGCCCAACTTGGTACTGGTGCCACCATGGGTCTGGTCACCATCCTGCCTATCGTAGCTTTTCAGGAGCCAGCCGGTCACTCCCAGCCATAGGCCCCCAGACAAATATCTCGGCCCGTTTCCCTGGCAAACAAAAGTAAGCTGCCCCGCTTCTGGATGGCAGATTACAGCAGCCACATGGTACTATCAAACCAGGCCAACATGGCACTGGTGCCACCTTGGCTCTGGGAACCATCCTGCCTATCGTGGATTTTCAGGGGCCAGCCGGCCACTCTCAGCCATATGCCCCCAAACACATACCACGGCCCTTTGCTCTGGCAAACAAAACTCAACTGCCCCTCTTCTGGATGGCAAATTGCAGGACGCACTTGGTACTACGAAAACAGCCCGACTTGGCAGTGATGCCACCTTGGGTCAGGGAACAATCCTGCGTATCGATCTTTTTAAGGAGCCAGCCGGCCACGTCCAGCCATATACCCCCAAAAAAAAACCACGGAACTTTTCTCCATCAAACAAAAATCCGCTGCCCCGCGTCTGAATGGCAGATTTCAGGAGCTATTTAGTATTATCAAACCAGCCCGACTTGGCACTGGTGCCACCATGAGTCTGGTAACCATCCTGCCTATCGTAGCTTTTCAGTAGCCAGCCGGTCACTCCCAGCCACAGGCCCCCAGACAAATACCTCGGCCCGTTTCCCTGGGAAACAAAAGTAAGCTGACCCGCTTCTGGATGGCAGATTGCAGGAGCCACTTGGTACTATCAAACCAGCCCAACTTGGCACTGGTGCCACCTTGGCTCTGGGAACCATCCTGCGTATCCTGGGTTCAAAGGAGGCAGCCGGCCACTCCCAGCCACAGGCCTCTAAACAAGAACAACGGCGCTTTTCCCTGGAAAACAAAAGTCGCCTGACAACTTTTTGATGGCAGATTGCAGGAGCCACTTGGTGCTATCAAATCAGCCCAACTTGGCACTGGTGCCACCATGGGTCTGGTCACCATCCTGCCTATCGTAGCTTTTCAGGAGCCAGCCGGTCACTCCCAGCCATAGGCCCCCAGACACAAACCTCGGCCCGTTTCCCTGGGAAACAAAAGTAAGCTGACCCGCTTCTGGATGGCAGATTGCAGGAGCCACTTGGTACTATCAAACCAGCCCAACTTGGCACTGGTGCCACCTTGGCTCTGGGAACCATCCTGCGTATCCTGGGTTCAAAGGAGGCAGCCGGCCACTCCCAGCCACAGGCCTCTAAACAAGAACAACGGCGCTTTTCCCTGGAAAACAAAAGTCGCCTGACAACTTTTTGATGGCAGATTGCAGGAGCCACTTGGTACTATCAAACCAGCCCAACTTGGCACTGGTGCCACCATGGGTCTGGTCACCATCCTGCCTATCGTAGCTTTTCAGGAGCCAGCCGCTCACTCCCAGCCATAGGCCCCCAGACAAATATCTCGGCCCGTTTCCCTGGCAAACAAAAGTAAGCAGCCCCGCTTCTGGATGGCAGATTGCAGGAGCCACATGGTACTATCAAACCAGGCCAACATGGCACTGGTGCCACCTCTGGTCTGGGAACCATCCTGCGTATCGTGGATTCTAAGGAGCCAGCTGGCCACTCCCAGCCACAGGCCCCCAAACACAAACAACGGTGCTTTTCCCTGGAAAACAAAACGCACCTGCCAACTTTTTCATGGCAGATTGCAGGAGCCACTTGGTACTATCAAACCAGCCCAACTTGGCACTGGTGCCACCATGGGTCTGGTCACCATCCTGCCTATCGTAGCTTTTCAGGAGCCAGCCGGTCACTCCCAGCCATAGGCCCCCAGACACAAAGCTCTACCCGTTTCCCTGGCAAACAAAAGTAAGCTACCCCGCTTCTGGATGGCAGATTGCAGGAGTCACTTTGCACCATCAAACCAGCCCGACTTGGCACTGGTGCCACCTCTGGTCTGGGACCCATCCTGCGTATCGTGGATTCTAAGGAGACAGCTGGCCACTCCCAGCCACAGGACCCCAAACACAAACAACGGCGCTTTTCCCTGGAAAACAAAACTCTCTTGCCAACTTTTTGATGGCAGATTGCAGGAGCCACTTGGTACTATCAAACCACCCCAACTTGGCAACAAGTGGTTCCTGCAATCTGACATCCAGAAGCGGGGCAGCTTACTTTTGTTTGCCAGGGAAATGGACCGTTGTTTGTGTTTGGAGGCGTATGGCTGGGAGTGGCCGACTGGCTCCTTAAAATCCACGATACGCAGCATGGTTCCCAGACCAGAGGTGGCACCAGTGCCAAGTCGGGCTGGTTTGATAGTACAAAGTGGCTCCTGCAATCTGCCATCCAGAAGCGGGGCAGCTTACTTTTGTTTGCCAGGGAAACGGGCCGGGCTTTCTGTCTCGGGGCCTATGGCAGGGAGTGACCGGCTGGCTCCTGAAAAGCTACGATAGGCAGGATGGTGACCAGACCCATGGTGGCACCAGTGCCAAGTTGGGCTGGTTTGATAGTACCAAGTGGCTCCTGCAATCTGCCATCAAAAAGTTGGCAGACGAGTTTTGTTTTCCAGGGAAAAGCGCCATTGTGTGTGTTTGGGGACCTGTGGTTGGGAGTGCCCGGCTGGCTCCTTAGAAACCACGATACGCAGCATGGTTACCAGACAAGAGGTGCCACCAGTGCCAAGTTGTGCTGGTTTGATACTACCAAGTGGTTCCTGCAATCTGCCATCCAGAAGCGGGGCAGCTTACTTTTGTTTGCCACGGAAACGGGCCGTTGTTTGTGTTTGGGGGCCTGTGGCTGGGAGTGGCCGACTGGCTCCTTAGAATCCACGATACGCAGGATGGGTCCCAGACCAGAGGTGGCACCAGTGCCAAGTCGGGCTGGTTTGATAGTACCAAGTGGCTCCTGCAATCTGCCATCCAGAAGCGGGGCAGCTTACTTTTGTTTGCCAGGGAAACGGGCCGAGGTTTGTGACAGGGGACCTATGGCTGGGAGTGACCGGCAGGCTCCTGAAAAGTTACGATAGGCAGGATTGTGACCAGACCCATGGTGGCACCAGTGCCAAGTTGGGCTGGTTTGATAGTACCAAGTGGCTCCTGTAATCTGCCATAAAATAGTTGGTAGGCGAGTTTTGTTTTCCAGGGAAAAGCGCCGTTGTTTGTGTCTGGGGGCCTGTGGCTGGGAGTGGCCGGCTGGCTAATTAGAATCCACGATACGCAGGATGGTTCCCAGACCAGAGGTGGCACCAGTGCCAAGACGGGCTAGTTTGATGGTGCAAAGTGGCTCCTGCAATCTGCCATCCAGAAGCGGGGTAGCTTACTTTTGTTTGCCAGGGAAACGGGCCGAGCTTTTTGTCTGGGGGCCTATGGCGGGGAGTGACCGGCTGGCTCCTGAAAAGATAAGATAGGCAGGATGGTGACCAGACCCATGGTGGCACCAGTGCCAAGTTGGGCTGATTTGATAAAACCAAGTGGCTCCTGCAATCTGCCATCAAAAAGTTGGCAGGAGAGTTTTGTTTTCCAGGGAAAAGCGCCGTTGTTTGTGTTTGGGGGCCTGTGGCTGGGAGTGGCCGGCTGGCTCCTTAGAATCCACGATACGCAGCATGGTATCCAGACCCAAGGTGGCACCAGTGCCAAGTTTTGCTGGTTTGATAGTACCAAGTGGTTCCTGCAATCTGCCATCCAGAAGCAGGGCAGCTTACTTTTGTTTGCCAGGGAAACGGGCCGAGGTTTGTGTTTGGGGGCCTATGGCTGGGAGTGACCGGCTGGCTCCTGGAAAGCTACAATAGGCAGGATGGTGACCAGACCCATGGTGGCACCAGTGCCAAGTTGGGCTGGTTTGATAGTACCAAGTTGCTCCTGCAATCTGCCATCAAAAAGTTGGCAGGCGAGTTTTGTTTTCCAGGGAAAAGCGCCGTTGTTTTTGTTTGGGGGCCTGTGGCTGGGAGTGGCCGGCTGGCTCCTTAGAATCCACGATACGCAGGATGGTTCCCAGACCCAAGGTGGCACCAGTGCCAAGTCGGGCTGGTTTGATACTACCAAGTGGTTCCTGCAATCTGCCATCCAGAAGCAGGGCAGCTTACTTTTGTTTGCCAGGGAAACGGGCCGTGGGTTTTGTTTGGGGGCATATAGCTGAGAGTGGCCCGCTGGCCCCTGAAAATCCACGCTAGGCAGCATGGTTCCCAGATGCAAGGTGGCACCAGTGCCAAGTCGGGCTGGTTTGATGGGTCAAAGTGGCTCCTGCAATCTGCCATCCAGAAGCGGGGCAGCTGATTTTTGTTTGCCAGAGAAAAATTCCGTGGATTGTTTTTGGGGGCATATTGCTGGGAGTGGCCGGCTGGCTCCTTAAAATGCTCGATACGCATGATGGTTCCCAGGCCCAAGGTGTCACCACTACCAAGTCGGCCTGCGGTTTTAGTATCAAGTTCATCCTGCAATTTGCCATCCAGAAGAGGGGCAGTTGAGTTTTGTTTGCCAGAGAAACGGGCCGAGGTTTCTGTTTGGGGACATATGGCTGAGAGTGGCCAGCTGGCCCCTGAAAATCCACGATACACAACATGGTTCCCAGATCCAAGGTGGCACCAGTGCCAAGTTGGGCTGGTTTGATAGTCCCAAGTGTCTCCTGCAATCTGCCATCCAGAAGCGGGGCAGCTTACTTTTGTTTGCCAGAGAAATAGGCCTAGGATTTTGTTTGGGGGCCTGTGGCTAGGAGTGGCCTGCTGGCTCCTAAGAATCCACGATACGCAGGATGTTTACCAGACCCATGGTGGCACCAGTGCCAAGTTGGGCTGGTTTGATAGTACCAAGTGGCTCCTGCAAACTCCATCAAAAAGTTGGCAGGCGTGTTTTGTTTTCCAGGGAACAGCGCCGTTGATTTTGTTTGGGGGCCTGTGGCTGGGAGTGGCCGGCTGGCTCCTTAGAATCCACGATACGCAGGATGGTTCCCAGACCCAAGGTGACACCAGTGCCAAGTCGGGCTGGTTTGATTACACCAAGTGGCTCCTGCAATCTGCCATCCAGAAGTGAGGCAGCTAAGTTTTGTTTGCCAGAAAAAAGGGCCGTGGTTTTTGTTGGGGGCCTGTGGCTGGGAGTAGCCGGCTGGCTCCTTAAAATCCACGATAGGCAGGATGGTTCCCAGACCCAAGGTGGTACCAGTGCCAAGTCGGGCTGGTTTGATAGTACCAAGTGGCTCCTGCAATCTGCCATCCAGAAGCAGGGCAGCTTACTTTTGTTTGCCAGGGAAACGGGCCGAGCTTTGTGTCTCGGGGCCTATGGCAGGGAGTGACCGGCTGGCTCCTGAAAAGCTACGATAGGCAGGATGGTGACCAGACCCATGGTGGCACCAGTGCCAAGTTGGGCTGGTTTGATAGTACCAAGTGGCTCCTGCAATCTGCCATCAAAAAGTTGGCAGGCGAGTTTTGTTTTCCAGGGAAAAGCGCCGTTGTGTGTGTTTTGGGGCCTGTGGCTGGGAGTGGCCAGCTGGCTCCTTAGAATCCACGATACGCAGGATGGTTCCCAGACCCAAGGTGGCACCAGTGCCAAGTCGGGCTGGTTTGATAGCACCAAGTGGCTCCTGCAATCTGCCATCCAGAAGCGGGGCAGCTTACTTTTGTTTTCCAGGGAAACGGACCGAGGTTTTTTTCTGGGGGCCTATGGCTGGGAGTGACCGGCTGGCTCCTGAAAAGCTACGATAGGCAGGATGGTGACCAGACCCATGGTGGCACCAGTGCCAAGTTGGGCTGGTTTGATAGTACCAAGTGGCTCCTGCAATCTGCCATCAAAAAGTTGGCAGGCCAGTTTTGTTTTCCAGGGAAAAGCGCCGTTGTTTGTGTTTGGGGGACTGTGGCTGGGAGTGGCCGGCTGGCTCCTTAGAACACACGATACGCAGGATGGTTCCCAGACCCAAGGTGGCACCAGTGCCACGTCGGGCTGGTTTGATAGCACCAAGTGGCTCCTGCAATCTGCCATCCAGAAGCGGGGCAGCTTACTTTTGTTTTCCAGGGAAACGGACCGAGGTTTTTTTCTGGGGGCCTATGGCTGGGAGTGACCGGCTGGCTCCTGAAAAGCTACGATAGGCAGGATGGTGACCAGACCCATGGTGGCACCAGTGCCAAGTTGGGCTGGTTTGATAGTACCAAGTGGCTCCTGCAATCTGCCATCAAAAAGTTGGCAGGCGAGTTTTGTTTTCCAGGGAAAAGCGCCGTTGTGTGTATTTTGGGGCCTGTGGCTGGGAGTGGCCAGCTGGCTCCTTAGAATCCACGATACGCAGGATGGTTCCCAGACCCAAGGTGGCACCAGTGCCAAGTCGGGCTGGTTTGTTAGTACCAAGTGGTTCCTGCAATCTGCCATCCAGAAGCGGGGCAGCTGAATTTTGTTTGCCAGAGAAAAAGGCTGTTGTTTGTGTTTCGGGGCCTGTGGCTGGCAGTGGACGGCTGGCTCCTGAAAATCCATGATACGCAGCATGGTTCCCAGACCCAAGGTGGCACCAGTGCCAAGTAGGGCTAGTTTCATAGTACCCAGTGGCTCCTGCAATCTGCCATCCAGAAGAGGGGCAGTTGAGTTTTGTTTTCCAGAGAAAAGGGCCGTGGTTTGTGTTTGGGGCCTATGGCTGAGAGTGACCGGCTGGCCCCTGAAAATCCACGACAGGAAGGATGGTTCCCAGATCCAAGGTGGCAGCAGTGCCATGTTGTGCTGGTGTGATAGTCCCAAGTGGCTCCTGCAATCTGCCATCCAGAAGTGGGGCAGCTGAATTTTGTTTGCCAGAGAAAAAGGCTGTGGTTTTTGTTTGGGGGCCTATGGCTGGGAGTGGCCGGCTGGCTCCTGAAAATCCATGATACGCAGCATGGTTCCCAGACCCAAGGTGGCACCAGTGCCAAGTGGGGCTGGTTTCACAGTGTCAAGTGCCTCCTGCAATCTCCCATCCAGAAGCGGGGCAGCTGAGTTTTGTTTGCCTGTGAAACGGGCCGTTGTTTTTGATTGGGGTCTGTGGCCGAGAATGTTCAGCTGGCTCCTGACAATCCACAATACGCAGGATGGTTCCCAGACCCAAGGTCGCACCAGTGCCAAGTCTTGCTGGTTTGATAGTACCAAGTGGCTCCTGCAATCTGCCATCCAGAAGCGGTGCAGCTGAGTTTTGTTTGCCAGAGGAAAGGGCCGTGGGTTGTGTTTGGGGGCATATGGCTGGGAGTGGCCGGCTGTCTCATTAAAAAGATCGATACGCAGGATGGTTCCCAGACCCAAGGTGGCACCAGTGCCAAGTCGGGCTGTTTTTATAGTACCAAGTGCGTCCTGCAATTTGCCATCCAGAAGAGGGGCAGTTGAGTTTTGTTTGCCAGAGAAAAGCGCCGTTGTTTGTGTTTGGGGGCTTGTGGCTGGGAGTGGCCGACTGCAGCCTTAGAATCTGCGATACGCAGCATGGTTCCCAGACCCAAGGTGGCACCAGTAACAAGTTGGGCTGGTTTGATAGTACCAAGTGGCTCCTGCAATCTGCCATCCAGAAGCGGGGCAGCTTACTTTTGTTTGCCAGGGAAACGGGCCGAGGTTTGTGTTTGGGGGCCTATGGCTGGGAGTGACCGGCTGGCTCCTGGAAAGCTACAATAGGCAGGATGGTGACCAGACCCATGGTGGCACCAGTGCCAAGTTGGGCTGGTTTGATAGTACCAAGTTGCTCCTGCAATCTGCCATCAAAAAGTTGGCAGGCGAGTTTTGTTTTCCAGGGAAAAGCGCCGTTGTTTGTGTTTGGGGGCCTGTGGCTGGGAGTGGCCGGCTGGCTACTTAGAATCCACGATACGCAGGATGGTTCCCAGACCCAAGGTGGCACCAGTGCCAAGTCGGGCTGGTTTGATACTACCAAGTGGTTCCTGCAATCTGCCATCCAGAAGCAGGGCAGCTTACTTTTGTTTGCCAGGGAAACGGGCCGTGGGTTTTGTTTGGGGGCATATAGCTGAGAGTGGCCCGCTGGCCCCTGAAAATCCACGCTAGGCAGCATGGTTCCCAGATGCAAGGTGGCACCAGTGCCAAGTCGGGCTGGTTTGATGGGTCAAAGTGGCTCCTGCAATCTGCCATCCAGAAGCGGGGCAGCTGATTTTTGTTTGCCAGAGAAAAATTCCGTGGATTGTTTTTGGGGGCATATTGCTGGGAGTGGCCGGCTGGCTCCTTAAAATGCTCGATACGCATGATGGTTCCCAGGCCCAAGGTGTCACCACTACCAAGTCGGCCTGCGGTTTTAGTATCAAGTTCATCCTGCAATTTGCCATCCAGAAGAGGGGCAGTTGAGTTTTGTTTGCCAGAGAAACGGGCCGAGGTTTCTGTTTGGGGACATATGGCTGAGAGTGGCCAGCTGGCCCCTGAAAATCCACGATACACAACATGGTTCCCAGATCCAAGGTGGCACCAGTGCCAAGTTGGGCTGGTTTGATAGTCCCAAGTGTCTCCTGCAATCTGCCATCCAGAAGCGGGGCAGCTTACTTTTGTTTGCCAGAGAAATAGGCCTAGGATTTTGTTTGGGGGCCTGTGGCTAGGAGTGGCCTGCTGGCTCCTAAGAATCCACGATACGCAGGATGTTTACCAGACCCATGGTGGCACCAGTGCCAAGTTGGGCTGGTTTGATAGTACCAAGTGGCTCCTGCAAACTCCATCAAAAAGTTGGCAGGCGTGTTTTGTTTTCCAGGGAACAGCGCCGTTGATTTTGTTTGGGGGCCTGTGGCTGGGAGTGGCCGGCTGGCTCCTTAGAATCCACGATACGCAGGATGGTTCCCAGACCCAAGGTGACACCAGTGCCAAGTCGGGCTGGTTTGATTACACCAAGTGGCTCCTGCAATCTGCCATCCAGAAGTGAGGCAGCTAAGTTTTGTTTGCCAGAAAAAAGGGCCGTGGTTTTTGTTGGGGGCCTGTGGCTGGGAGTAGCCGGCTGGCTCCTTAAAATCCACGATAGGCAGGATGGTTCCCAGACCCAAGGTGGTACCAGTGCCAAGTCGGGCTGGTTTGATAGTACCAAGTGGCTCCTGCAATCTGCCATCCAGAAGCGGGGCAGCTTACTTTTGTTTGCCAGGGAAACGGGCCGAGCTTTGTGTCTCGGGGCCTATGGCAGGGAGTGACCGGCTGGCTCCTGAAAAGCTACGATAGGCAGGATGGTGACCAGACCCATGGTGGCACCAGTGCCAAGTTGGGCTGGTTTGATAGTACCAAGTGGCTCCTGCAATCTGCCATCAAAAAGTTGGCAGGCGAGTTTTGTTTTCCAGGGAAAAGCGCCGTTGTGTGTGTTTTGGGGCCTGTGGCTGGGAGTGGCCAGCTGGCTCCTTAGAATCCACGATACGCAGGATGGTTCCCAGACCCAAGGTGGCACCAGTGCCAAGTCGGGCTGGTTTGATAGCACCAAGTGGCTCCTGCAATCTGCCATCCAGAAGCGGGGCAGCTTACTTTTGTTTTCCAGGGAAACGGACCGAGGTTTTTTTCTGGGGGCCTATGGCTGGGAGTGACCGGCTGGCTCCTGAAAAGCTACGATAGGCAGGATGGTGACCAGACCCATGGTGGCACCAGTGCCAAGTTGGGCTGGTTTGATAGTACCAAGTGGCTCCTGCAATCTGCCATCAAAATGTTGGCAGGCGAGTTTTGTTTTCCAGGGAAAAGCGCCGTTGTGTGTATTTTGGGGCCTGTGGCTGGGAGTGGCCAGCTGGCTCCTTAGAATCCACGATACGCAGGATGGTTCCCAGACCCAAGGTGGCACCAGTGCCAAGTCGGGCTGGTTTGTTAGTACCAAGTGGTTCCTGCAATCTGCCATCCAGAAGCGGGGCAGCTGAATTTTGTTTGCCAGAGAAAAAGGCTGTTGTTTGTGTTTCGGGGCCTGTGGCTGGCAGTGGACGGCTGGCTCCTGAAAATCCATGATACGCAGCATGGTTCCCAGACCCAAGGTGGCACCAGTGCCAAGTAGGGCTGGTTTCATAGTACCCAGTGGCTCCTGCAATCTGCCATCCAGAAGAGGGGCAGTTGAGTTTTGTTTTCCAGAGAAAAGGGCCGTGGTTTGTGTTTGGGGCCTATGGCTGAGAGTGACCGGCTGGCCCCTGAAAATCCACGATAGGAAGGATGATTCCCAGATCCAAGGTGGCACCATTGCCATGTTGTGCTGGTGTGATAGTCCCAAGTGGCTCCTGCAATCTGCCATCCAGAAGCGGGGCAGCTGAATTTTGTTTGCCAGAGAAAAAGGCTGTGGTTTTTGTTTGGGGGCCTATGGCTGGGAGTGGCCTGCTGGCTCCTGAAAATCCATGATACGCAGCATGGTTCCCAGACCCAAGGTGGCACCAGTGCCAAGTGGGGCTGGTTTCACAGTGTCAAGTGCCTCCTGCAATCTCCCATCCAGAAGCGGGGCAGCTGAGTTTTGTTTGCCTGTGAAACGGGCCGTTGTTTTTGATTGGGGTCTGTGGCCGAGAGTGTCCAGCTGGCTCCTGACAATCCACAATACGCAGGATGGTTCCCAGACCCAAGGTGGCACCAGTGCCAAGTCGTGCTGGTTTGATAGTACCAAGTGCGTCCTGCAATTTGCCATCCAGAAGAGGGGCAGTTGAGTTTTGTTTGCCAGAGAAAAGCGCCGTTGTTTGTGTTTGGGGTCTTGTGGCTGGGAGTGGCCGACTGGCGCCTTAGAATCTGCGATACGCAGGATGGTTCCCAGACCCAAGGTGGCACCAGTGCCAAGTCGGGCTGGTTTGATAGTACCAAGTGGCTCCTGCAATCTGCCATCCAGAAGCGGGGCAGCTTACTTTTGTTTGCCAGGGAAACGGGCCGAGGTTTGTGACTGGGGGCCTATGGCTGGGAGTGACCGGCTGGCTCCTGGAAAGCTACAATAGGCAGGATGGTTACCAGACCCATGGTGGCACCAGTGCCAAGTTGGGCTGGTTTGATAGTACCAAGTTGCTCCTGCAATCTGCCATCAAAAAGTTGGCAGGCGAGTTTTGTTTTCCAGGGAAAAGCGCCGTTGTTTGTGTTTGGGGGCCTGTGGCTGGGAGTGACCGGCTGGCTCCTTAGAATCCACGATACGCAGGATGGTTCCCAGACCCAAGGTGGCACCAGTGCCAAGTCGGGCTGGTTTGATACTACCAAGTGGTTCCTGCAATCTGCCATCCAGAAGCGGGGCAGCTTACTTTTGTTTGCCAGGGAAACGGGCCGTGGGTTTTGTTTGGGGGCATATAGCTGAGAGTGGCCGGCTGGCCCCTGAAAATCCACGCTAGGCAGCATGGTTCCAGGATGCAAGGTGGTACCAGTGCCAAGTCGGGCTGGTTTGATGGGTCAAAGTGGCTCCTGCAATCTGCCATCCAGAAGCGGGGCAGCTGATTTTTGTTTGCCTGAGAAAAATTCCGTGGATTGTTTTTGGGGGCATATTGCTGGGAGTGGCCGGCTGGCTCCTTAAAATGCTCGATACGCATGATGGTTCCCAGGCCCAAGGTGTCACCACTACCAAGTCGGCCTGCGGTTTTAGTATCAAGTTCATCTTGCAATTTGCCATCCAGAAGAGGGGCAGTTGAGTTTTGTTTGCCAGAGAAACGGGCCGAGGTTTCTGTTTGGGGGCATATGGCTGAGAGTGGCCGGCTGGCCCCTGAAAATCCACGATACACAGCATGGTTCCCAGATCCAAGGTGGCACCAGTGCCAAGTTGGGCTGGTTTGATAGTCCCAAGTGTCTCCTGCAATCTGCCATCCAGAAGCGGGGCAGCTTACTTTTGTTTGCCAGAGAAATAGGCCTAGGTTTTTGTTTGGGGGCCTGTGGCTAGGAGTGGCCGGCTGGCTCCTAAGAATCCACGATACGCAGGATCTTTACCAGACCCATGGTGGCACCAGTGCCAAGTTGGGCTGGTTTGATAGTACCAAGTGGCTCCTGCAAACTCCATCAAAAAGTTGGCAGGCGTGTTTTGTTTTCCAGGGAACAGCGCCGTTGATTTTGTTTGGGGGCCTGTGGCTGGGAGTGGCCGGCTGGCTCCTTAGAATCCACGATACGCAGGATGGTTCCCAGACCCAAGGTGGCACCAGTGCCAAGTCGGGCTGGTTTGATTACACCAAGTGACTCCTGCAATCTGCCATCCAGAAGTGAGGCAGCTAAGTTTTGTTTGCGAGAAAAAAGGGCCGTGGTTTTTGTTGGGGGCCTGTGGCTGGGAGTAGCCGGCTGGCTCCTTAAAATCCACGATAGGCAGGATGGTTCCCAGACCCAAGGTGGCACCAGTGCCAAGTCGGGCTGGTTTGATAGTACCAAGTGGCTCCTGCAATCTGCCATCCAGAAGCGGGGCAGCTGAGTTTTGTTTGCCAGAGAAAAAGGCTGTGGTTTTTGTTTGGGGGCCTGTGGCTGGCAGTGGCCGATTGGCTCCTGAAAATCCACGATACGCAGCATGGTTCCCAGACCCAAGGTGGCACCAGTACAAAGTGGGGCTCGTTTGACAGTGTCAAGTGCCTCCTGCAATCTCCCATCCAGAAGCGGGGCAGCTGAGTTTTTTTTGCCAGGGAAACGGACCTTTGTTTTTGATTGGGGTCTGTGGCCGAGAGTGGTCGGCTGTCTCCTGACAATCCACAATACGCAGGATGGTTCCCAGACCAAAGGTGGCACCAGTGCCAAGTCGGGCTGGTTTGATAGTACCAAGTGTCTCCTGCACTCTGCCATCCAGAAGCGGGGCAGCTGAGTTTTGTTTGCCAGAGAAAAGGGCCGTGGGTTGTGTTTGGGGGCATATGGCTGGGAGTGGCCACCTGGCTCCTTAAAATGCACGATACGCCGCATGGTAACCAGACGCAAGGTGGCACCAGTGCCAAGTCGGGCTGTTTTTGTAGTACCCAGTGGCTCCTGCAATTTGCCATCCAGAAGCGGGGCAGCTAAATTTTGTTTGCTAGAGAAAAGGGCTGTGGTTTGTGTTTGGGGGCCTATGGCCGAGAGTGGTAGGCTGGCCCCTGAAAATCAACGATAGGCAGGATGGTTCCCAGATCCAAGGTGGCACCAGTGCCAAGTAAGGCTGGTTGTATGGTTCAAAGTGACTCCTGCAATCTGCCATCCAGAAGCGGGACAGCTGAGTTTTTTTTGCCAGAGAAAAGGTCCGTGGTTTCTTTTTGGGGCATACGGCTGGGAATTGCCGGCTGGCTCCTTAAAATGCTCGATACGCAGGATGGTTCCCAGAGCCAAGGTGGCACCAGTGCCAAGTCGGGCTCTTTTTGTAGTACCAAGTGCGTCCTGCAATTTGCCATCCAGAAGAGGGGCAGTTGAGTTTTGTTTGCCAGAGAAAAGGGCCGAGGTTTGTGTTTGGGAGCATATGGCTGGGAATGACCGGCTGGCCCCTGAAAATCCACGATACGCCGGATGGTTCCCAGATCCAAGATGGTACCATTACCAAGTCGGGCTGCTTTGATAGTCCCAAGTGGCTCCTGCAAACTGCCATCCAGAAGCGGGGCAGCTGAGTTTTGTTTGCCAGGGAAATGGGCCGTTGTTTGTGTTTGGGGGCCTGTGGCTGGGAGTGTTCGGCTGGTTCCTGAATATGTACGATACGCAGGATTGTTCCCAGATCCAAGGTGGCAGCAGTGCCATGTTGTGCTGGTGTGATAGTCCCAAGTGGCTCCTGCAATCTGCCATCCAGAAGTGGGGCAGCTGATTTTTGTTTGCCAGAGAAAAGGTCCGTGGTTTGTGTTTGGGGGCATATGGCTGAGAGTGGCCGGCTGGCGCCTGAAAATCCACGATACACAGGATGGTTCCCAGATCCAAGGTGGCACCTGTGCCAAGTCGGGCTGATTTGATAGTACTAAGTAGCTCCTGCAATCTGCCATCCAGAAGCGGGGCAGCTTACTTTTGTTTCCCAGGGAAACGGGCCGAGGTTTCTGTTTGGGGGCCTATGGCTGGGAGTGACCGGCTGGCTCCTGAAAAGCTACAATAGGCAGGATGGTTCCCAGAGCCAAGGTGGCACCAGTGCCAAGTTGGGCTGGTTTGATAGTACCAAGTGGCTCCTGCAATCTGCCATCCAGAAGCAGGGCAGCTGAGTTTTGTTTGCCAGAGAAAAGGGCTTGGTTTGTGTTTGGGGGCATATGGCTGGGTGTGGCCAGCTGGCTCCTTAAAATGCACGATATGCAACATGGCTCCCAGACCCATAGTGGCACCAGTGCCAAGTCGGGCTGGTTTGATAGTACCAAGTGGCTCCTGCAATCTTCCATGATCACGTGGAGAAATACTTTCTGGTTTCAGCCATATGCTCTTTCTTCTCTCCCTCAACTTCTCTATCACCTCTCATCTGGTTCACATGCGCTGTCTTCAAGGTCCACAGGCTACTTTTCACAGAATCTTCTGGCCTGATGAAGTAAGAATGATGAATAGAACAGAGCTGGGATCTATTTTCCAGTTTGGATAAAATGCATTCTGCACACAAATCCAAGGAGAACGTGCTGCCCCAATGCCCAGAAAATCTTTCACTCCTGCTAGTGTTCTACGTCAACCGCAACTTAGTCTGAAAGAAAAGCTTTTTCTCTGAGAGCATCTGAGAGGTTTGCATGAAGCACTGATATCTGACATATGCAATTTTGAATAGGAGAGGAAAAAGAAAATGGCAAGGAGTTTTTAATTTTAGTGGTTTCAATTTTAATTTCCGTGCACTTTTTCAAAACTTGTCAGCTCAAATGCCCATCAACATCTTTTAGTCATCTGTAAGTCAGTATTCATATAAAATGTGCTTCAAATCCAAAGAATTTCAAATTTGCACTCCAAGCTTCTATGCCTAGATTTATGATTTCCTACACATATTAGATGAAAGGAAGGCCTTTTTTACTGTGGGAGTGCTGGAACACTGGAACAGGTTGCCCAGAGAAGTTGTGGGTGTCCCATCCCTGAAAGTATTCAAGGTCACCTTGGACGGGGCTTGGAGCAGCAACAAAGGAGAAGCTTGATGGTAGAGAAACAAAGTTGGACTATAGAAGAAACTCGGATTGAAGTATAGGATCAAGTTTTCTCTCAGCTCTTGGGGTAAATTCAAAGTTGTACAAAATGACATTTATCTGTGCTATTCACTACTGTAACAGAAAGTTTCATGAAAACTGTACAGAAGATAGTAAATTTTAAAAGAGATAAGAATTACAGCATAAAATCCATGGGATAGGTTACAACATGAGACACTCTCTAAGAGAAAATCTCTGTGTTTCAGCACTTCATCGGGGTAAGATTTCATGAAGTGCCAAAGAAGGCGGCAAAATATCATTCGGGACATTATGTACTGGAATTCAGCCTGGCCATTAGTAGGAACTGCCTTTGAACATATCATGTAGATATACCACACACGCTTTCCCTTCACTGAAAAATTACTTTTTACAACAAATAAGCAATTGACGATCAAAATTGATTGAAAGCATCTTAAACATGTCAAGTATTTCATTGTAGATGATCTGTGATCCAAATGCTTCTTCCACCTTCGAGAGGGACAGAAGAATTCTTCCATATCATGATGGTTTAAAATTGTATCAACCAATGTTTTCTGCTGAAAAGATATCATCTATTTTTTTCTATTTTTGGAAGAAAATATTCCTAGACATACAACAGGTGAGAACTAAGTAATTTTAAAGAAACAAATGAAATGAAAATATTCTGTAAATAGAATGAAATGAAAAGCTGTGTTTTAAATAGGAGCTAAATATTAAACAGAATTTTTGTACCAGGCATTTGAATTACTGCACCAGCTCTTTTGCCCATCAAGAGAGGCATTTAGCATTTCAGTCTTTTCCAAGGTGTTCATGATCTGCTATGCTGATCTCTGTGTGTGCCTAGGTGTGTGTGGAGGGGGGGGCATATGAAGGGGAGTGTGTATGTTTGCTTTACAATTGTTGTGGCAGATTCATGCCTCAGCTCCACATTTTGTTTTAAAAAGGTCACACCGAGTGGATATGAAGTTTACTATCAACAAGAGATCGATTCCCAAATCATCCATTTGACTCTCCCTTATAAATCATGTGCTTTGTTGCATATTTTATCAAATATACTTTCAAGCCAGATGGAGGAAGGAGGATGTGGGAATCCCTCCACCATCTTGCAACTTTTATGTAAGTAGGTTTTCAAGAAAATCATCATTTCTCTTTTAAATATGTCTGGAACAGGCATGATGGTAGTGTCAACCTGTTGGAGTTTTTGTTGCTGGAAGAAGTTGTACAAAAGGATTGGTTTTTACATTGACCAGTTACTGAATCAAGCGCAGGAATACATTGGAAATTTAGCTGGGGGTTCCTTTTCCCAGCAGACTACTTCTAGAACGAGCTTGTACACTGAAGCTGACTCTTTTGCTCTCTTTTTGTTTCTTTCCTATTTTCTTGGCTTCTTTGCCACTATCGAGACAATTTTGGAACTTTGTTCCCAACTAAAATGGTTTCAATAGTCTGATTGTGATCATACATTTTTACAAGGAATTTTTAAAATCTTTCCTCGAGTCCAGAAAGTCAAGGACTTAGATCTTTTTCTTCCCTTATCAATATTGCCATGAAATTGATAAATAAAGACCAACTCTTTATTTTTGTTTTTAACCCACGTAGATAATTCCCATCCATTAATCCATTTTGTGGACCAATAGCTGCCATTCTGATGGAAGCTGTCACTTCTTAACAATAGGCATTCTGTGACTATGTTGACTGCACTTTGGGTGAAGATCCTAACTGGTCTTAGATATACATAGGGAGAAATTTGCTCAGCCAGTGTCAGTCTTAAGCATGCGTATCAGAAGATCTTTCTAGAGCTGGGAATTTTCCCATGAAAGGGATTCAGTTAGGGAAGAGACACTTGTGCCAGAGTTTTACATTCTTCTTGAACACTGCTTAAGGAACTTAGATGCCATGTCCATTTGGATCTCTGTCTGCACAGAACTTTGTCATGCCAGCGCTTTGAAATGCATCTTGAAGAGAATTCACTAGCACAGAATGAAAGAGAGTGGAAGGGGTTGGTGGGGCTAACCAGGCCCAACCCCCCTGCCTAAACCAGGATACCTAGAGCCTCTTGCCCAGGATTCTATCTGGGTGTACTTTTAATGTCTTCAAAGATCCAGGCTCCACAATCTTTCTGGGCAGTCTGTGCCGTGGTTCAGTCACCCTGACAGTAAAGAAACATTTACTGATGTTCAAAGGCAATCTCCTGTATTTCAGTGTGTGCCCACTGCCTCTTGTCTTTTCCCTCAGCATCACTGAAAAGACACTGATTCCCTCCCCTTTGCACTATTGCTTCCATATGTATGTGTGATGCCATGTAGAGGTATGTCAAAAACCTCCCTGAAGCCCAGGCAGATAATATTCCCTTCATCTACCAGTCAAGTTGATTCATCAGAGGAGTTTAAAGTGATGTTCAGCATGAAATTCCCCTGAAAAATCATGCTAACTACATTATTTGGTCATCTGTCATGTGCCTGGCAAGGATTTCCAGGAAGAGCTGCTTCATCAACTTCCTGGGGATAAAAAAGAGGCTGGCTGGTTTGTACTATGGCGAGTCCTCTTAATTGCCTTTTTTGAAGATGGGTGTCATTTGCTAACATCCACTCTTTAGCCTCTGTTGTCGTCTACATCTTAGCAAAACGCTTTTCCACTATGTCTGGCTAGGAAAAACTGTGCCAGCACAGAAAACATCTCCCATCGTGTTCTAGAAGTTGCACGGATGTCTGCCAAGTGTTTGGCAGGAAGAAAAGAAAAGTTGTCCAAAACAGCTTCCAATCGAATGTTCCTGTGATTGGAAAAGTCAGGAGAGTGCAAAGGTACTGTTTTCTATCAGTTGGCAAGGTGCGCACACAATCCCAGTGTTGTACAGCTTGCTTCTTCACCTTCCCGAAGCTGCCGCTCTCGCCGGCTGCCGGAGCCCAAGAAGCGGCTTCTTCGCGCAAAGACGATTGTGCCGCTCACAGTGCTCTCCTTAGCGCGGCTTCTGCCGAAAGACGCCCGGCAGCGGCTCTTACCTCCGGAGAGCATCCTACCTTCGTCTTTAGCTCCTCTTCTCATCTACACCTCGGCAAAAAGCTTTTCCACTATGTCTGGCTAGGAAAAACTGTGCCAGCACAGAAAACATCTCCCATCGTGTTCTAGAAGTTGCACGGATGTCTGCCAAGTGTTTGGCAGGAAGAAAAGAAAAGTTGTCCAAAACAGCTTCCAATCGAATGTTCCTGTGATTGGAAAAGTCAGGAGAGTGCAAAGGTACTGTTTTCTATCAGTTGGCAAGGTGCGCACACAATCCCAGTGTTGTACAGCTTGCTTCTTCACCTTCCCGAAGCTGCCGCTCTCGCCGGCTGCCGGAGCCCAAGAAGCGGCTTCTTCGCGCAAAGACGATTGTGCCGCTCACAGTGCTCTCCTTAGCGCGGCTTCTGCCGAAAGACGCCCGGCAGCGGCTCTTACCTCCGGAGAGCATCCTACCTTCGTCTTTCGCGTCTTTTGTAGTCTACATCTTAGCAAAACGCTTTTCCACTATGTCTGGCTAGGAAAAACTGTGCCAGCACAGAAAACATCTCCCATCGTGTTCTAGAAGTTGCACGGATGTCTGCCAAGTGTTTGGCAGGAAGAAAAGAAAAGTTGTCCAAAACAGCTTCCAATCGAATGTTCCTGTGATTGGAAAAGTCAGGAGAGTGCAAAGGTACTGTTTTCTATCAGTTGGCAAGGTGCGCACACAATCCCAGTGTTGTACAGCTTGCTTCTTCACCTTCCCGAAGCTGCCGCTCTCGCCGGCTCCCGGAACCGAAGAATCGGCTTGTTCGCGCAAACACGATTGTGCCGCTCACAGGGCTCTCCTTAGCGCGGCTTCTGCCGAAAGACGCCCGGCAGCGGCTCTTAACTCCGGAGAGCATCCTACCTTCGTCTTTCGCGTCTTATGTAGTCTACATCTTAGCAAAACGCTTTTCCACTATGTCTGGCTAGGAAAAACTGTGCCAGCACAGAAAACATCTCCCATCGTGTTCTAGAAGTTGCACGGATGTCTGCCAAGTGTTTGGCAGGAAGAAAAGAAAAGTTGTCCAAAACAGCTTCCAATCGAATGTTCATGTGATTGGAAAAGTCAGGAGAGTGCAAAGGTACTGTTTTCTATCAGTTGGCAAGGTGCGCACACAATCCCAGTGTTGTACAGCTTGCTTCTTCACCTTCCCGAAGCTGCCGCTCTCGCCGGCTGCCGGAGCCCAAGAAGCGGCTTCTTCGCGCAAAGACGATTGTGCCGCTCACAGTGCTCTCCTTAGCGCGGCTTCTGCCGAAAGACGCCCGGCAGCGGCTCTTACCTCCGGAGAGCATCCTACCTTCGTCTTTCGCGTCTTTTGTAGTCTACATCTTAGCAAAACGCTTTTCCACTATGTCTGGCTAGGAAAAACTGTGCCAGCACAGAAAACATCTCCCATCGTGTTCTAGAAGTTGCACGGATGTCTGCCAAGTGTTTGGCAGGAAGAAAAGAAAAGTTGTCCAAAACAGCTTCCAATCGAATGTTCCTGTGATTGGAAAAGTCAGGAGAGTGCAAAGGTACTGTTTTCTATCAGTTGGCAAGGTGCGCACACAATCCCAGTGTTGTACAGCTTGCTTCTTCACCTTCCCGAAGCTGCCACTCTCAGGAGGTAAGAGCCGCTGCCGGGCGTCTTTCGGCAGAAGCCGCGCTAAGGGGAGCACTGTGAGCGGCACAATCGTCTTTGCGCGAAGAAGCCGATTCTTCGGTTCCGGCAGCCGGCGAGAGCGGCAGCTTCGGGAAGGTGAAGAAGCAAGCTGTACAACACTGGGATTGTGTGCGCACCTTGCCAACTGATAGAAAACAGTACCTTTGCACTCTCCTGACTTTTCCAATCACAGGAACATTCGATTGGAAGCTGTTTTGGACAACTTTTCTTTTCTTCCTGCCAAACACTTGGCAGACATCCGTGCAACTTCTAGAACACGATGGGAGATGTTTTCTGTGCTGGCACAGTTTTTCCTAGCCAGACATAGTGGAAAAGCGTTTTGCTAAGATGTAGACTACAAAAGACGCGAAAGACGAAGGTAGGATGCTCTCCGGAGGTAAGAGCCGCTGCCGGGCGTCTTTCGGCAGAAGTCGCGCTAAGGAGAGCACTGTGAGCGGCACAATCGTCTTTGCGCGAAGAAGCCGCTTCTTGGGCTCCGGCAGCCGGCGAGAGCGGCAGCTTCGGGAAGGTGAAGAAGCAAGCTGTACAACACTGGGATTGTGTGCGCACCTTGCCAACTGATAGAAAACAGTACCTTTGCACTCTCCTGACTTTTCCAATCACAGGAACATTCGATTGGAAGCTGTTTTGGACAACTTTTCTTTTCTTCCTGCCAAACACTTGGCAGACATATCTGCAACTTCTAGAAAACGATGGGAGATGTTTTCTGGGCTGGCACGGTTTTTCCTAGCCAGACATAGTGGAAAAGCGTTTTGCTAAGATGTAGACTACATAAGACGCGAAAGACGAAGGTAGGATGCTCTCCGGTGTTAAGAGCTGCTGCCGGGCGTCTTTCGGCAGAAGCCGCGCTAAGGAGAGCCCTGTGAGCGGCACAATCGTCTTTGCGCTAAGAAGCCGATTCTTCGGTTCCGGCAGCCGGCGAGAGCGGCAGCTTCGGGAAGGTGAAGAAGCAAGCTGTACAACACTGGGATTGTGTGCGCACCTTGCCAACTGATAGAAAACAGTACCTTTGCACTCTCCTGACTTTTCCAATCACAGGAACATTCGATTGGAAGCTGTTTTGGACAACTTTTCTTTTCTTCCTGCCAAACACTTGGCAGACATCCGTGCAACTTCTAGAACACGATGGGAGATGTTTTCTGTGCTGGCACAGTTTTTCCTAGCCAGACATAGTGGAAAAGCGTTTTGCTAAGATGTAGACTACAAAAGACGCGAAAGACGAAGGTAGGATGCTCTCCGGAGGTAAGAGCCGCTGCCGGGCGTCTTTCGGCAGAAGCCGCGCTAAGGAGAGCCCTGTGAGCGGCACAATCGTCTTTGCGCGAAGAAGCCGCTTCTTCGGTTCCGGGAGCCGTCGAGAGCGGCAGCTTCGGGAAGGTGAAGAAGCAAGCTGTACAACACTGGGATTGTGTGCGCACCTTGCCAACTGATAGAAAACAGTACCTTTGCACTCTCCTGACTTTTCCAATCACAGGAACATTCGATTGGAAGCTGTTTTGGACAACTTTTCTTTTCTTCCTCCCAAACACTTGGCAGACATATCTGCAACTTCTAGAAAACGATGGGAGATGTTTTCTGGGCTGGCACGGTTTTTCCTAGCCAGACATAGTGGAAAAGCGTTTTGCTAAGATGTAGACTACATAAGACGCGAAAGACGAAGGTAGGATGCTCTCCGGAGGTAAGAGCCGCTGCCGGGCGTCTTTCGGCAGAAGCCGCGCTAAGGAGAGCCCTGTGAGCGGCACAATCGTCTTTGCGCGAAGAAGCCGCTTCTTCGGTTCCGGGAGCCGGCGAGAGCGGCAGCTTCGGGAAGGTGAAGAAGCAAGCTGTACAACACTGGGATTGTGTGCGCACCTTGCCAACTGATAGAAAACAGTACCTTTGCACTCTCCTGACTTTTCCAATCACAGGAACATTCGATTGGAAGCTGTTTTGGACAACTTTTCTTTTCTTCCTGCCAAACACTTGGCAGACATCCGTGCAACTTCTAGAACACGATGGGAGATGTTTTCTGTGCTGGCACAGTTTTTCCTAGCCAGACATAGTGGAAAAGCGTTTTGCTAAGATGTAGACTACAAAAGACGCGAAAGACGAAGGTAGGATGCTCTCCGGAGGTAAGAGCCGCTGCCGGGCGTCTTTCGGCAGAAGCCGCGCTAAGGAGAGCCCTGTGAGCGGCACAATCGTCTTTGCGCGAAGAAGCCGCTTCTTGGGCTCCGGCAGCCGGCGAGAGCGGCAGCTTCGGGAAGGTGAAGAAGCAAGCTGTACAACACTGGGATTGTGTGCGCACCTTGCCAACTGATAGAAAACAGTACCTTAGCACTCTCCTGACTTTTCCAATCACAGGAACATTCGATTGGAAGCTGTTTTGGACAACTTTTCTTTTCTTCCTGCCAAACACTTGGCAGACATCCGTGCAACTTCTAGAACACGATGGGAGATGTTTTCTGTGCTGGCACAGTTTTTCCTAGCCAGACATAGTGGAAAAGCGTTTTGCTAAGATGTAGACTACAAAAGACGCGAAAGACGAAGGTAGGATGCTCTCCGGAGGTAAGAGCCGCTGCCGGGCGTCTTTCGGCAGAAGCCGCGCTAAGGAGAGCACTGTGAGCGGCACAATCGTCTTTGCGCGAAGAAGCCGCTTCTTGGGCTCCGGCAGCCGGCGAGAGCGGCAGCTTCGGGAAGGTGAAGAAGCAAGCTGTACAACACTGGGATTGTGTGCGCACCTTGCCAACTGATAGAAAACAGTACCTTAGCACTCTCCTGACTTTTCCAATCACAGGAACATTCGATTGGAAGCTGTTTTGGACAACTTTTCTTTTCTTCCTGCCAAACACTTGGCAGACATCCGTGCAACTTCTAGAACACGATGGGAGATGTTTTCTGTGCTGGCACAGTTTTTCCTAGCCAGACATAGTGGAAAAGCGTTTTGCTAAGATGTAGACTACAAAAGACGCGAAAGACGAAGGTAGGATGCTCTCCGGAGGTAAGAGCCGCTGCCGGGCGTCTTTCGGCAGAAGCCGCGCTAAGGAGAGCACTGTGAGCGGCACAATCGTCTTTGCGCGAAGAAGCCGCTTCTTGGGCTCCGGCAGCCGGCGAGAGCGGCAGCTTCGGGAAGGTGAAGAAGCAAGCTGTACAACACTGGGATTGTGTGCGCACCTTGCCAACTGATAGAAAACAGTACCTTAGCACTCTCCTGACTTTTCCAATCACAGGAACATTCGATTGGAAGCTGTTTTGGACAACTTTTCTTTTCTTCCTGCCAAACACTTGGCAGACATCCGTGCAACTTCTAGAACACGATGGGAGATGTTTTCTGTGCTGGCACAGTTTTTCCTAGCCAGACATAGTGGAAAAGCGTTTTGCTAAGATGTAGACTACAAAAGACGCGAAAGACGAAGGTAGGATGCTCTCCGGAGGTAAGAGCCGCTGCCGGGCGTCTTTCGGCAGAAGCCGCGCTAAGGAGAGCACTGTGAGCGGCACAATCGTCTTTGCGCGAAGAAGCCGCTTCTTGGGCTCCGGCAGCCGGCGAGAGCGGCAGCTTCGGGAAGGTGAAGAAACAAGCTGTACAACACTGGGATTGTGTGCGCACCTTGCCAACTGATAGAAAACAGTACCTTTGCACTCTCCTGACTTTTCCAATCACAGGAACATTCGATTGGAAGCTGTTTTGGACAACTTTTCTTTTCTTCCTGCCAAACACTTGGCAGACATCCGTGCAACTTCTAGAACACGATGGGAGATGTTTTCTGTGCTGGCACAGTTTTTCCTAGCCAGACATAGTGGAAAAGCTTTTTGCCGAGGTGTAGACTACATAAGACGCGAAAGACGAAGGTAGGATGCTCTCCGGAGGTAAGAGCCGCTGCCGGGCGTCTTTCGGCAGAAGCCGCGCTAAGGAGAGCACTGTGAGCGGCACAATCGTCTTTGCGCGAAGAAGCCGCTTCTTGGGCTCCGGCAGCCGGCGAGAGCGGCAGCTTCGGGAAGGTGAAGAAGCAAGCTGTACAACACTGGGATTGTGTGCGCACCTTGCCAACTGATAGAAAACAGTACCTTTGCACTCTCCTGACTTTTCCAATCACAGGAACATTCGATTGGAAGCTGTTTTGGACAACTTTTCTTTTCTTCCTGCCAAACACTTGGCAGACATCCGTGCAACTTCTAGAAAACGATGGGAGATGTTTTCTGGGCTGGCACGGTTTTTCCTAGCCAGACATAGTGGAAAAGCGTTTTGCTAAGATGTAGACTACAAAAGACGCGAAAGACGAAGGTAGGATGCTCTCCGGAGGTAAGAGCCGCTGCCGGGCGTCTTTCGGCAGAAGCCGCGCTAAGGGGAGCACTGTGAGCGGCACAATCGTCTTTGCGCGAAGAAGCCGCTTCTTGGGCTCCGGCAGCCGGCGAGAGCGGCAGCTTCGGGAAGGTGAAGAAGCAAGCTGTACAACACTGGGATTGTGTGCGCACCTTGCCAACTGATAGAAAACAGTACCTTTGCACTCTCCTGACTTTTCCAATCACAGGAACATTCGATTGGAAGCTGTTTTGGACAACTTTTCTTTTCTTCCTGCCAAACACTTGGCAGACATCCGTGCAACTTCTAGAACACGATGGGAGATGTTTTCTGTGCTGGCACAGTTTTTCCTAGCCAGACATAGTGGAAAAGCGTTTTGCTAAGATGTAGACTACAAAAGACGCGAAAGACGAAGGTAGGATGCTCTCCGGAGGTAAGAGCCGCTGCCGGGCGTCTTTCGGCAGAAGCCGCGCTAAGGAGAGCCCTGTGAGCGGCACAATCGTCTTTGCGCGAAGAAGCCGATTCTTCGGTTCCGGGAGCCGTCGAGAGCGGCAGCTTCGGGAAGGTGAAGAAGCAAGCTGTACAACACTGGGATTGTGTGCGCACCTTGCCAACTGATAGAAAACAGTACCTTTGCACTCTCCTGACTTTTCCAATCACAGGAACATTCGATTGGAAGCTGTTTTGGACAACTTTTCTTTTCTTCCTGCCAAACACTTGGCAGACATCCGTGCAACTTCTAGAACACGATGGGAGATGTTTTCTGTGCTGGCACAGTTTTTCCTAGCCAGACATAGTGGAAAAGCGTTTTGCTAAGATGTAGACTACAAAAGACGCGAAAGACGAAGGTAGGATGCTCTCCGGAGGTAAGAGCCGCTGCCGGGCGTCTTTCGGCAGAAGCCGCGCTAAGGAGAGCACTGTGAGCGGCACAATCGTCTTTGCGCGAAGAAGCCGCTTCTTGGGCTCCGGCAGCCGGCGAGAGCAGCAGCTTCGGGAAGGTGAAGAAGCAAGCTGTACAACACTGGGATTGTGTGCGCACCTTGCCAACTGATAGAAAACAGTACCTTTGCACTCTCCTGACTTTTCCAATCACAGGAACATTCGATTGGAAGCTGTTTTGGACAACTTTTCTTTTCTTCCTGCCAAACACTTGGCAGACATCCGTGCAACTTCTAGAACACGATGGGAGATGTTTTCTGTGCTGGCACAGTTTTTCCTAGCCAGACATAGTGGAAAAGCGTTTTGCTAAGATGTAGACTACAAAAGACGCGAAAGACGAAGGTAGGATGCTCTCCGGAGGTAAGAGCCGCTGCCGGGCGTCTTTCGGCAGAAGCCGCGCTAAGGAGAGCCCTGTGAGCGGCACAATCGTCTTTGCGCGAAGAAGCCGCTTCTTGGGCTCCGGCAGCCGGCGAGAGCGGCAGCTTCGGGAAGGTGAAGAAGCAAGCTGTACAACACTGGGATTGTGTGCGCACCTTGCCAACTGATAGAAAACAGTACCTTAGCACTCTCCTGACTTTTCCAATCACAGGAACATTCGATTGGAAGCTGTTTGGGACAACTTTTCTTTTCTTCCTGCCAAACACTTGGCAGACATCCGTGCAACTTCTAGAACACGATGGGAGATGTTTTCTGTGCTGGCACAGTTTTTCCTAGCCAGACATAGTGGAAAAGCGTTTTGCTAAGATGTAGACTACAAAAGACGCGAAAGACGAAGGTAGGATGCTCTCCGGAGGTAAGAGCCGCTGCCGGGCGTCTTTCGGCAGAAGCCGCGCTAAGGAGAGCACTGTGAGCGGCACAATCGTCTTTGCGCGAAGAAGCCGCTTCTTGGGCTCCGGCAGCCGGCGAGAGCGGCAGCTTCGGGAAGGTGAAGAAGCAAGCTGTACAACACTGGGATTGTGTGCGCACCTTGCCAACTGATAGAAAACAGTACCTTAGCACTCTCCTGACTTTTCCAATCACAGGAACATTCGATTGGAAGCTGTTTTGGACAACTTTTCTTTTCTTCCTGCCAAACACTTGGCAGACATCCGTGCAACTTCTAGAACACGATGGGAGATGTTTTCTGTGCTGGCACAGTTTTTCCTAGCCAGACATAGTGGAAAAGCGTTTTGCTAAGATGTAGACTACAAAAGACGCGAAAGACGAAGGTAGGATGCTCTCCGGAGGTAAGAGCCGCTGCCGGGCGTCTTTCGGCAGAAGCCGCGCTAAGGAGAGCACTGTGAGCGGCACAATCGTCTTTGCGCGAAGAAGCCGCTTCTTGGGCTCCGGCAGCCGGCGAGAGCGGCAGCTTCGGGAAGGTGAAGAAGCAAGCTGTACAACACTGGGATTGTGTGCGCACCTTGCCAACTGATAGAAAACAGTACCTTTGCACTCTCCTGACTTTTCCAATCACAGGAACATTCGATTGGAAGCTGTTTTGGACAACTTTTCTTTTCTTCCTGCCAAACACTTGGCAGACATCCGTGCAACTTCTAGAACACGATGGGAGATGTTTTCTGTGCTGGCACAGTTTTTCCTAGCCAGACATAGTGGAAAAGCTTTTTGCCGAGGTGTAGATGAGAAGAGGAGCTAAAGACGAAGGTAGGATGCTCTCCGGAGGTAAGAGCCGCTGCCGGGCGTCTTTCGGCAGAAGCCGCGCTAAGGAGAGCACTGTGAGCGGCACAATCGTCTTTGCGCGAAGAAGCCGCTTCTTGGGCTCCGGCAGCCGGCGAGAGCGGCAGCTTCGGGAAGGTGAAGAAGCAAGCTGTACAACACTGGGATTGTGTGCGCACCTTGCCAACTGATAGAAAACAGTACCTTAGCACTCTCCTGACTTTTCCAATCACAGGAACATTCGATTGGAAGCTGTTTTGGACAACTTTTCTTTTCTTCCTGCCAAACACTTGGCAGACATCCGTGCAACTTCTAGAACACGATGGGAGATGTTTTCTGTGCTGGCACAGTTTTTCCTAGCCAGACATAGTGGAAAAGCGTTTTGCTAAGATGTAGACGACAACAGAGGCTAAAGAGTGGATGTTAGCAAATGACACCCATCTTCAAAAAAGGCAATTAAGAGGACTCGCCATAGTACAAACCAGCCAGCCTCTTTTTTATCCCCAGGAAGTTGATGAAGCAGCTCTTCCTGGAAATCCTTGCCAGGCACATGACAGATGACCAAATAATGTAGTTAGCATGATTTTTCAGGGGAATTTCATGCTGAACATCACTTTAAACTCCTCTGATGAATCAACTTGACTGGTAGATGAAGGGAATATTATCTGCCTGGGCTTCAGGGAGGTTTTTGACATACCTCTACATGGCATCACACATACATATGGAAGCAATAGTGCAAAGGGGAGGGAATCAGTGTCTTTTCAGTGATGCTGAGGGAAAAGACAAGAGGCAGTGGGCACACACTGAAATACAGGAGATTGCCTTTGAACATCAGTAAATGTTTCTTTACTGTCAGGGTGACTGAACCACGGCACAGACTGCCCAGAAAGATTGTGGAGCCTGGATCTTTGAAGACATTAAAAGTACACCCAGATAGAATCCTGGGCAAGAGGCTCTAGGTATCCTGGTTTAGGCAGGGGGGTTGGGCCTGGTTAGCCCCACCAACCCCTTCCACTCTCTTTCATTCTGTGCTAGTGAATTCTCTTCAAGATGCATTTCAAAGCGCTGGCATGACAAAGTTCTGTGCAGACAGAGATCCAAATGGACATGGCATCTAAGTTCCTTAAGCAGTGTTCAAGAAGAATGTAAAACTCTGGCACAAGTGTCTCTTCCCTAACTGAATCCCTTTCATGGGAAAATTCCCAGCTCTAGAAAGATCTTCTGATACGCATGCTTAAGACTGACACTGGCTGAGCAAATTTCTCCCTATGTATATCTAAGACCAGTTAGGATCTTCACCCAAAGTGCAGTCAACATAGTCACAGAATGCCTATTGTTAAGAAGTGACAGCTTCCATCAGAATGGCAGCTATTGGTCCACAAAATGGATTAATGGATGGGAATTATCTACGTGGGTTAAAAACAAAAATAAAGAGTTGGTCTTTATTTATCAATTTCATGGCAATATTGATAAGGGAAGAAAAAGATCTAAGTCCTTGACTTTCTGGACTCGAGGAAAGATTTTAAAAATTCCTTGTAAAAATGTATGATCACAATCAGACTATTGAAACCATTTTAGTTGGGAACAAAGTTCCAAAATTGTCTCGATAGTGGCAAAGAAGCCAAGAAAATAGGAAAGAAACAAAAAGAGAGCAAAAGAGTCAGCTTCAGTGTACAAGCTCGTTCTAGAAGTAGTCTGCTGGGAAAAGGAACCCCCAGCTAAATTTCCAATGTATTCCTGCGCTTGATTCAGTAACTGGTCAATGTAAAAACCAATCCTTTTGTACAACTTCTTCCAGCAACAAAAACTCCAACAGGTTGACACTACCATCATGCCTGTTCCAGACATATTTAAAAGAGAAATGATGATTTTCTTGAAAACCTACTTACATAAAAGTTGCAAGATGGTGGAGGGATTCCCACATCCTCCTTCCTCCATCTGGCTTGAAAGTATATTTGATAAAATATGCAACAAAGCACATGATTTATAAGGGAGAGTCAAATGGATGATTTGGGAATCGATCTCTTGTTGATAGTAAACTTCATATCCACTCGGTGTGACCTTTTTAAAACAAAATGTGGAGCTGAGGCATGAATCTGCCACAACAATTGTAAAGCAAACATACACACTCCCCTTCATATGCCCCCCCCTCCACACACACCTAGGCACACACAGAGATCAGCATAGCAGATCATGAACACCTTGGAAAAGACTGAAATGCTAAATGCCTCTCTTGATGGGCAAAAGAGCTGGTGCAGTAATTCAAATGCCTGGTACAAAAATTCTGTTTAATATTTAGCTCCTATTTAAAACACAGCTTTTCATTTCATTCTATTTACAGAATATTTTCATTTCATTTGTTTCTTTAAAATTACTTAGTTCTCACCTGTTGTATGTCTAGGAATATTTTCTTCCAAAAATAGAAAAAAATAGATGATATCTTTTCAGCAGAAAACATTGGTTGATACAATTTTAAACCATCATGATATGGAAGAATTCTTCTGTCCCTCTCGAAGGTGGAAGAAGCATTTGGATCACAGATCATCTACAATGAAATACTTGACATGTTTAAGATGCTTTCAATCAATTTTGATCGTCAATTGCTTATTTGTTGTAAAAAGTAATTTTTCAGTGAAGGGAAAGCGTGTGTGGTATATCTACATGATATGTTCAAAGGCAGTTCCTACTAATGGCCAGGCTGAATTCCAGTACATAATGTCCCGAATGATATTTTGCCGCCTTCTTTGGCACTTCATGAAATCTTACCCCGATGAAGTGCTGAAACACAGAGATTTTCTCTTAGAGAGTGTCTCATGTTGTAACCTATCCCATGGATTTTATGCTGTAATTCTTATCTCTTTTAAAATTTACTATCTTCTGTACAGTTTTCATGAAACTTTCTGTTACAGTAGTGAATAGCACAGATAAATGTCATTTTGTACAACTTTGAATTTACCCCAAGAGCTGAGAGAAAACTTGATCCTATACTTCAATCCGAGTTTCTTCTATAGTCCAACTTTGTTTCTCTACCATCAAGCTTCTCCTTTGTTGCTGCTCCAAGCCCCGTCCAAGGTGACCTTGAATACTTTCAGGGATGGGACACCCACAACTTCTCTGGGCAACCTGTTCCAGTGTTCCAGCACTCCCACAGTAAAAAAGGCCTTCCTTTCATCTAATATGTGTAGGAAATCATAAATCTAGGCATAGAAGCTTGGAGTGCAAATTTGAAATTCTTTGGATTTGAAGCACATTTTATATGAATACTGACTTACAGATGACTAAAAGATGTTGATGGGCATTTGAGCTGACAAGTTTTGAAAAAGTGCACGGAAATTAAAATTGAAACCACTAAAATTAAAAACTCCTTGCCATTTTCTTTTTCCTCTCCTATTCAAAATTGCATATGTCAGATATCAGTGCTTCATGCAAACCTCTCAGATGCTCTCAGAGAAAAAGCTTTTCTTTCAGACTAAGTTGCGGTTGACGTAGAACACTAGCAGGAGTGAAAGATTTTCTGGGCATTGGGGCAGCACGTTCTCCTTGGATTTGTGTGCAGAATGCATTTTATCCAAACTGGAAAATAGATCCCAGCTCTGTTCTATTCATCATTCTTACTTCATCAGGCCAGAAGATTCTGTGAAAAGTAGCCTGTGGACCTTGAAGACAGCGCATGTGAACCAGATGAGAGGTGATAGAGAAGTTGAGGGAGAGAAGAAAGAGCATATGGCTGAAACCAGAAAGTATTTCTCCACGTGATCATGGAAGATTGCAGGAGCCACTTGGTACTATCAAACCAGCCCGACTTGGCACTGGTGCCACTATGGGTCTGGGAGCCATGTTGCATATCGTGCATTTTAAGGAGCCAGCTGGCCACACCCAGCCATATGCCCCCAAACACAAACCAAGCCCTTTTCTCTGGCAAACAAAACTCAGCTGCCCTGCTTCTGGATGGCAGATTGCAGGAGCCACTTGGTACTATCAAACCAGCCCAACTTGGCACTGGTGCCACCTTGGCTCTGGGAACCATCCTGCCTATTGTAGCTTTTCAGGAGCCAGCCGGTCACTCCCAGCCATAGGCCCCCAAACAGAAACCTCGGCCCGTTTCCCTGGGAAACAAAAGTAAGCTGCCCCGCTTCTGGATGGCAGATTGCAGGAGCTACTTAGTACTATCAAATCAGCCCGACTTGGCACAGGTGCCACCTTGGATCTGGGAACCATCCTGTGTATCGTGGATTTTCAGGGGCCAGCCGGCCACTCTCAGCCATATGCCCCCAAACACAAACCACGGACCTTTTCTCTGGCAAACAAAAATCAGCTGCCCCACTTCTGGATGGCAGATTGCAGGAGCCACTTGGGACTATCACACCAGCACAACATGGCACTGCTGCCACCTTGGATCTGGGAACAATCCTGCGTATCGTACATATTCAGGAACCAGCCGAACACTCCCAGCCACAGGCCCCCAAACACAAACAACGGCCCATTTCCCTGGCAAACAAATCTCAGCTGCCCCGCTTCTGGATGGCAGTTTGCAGGAGCCACTTGGGACTATCAAAGCAGCCCGACTTGGTAATGGTACCATCTTGGATCTGGGAACCATCCGGCGTATCGTGGATTTTCAGGGGCCAGCCGGTCATTCCCAGCCATATGCTCCCAAACACAAACCTCGGCCCTTTTCTCTGGCAAACAAAACTCAACTGCCCCTCTTCTGGATGGCAAATTGCAGGACGCACTTGGTACTACAAAAAGAGCCCGACTTGGCACTGGTGCCACCTTGGCTCTGGGAACCATCCTGCGTATCGAGCATTTTAAGGAGCCAGCCGGCAATTCCCAGCCGTATGCCCCAAAAAGAAACCACGGACCTTTTCTCTGGCAAAAAAAACTCAGCTGTCCCGCTTCTGGATGGCAGATTGCAGGAGTCACTTTGAACCATACAACCAGCCTTACTTGGCACTGGTGCCACCTTGGATCTGGGAACCATCCTGCCTATCGTTGATTTTCAGGGGCCAGCCTACCACTCTCGGCCATAGGCCCCCAAACACAAACCACAGCCCTTTTCTCTAGCAAACAAAATTTAGCTGCCCCGCTTCTGGATGGCAAATTGCAGGAGCCACTGGGTACTACAAAAACAGCCCGACTTGGCACTGGTGCCACCTTGCGTCTGGTTACCATGCGGCGTATCGTGCATTTTAAGGAGCCAGGTGGCCACTCCCAGCCATATGCCCCCAAACACAACCCACGGCCCTTTTCTCTGGCAAACAAAACTCAGCTGCCCCGCTTCTGGATGGCAGAGTGCAGGAGACACTTGGTACTATCAAACCAGCCCGACTTGGCACTGGTGCCACCTTTGGTCTGGGAACCATCCTGCGTATTGTGGATTGTCAGGAGACAGCCGACCACTCTCGGCCACAGACCCCAATCAAAAACAAAGGTCCGTTTCCCTGGCAAAAAAAACTCAGCTGCCCCGCTTCTGGATGGGAGATTGCAGGAGGCACTTGACACTGTCAAACGAGCCCCACTTTGTACTGGTGCCACCTTGGGTCTGGGAACCATGCTGCGTATCGTGGATTTTCAGGAGCCAATCGGCCACTGCCAGCCACAGGCCCCCAAACAAAAACCACAGCCTTTTTCTCTGGCAAACAAAACTCAGCTGCCCCGCTTCTGGATGGCAGATTGCAGGAGCCACTTGGTACTATCAAACCAGCCCGACTTGGCACTGGTGCCACCTTGGGTCTGGGAACCATCCTGCCTATCGTGGATTTTAAGGAGCCAGCCGGCTACTCCCAGCCACAGGCCCCCAACAAAAACCACGGCCCTTTTTTCTCGCAAACAAAACTTAGCTGCCTCACTTCTGGATGGCAGATTGCAGGAGTCACTTGGTGTAATCAAACCAGCCCGACTTGGCACTGGTGCCACCTTGGGTCTGGGAACCATCCTGCGTATCGTGGATTCTAAGGAGCCAGCCGGCCACTCCCAGCCACAGGCCCCCAAACAAAATCAACGGCGCTGTTCCCTGGAAAACAAAACACGCCTGCCAACTTTTTGATGGAGTTTGCAGGAGCCACTTGGTACTATCAAACCAGCCCAACTTGGCACTGGTGCCACCATGGGTCTGGTAAACATCCTGCGTATCGTGGATTCTTAGGAGCCAGCCGGCCACTCCTAGCCACAGGCCCCCAAACAAAAACCTAGGCCTATTTCTCTGGCAAACAAAAGTAAGCTGCCCCGCTTCTGGATGGCAGATTGCAGGAGACACTTGGGACTATCAAACCAGCCCAACTTGGCACTGGTGCCACCTTGGATCTGGGAACCATGCTGTGTATCGTGGATTTTCAGGGGCCAGCCGGCCACTCTCAGCCATATGCCCCCAAACAGAAACCTCGGCCCGTTTCTCTGGCAAACAAAACTCAACTGCCCCTCTTCTGGATGGCAAATTGCAAGATGAACTTGATACTAAAACCGCAGGCCGACTTGGTAGTGGTGACACCTTGGGCCTGGGAACCATCATGCGTATCGAGCATTTTAAGGAGCCAGCCGGCCACTCCCAGCAATATGCCCCCAAAAACAATCCACGGAATTTTTCTCAGGCAAACAAAAATCAGCTGCCCCGCTTCTGGATGGCAGATTGCAGGAGCCACTTTGACCCATCAAACCAGCCCGACTTGGCACTGGTACCACCTTGCATCCTGGAACCATGCTGCCTAGCGTGGATTTTCAGGGGCCAGCCGGCCACTCTCAGCTATATGCCCCCAAACAAAACCCACGGCCCGTTTCCCTGGCAAACAAAAGTAAGCTGCCCCGCTTCTGGATGGCAGATTGCAGGAACCACTTGGTAGTATCAAACCAGCCCGACTTGGCACTGGTGCCACCTTGGGTCTGGGAACCATCCTGCGTATCGTGGATTCTAAGGAGCCAGCCGGTCACTCCCAGCCACAGGCCCCCAAACACAAACAACGGCGCTTTTCCCTGGAAAACAAAACTCGCCTGCCAACTTTTTGATGGCAGATTGCAGGAGCAACTTGGTACTATCAAACCAGCCCAACTTGGCACTGGTGCCACCATGGGTCTGGTAACCATCCTGCCTATTGTAGCTTTCCAGGAGCCAGCCGGTCACTCCCAGCCATAGGCCCCCAGTCACAAACCTCGGCCCGTTTCCCTGGCAAACAAAAGTAAGCTGCCCCGCTTCTGGATGGCAGATTGCAGGAGCCACTTGGTACTATCAAACCAGCCCGACTTGGCACTGGTGCCACCTTGGGTCTGGGAACCATCCTGCGTATCGCAGATTCTAAGGCGCCAGTCGGCCACTCCCAGCCACAAGACCCCAAACACAAACAACGGCGCTTTTCTCTGGCAAACAAAACTCAACTGCCCCTCTTCTGGATGGCAAATTGCAGGACGCACTTGGTACTATCAAACCAGCACGACTTGGCACTGGTGCCACCTTGGGTCTGGGAACCATCCTGCGTATTGTGGATTGTCAGGAGCCAGCTGGACACTCTCGGCCACAGACCCCAATCAAAAACAACGGCCCGTTTCACAGGCAAACAAAACTCAGCTGCCCCGCTTCTGGATGGGAGATTGCAGGAGGCACTTGACACTGTGAAACCAGCCCCACTTGGCACTGGTGCCACCTTGGGTCTGGGAACCATGCTGCGTATCATGGATTTTCAGGAGCCAGCAGGCCACTCCCAGCCATAGGCCCCCAAACAAAAACCACAGCCTTTTTCTCTGGCAAACAAAATTCAGCTGCCCCGCTTCTGGATGGCAGATTGCAGGAGCCACTTGGGACTATCACACCAGCACAACATGGCAATGGTGCCACCTTGGATCTGGGAATCATCCTTCCTATCGTGGATTTTCAGGGGCCAGCCGGTCACTCTCAGCCATAGGCCCCAAACACAAACCACGGCCCTTTTCTCTGGAAAACAAAACTCAACTGCCCCTCTTCTGGATGGCAGATTGCAGGAGCCACTGGGTACTATGAAACCAGCCCTACTTGGCACTGGTGCCACCTTGGGTCTGGGAACCATGCTGCGTATCATGGATTTTCAGGAGCCAGCCGTCCACTGCCAGCCACAGGCCCCGAAACACAAACAACAGCCTTTTTCTCTGGCAAACAAAATTCAGCTGCCCCGCTTCTGGATGGCAGATTGCAGGAACCACTTGGTACTAACAAACCAGCCCGACTTGGCACTGGTGCCACCTTGGGTCTGGGAACCATCCTGCGTATCGTGGATTCTAAGGAGCCAGCTGGCCACTCCCAGCCACAGGCCCCAAAATACACACAACGGCGCTTTTCCCTGGAAAACAAAACTCGCCTGCCAACATTTTGATGGCAGATTGCAGGAGCCACTTGGTACTATCAAACCAGCCCAACTTGGCACTGGTGCCACCATGGGTCTGGTCACCATCCTGCCTATCGTAGCTTTTCAGGAGCCAGCCGGTCACTCCCAGCCATAGGCCCCCAGAAAAAAACCTCGGTCCGTTTCCCTGGAAAACAAAAGTAAGCTGCCCCGCTTCTGGATGGCAGATTGCAGGAGCCACTTGGTGCTATCAAACCAGCCCGACTTGGCACTGGTGCCCCTTGGGTCTGGGAACCATCCTGCGTATCGTGGATTCTAAGGAGCCAGCTGGCCACTCCCAGCCACAGGCCCCAAAACACACACAACGGCGCTTTTCCCTGGAAAACAAAACTCGCCTGCCAACTTTTTGATGGCAGATTGCAGGAGCCACTTGGTACTATCAAACCAGCCCAACTTGGCACTGGTGCCACCATGGGTCTGGTCACCATCCTGCCTATCGTAGCTTTTCAGGAGCCAGCCGGTCACTCCCTGCCATAGGCCCCGAGACACAAAGCTCGGCCCGTTTCCCTGGCAAACAAAAGTAAGCTGCCCCGCTTCTGGATGGCAGATTGCAGGAGCCACTTGGTACTATCAAACCAGCCCGACTTGGCACTGGTACCACCTTGGGTCTGGGAACCATCCTGCCTATCGTGGATTTTAAGGAGCCAGCCGGCTACTCCCAGCCACAGGCCCCCAACAAAAACCACGGCCCTTTTTTCTGGCAAACAAAACTTAGCTGCCTCACTTCTGGATGGCAGATTGCAGGAGCCACTTGGTGTAATCAAACCAGCCCAACTTGGCACTGGTGTCACCTTGGGTCTGGGAACCATCCTGCGTATCGTGGATTCTAAGGAGCCAGCCGGCCACTCCCAGCCACAGGCCCCCAAACAAAATCAACGGCGCTGTTCCCTGGAAAACAAAACACGCCTGCCAACTTTTTGATGGAGTTTGCAGGAGCCACTTGGTACTATCAAACCAGCCCAACTTGGCACTGGTGCCACCATGGGTCTGGTAAACATCCTGCGTATCGTGGATTCTTAGGAACCAGCAGGCCACTCCTAGCCACAGGCCCCCAAACAAAATCCTAGGCCTATTTCTCTGGCAAACAAAAGTAAGCTGCCCCGCTTCTGGATGGCAGATTGCAGGAGACACTTGGGACTATCAAACCAGCCCAACTTGGCACTGGTGCCACCTTGGATCTGGGAACCATGTTGTGTATCGTGGATTTTCAGGGGCCAGCTGGCCACTCTCAGCCATATGTCCCCAAACAGAAACCTCGGCCCGTTTCTCTGGCAAACAAAACTCAACTGCCCCTCTTCTGGATGGCAAATTGCAGGATGAACTTGATACTAAAACCGCAGGCCGACTTGGTAGTGGTGACACCTTGGGCCTGGGAACCATCATGCGTATCGAGCATTTTAAGGAGCCAGCCGGCCACTCCCAGCAATATGCCCCCAAAAACAATCCACGGAATTTTTCTCTGGCAAACAAAAATCAGCTGCCCCGCTTCTGGATGGCAGATTGCAGGAGCCACTTTGACCCATCAAACCAGCCCGACTTGGCACTGGTGCCACCTTGCATCTGGGAACCATGCTGCCTAGCGTGGATTTTCAGGGGCCAGCGGGCCACTCTCAGCTATATGCCCCCAAACAAAACCCACGGCCCGTTTCCCTGGCAAACAAAAGTAAGCTGCCCTGCTTCTGGATGGCAGATTGCAGGAACCACTTGGTAGTATCAAACCAGCCCGACTTGGCACTGGTGCCACCTTGGGTCTGGGAACCATCCTGCGTATCGTGGATTCTAAGCAGCCAGCCGGCCACTCCCAGCCACAGGCCCCCAAACACAAACAACGGCGCTTTTCCCTGGAAAACAAAACTCGCCTGCCAACTTTTTGATGGCAGATTGCAGGAGCAACTTGGTACTATCAAACCAGCCCAACTTGGCACTGGTGCCACCATGGGTCTGGTCACCATCCTGCCTATTGTAGCTTTCCAGGAGCCAGCCGGTCACTCCCAGCCATAGGCCCCCAAACACAAACCTCGGCCCGTTTCCCTGGCAAACAAAAGTAAGCTGCCCCGCTTCTGGATGGCAGATTGCAGGAGCCACTTGGTACTATCAAACCAGCCCAACTTGTTACTGGTGCCACCTTGGGTCTGGGAACCATGCTGCGTATCGCAGATTCTAAGGCTGCAGTCGGCCACTCCCAGCCACAAGCCCCCAAACACAAACAACGGCGCTTTTCTCTGGCAAACAAAACTCAACTGCCCCTCTTCTGGATGGCAAATTGCAGGACGCACTTGGTACTATCAAACCAGCCCGACTTGGCACTGGTGCCACCTTGGGTCTGGGAACCATCCTGCGTATCGATCTTTTTAATGAGACAGCCGGCCACTCCCAGCCATATGCCCCCAAACACAACCCACGGCCCTTTCCTCTGGCAAACAAAACTCAGCTGCACCGCTTCTGGATGGCAGATTGCAGGAGCCACTTGGTACTATCAAACCAGCAAGACTTGGCACTGGTGCGACCTTGGGTCTGGGAACCATCCTGCGTATTGTGGATTGTCAGGAGCCAGCTGAACATTCTCGGCCACAGACCCCAATCAAAAACAACGGCCCGTTTCACAGGCAAACAAAACTCAGCTGCCCCGCTTCTGGATGGGAGATTGCAGGAGGCACTTGACACTGTGAAACCAGCCCCACTTGGCACTGGTGCCACCTTGGGTCTGGGAACCATGCTGCGTATCATGGATTTTCAGGAGCCAGCCGGCCACTCCCAGCCATAGGCCCCCAAACAAAAACCACAGCCTTTTTCTCTGGCAAACAAAATTCAGCTGCCCCACTTCTGGATGGCAGATTGCAGGAGCCACTTGGGACTATCACACCAGCACAACATGGCACTGCTGCCACCTTGGATCTGGGAACCATCCTTCCTATCGTGGATTTTCAGGGGCCAGCCGGTCACTCTCAGCCATAGGCCCCAAACACAAACCACGGCCCTTTTCTCTGGAAAACAAAACTCAACTGCCCCTCTTCTGGATGGCAGATTGCAGGAGCCACTGGGTACTATGAAACTAGCCCTACTTGGCACTGGTGCCACCTTGGGTCTGGGAACCATGCTGCGTATCATGGATTTTCAGGAGCCAGCCGTCCACTGCCAGCCACAGGCCCCGAAACACAAACAACAGCCTTTTTCTCTGGCAAACAAAATTCAGCTGCCCCGCTTCTGGATGGCAGATTGCAGGAACCACTTGGTACTAACAAACCAGCCCGACTTGGCACTGGTGCCACCTTGGGTCTGGGAACCATCCTGCGTATCGTGGATTCTAAGGAGCCAGCTGGCCACTCCCAGCCACAGGCCCCAAAATACACACAACGGCGCTTTTCCCTGGAAAACAAAACTCGCCTGCCAACTTTTTGATGGCAGATTGCAGGAGCCACTTGGTACTATCAAACCAGCCCAACTTGGCACTGGTGCCACCATGGGTCTGGTCACCATCCTGCCTATCGTAGCTTTTCAGGAGCCAGCCGGTCACTCCCAGCCATAGGCCCCCAGAAAAAAACCTCGGTCCGTTTCCCTGGAAAACAAAAGTAAGCTGCCCCGCTTCTGGATGGCAGATTGCAGGAGCCACTTGGTGCTATCAAACCAGCCCGACGTGGCACTGGTGCCACCTTGGGTCTGGGAACCATCCTGCGTATCGTGTGTTCTAAGGAGCCAGCCGGCCACTCCCAGCCACAGTCCCCCAAACACAAACAACGGCGCTTTTCCCTGGAAAACAAAACTGGCCTGCCAACTTTTTGATGGCAGATTGCAGGAGCCACTTGGTACTATCAAACCAGCCCAACTTGGCACTGGTGCCACCATGGGTCTGGTCACCATCCTGCCTATCGTAGCTTTTCAGGAGCCAGCCGGTCACTCCCAGCCATAGGCCCCCAGACACAAACCTCGGCCCGTTTCCCTGGCAAACAAAAGTAAGCTGCCCCGCTTCTGGATGGCAGATTGCAGGTGCTATTTAGTACTATCAAACCAGCCTGACTTGGCACTGGTGCCACCTCTGGTCTGGGAACCATCCTGCCTATCGTGGATTTTCAGGGGCCAGACGGCCACTATCAGCCATATGCCCCCAAAAACAAACCACGGCCCTTTTCTCTGGTAAACAAAACTCAACTGCCCCTCTTCTGGATGGCAAATTTTAGGACGCACTTTGTACTACGAAAACCGCCCGACTTGGCACTGGTGCCACCTTGGGTCAGGGAACCATCCTGCCTATCGTAGTTTTTCAGGAGCCAGCCGGTCACTCCCAGCCATAGGTCCCCAGACAAATACCTCGGCCCGTTTCCCTGGCAAACAAAAGTAAGCTGCCCCGCTTCTGGATGGCAGATTGCAGGAGCCACTTGGTACTATCAAACCAGCCCAACTTGACACTGGTGCCACCTTGGCTCTGGGAACCATGCTGCGTAACCCGGATTCTAAGACGACAGGCAGCCCCTGCCAGCCACAGGCCTCCAAACAAAATCAACGGCGCTTTTCCCTGGAAAACAAAACTCGCCTGACAACTTTTAGATGGCAGATTGCAGGAGCCAGTTGGTACCATCAAACCAGCCCAACTTGGCACTGGTGCCACCTTGGGTCTGGGAACCATCCTGCCTATTGTTGCTTTTCAGGAGCCAGCCGGTCACTTCTAGCCCTAGGCCCCCAGTCATAAACCTCGGCCCGTTTCCCTGGCACACAAATGTAAGCTACCCCGCTTCAGGATGGCAGATTGCAGGAGCCACTTTTCACCATCAAACTAGCCCGACGTGGCACTGGTTCCACCTTGGGTCTGGGAACCATCCTGCGCATCGTGTGTTCTAAGGAGCCAGGCGGCCACTCCCACCCACAGTCCCCCAAACACAAACAACGGCGCTTTTCCCTGGAAAACAAAACTGGCCTGCCAACTTTTTGATGGCAGATTGCAGGAGCCACTTGGTACTATCAAACCAGCCCAACTTGGCACTGGTGCCACCATGGGTCTGGTAACCATCCTGCCTATCGTAGCTTTTCAGGAGCCAGGCGGTCACTCCCAGCCATAGGCCCCCAGACACAAACCTCGGCCCGTTTCCCTGGCAAACAAAAGTAAGCTGCCCCGCTTCTGCATGGCAGATTGCAGGTGCTATTTAGTACTATCAAACCAGACCGACTTGGCACTGGTGCCACCTCTGGTCTGGGAACCATCCTGCCTATCGTGGATTTTCTGGGGCCAGACGGCCACTATCAGCCATATGCCCCCAAAAACAAACCACGGCCCTTTTCTCTGGTAAACAAAACTCAACTGCCCCTCTTCTGGATGGCAAATTTTAGGACGCACTTTTTACTACGAATACCGCCCGACTTGGCACTGGTGCCACCTTGGGTCAGGGAACCATCCTGCCTATCGTAGCTTTTTAAGGAGCCAGCAGGCCACGCCCAGCCATATAGCCCCAAAAACAAACCACGGACCATTTCTCTTGGAAACAAAAATCCGCTGCCCCGCGTCAGGATGGCAGATTGCAGGAGCCACTTTGCACCATCAAACCACCCCGACTTGGCACTGGTGCCATCTTGGATCTGGGAACCATCCTGCCTATCGTAGCTTTTCAGGAGCCAGCCGGTTACTCCCAACCATAGGCCCCCAGACAGAAAGCTCTGCCCGTGTCCCTGGCAAACAAAAGTAAGCTACCCCGCTTCTGGATGGCAGATTGCAGGAGCCACTTGGTACTATCAAACCAGCCCAACTTGGCACTGGTGCCACCATGGGTCTGGTCACCATCCTGCCTATCGTAGCTTTTCAGGAGCCAGGCGGTCACTCCCAGCCATAGGCCCCCAGACAAATACCTCGGCCCGTTTCCCTGGCAAACAAATGTAAGCTGCCCCGCTTCTGGATGGCAGATTGCAGGAGCCACATGGTACTATCAAACCAGGCCAACATGGCACTGGTGCCACCTTGGCTCTGGGAACCATCCTGCCTATCGTGGATTTTCAGGTGCCAGCCGGCCACTCTCAGCCATATGTACCCAAACACAAACCACGGCCCTTTTCTCTGGTAAACAAAACTCAACTGCCCCTCTTCTGGATGGCAAATTGCAGGACGCACTTGGTACTACGAAAACAGCCCGACTTGGCAGTGATGCCACCTTGGGTCAGGGAACCATCCTGCGTATCGATGTTTTTAAGGAGTCAGCCGGCAACGTCCAGCCATATACCCCCAAAAAAAACCCACGGAACTTTTCTCCAGCAAGCAAAAATCCGCTGCCCCGCTTCTGGATGGCAGATTGCAGGAGCTATTTAGTATTATCAAACCAGCCCGACTTGGCACTGGTGCCACCATGGGTCTGGTCACCATCCTGCCTATCGTAGCTTTTCAGGAGCCAGCCGGTCACTCTCAGCCATAGGCCCCAAACACAAACCACGGCCCTTTTCTCTGGAAAACAAAACTCAACTGCCCCTCTTCTGGATGGCAGATTGCAGGAGCCACTGGGTACTATGAAACCAGCCCTACTTGGCACTGGTGCCACCTTGGGTCTGGGAACCATGCTGCGTATCATGGATTTTCAGGAGCCAGCCGTCCACTGCCAGCCACAGGCCCCGAAACACAAACAACAGCCTTTTTCTCTGGCAAACAAAATTCAGCTGCCCCGCTTCTGGATGGCAGATTGCAGGAACCACTTGGTACTAACAAACCAGCCCGACTTGGCACTGGTGCCACCTTGGGTCTGGGAACCATCCTGCGTATCGTGGATTCTAAGGAGCCAGCTGGCCACTCCCAGCCACAGGCCCCAAAACACACACAACGGCGCTTTTCCCTGGAAAACAAAACTCGCCTGCCAACTTTTTGATGGCAGATTGCAGGAGCCACTTGGTACTATCAAACCAGCCCAACTTGGCACTGGTGCCACCATGGGTCTGGTCACCATCCTGCCTATCGTAGCTTTTCAGGAGCCAGCCGGTCACTCCCAGCCATAGGCCCCCAGACACAAAGCTCGGCCTGTTTCCCTGGCACACAAAAGAAAGCTACCGCACTTCTGGATGGCAGATTGCAGGAGCCACTTTGCACCATCAAACCAGCCCAACTTGGCACTGGTGCCACCTTGGCTCTGGGAACCATGCTGCGTAACCCGGATTCTAAGACGACAGGCAGCCACTGCCAGCCACAGGCCTCCAAACAAAATCAACGTCGCTTTTCCCTGGAAAACAAAACTCGCCTGACAACTTTTAGATGGCAGATTGCAGGAGCCAGTTGGTACCATCAAACCAGCCCAACTTGGCACTGGTGCCACCTTGGGTCTGGGAACCATCCTGCCTATTGTTGCTTTTCAGGAGCCAGCCGGTCACTCCTAGCCCTAGGCCCCCAGTCATAAACCTCGGCCCGTTTCCCTGGCACACAAAAGTAAGCTACCCCGCTTCAGGATGGCAGATTGCAGGAGCCACTTTTCACCATCAAACCAGCCCGACGTGGCACTGGTGCCACCTTGGGTCTGGGAACCATCCTGCGTATCGTGTGTTCTAAGGAGCCAGCCGGCCACTCCCACCAACAGTCCCCCAAACACAAACAACGGCGCTTTTCCCTGGAAAACAAAACTCGCCTGACAACTTTTTGATGGCAGATTGCAGGAGCCACTTGGTACTATCAAACCAGCCCAACTTGGCACTGGTGCCACCATGGGTCTGGTAACCATCCTGCCTATCGTAGCTTTTCAGGAGCCAGGCGGTCACTCTCAGCCATAGGCCCCCAGACACAAACCTCGGCCCGTTTCCCTGGCAAACAAAAGTAAGCTGCCCCGCTTCTGCATGGCAGATTGCAGGTGCTATTTAGTACTATCAAACCAGCCCGACTTGGCACAGGTGCCACCTCTGGTCTGGGAACCATCCTGCCTATCGTGGATTTTCAGGCGCCAGACGGCCACTATCAGCCATATGCCCCCAAAAACAAACCACGGCCCTTTTCTCTGGTAAACAAAACTCAACTGCCCCTCTTCTGGATGGCAAATTTTAGGACGCACTTTGTACTACGAAAACTGCCCGACTTGGCACTGGTGCCACCTTGGGTCAGGGAACCATCCTGCCTATCGTAGCTTTTTAAGGAGCCAGCAGGCCACGCCCAGCCATATACCCCCAAAAACAAACCACGGACCATTTCTCTTGGAAACAAAAATCCGCTGCCCCGCGTCAGGATGGCAGATTGCAGGAGCCACGTTGCACCATCAAACCACCCCGACTTGGCACTGGTGCCATCTTGAATCTGGGAACCATCCTGCCTATCGTAGCTTTTCAGGAGCCAGCCGGTTACTCCCAACCATAGGCCCCCAGACAGAAAGCTCTGCCCGTTTCCCTGGCAAACAAAAGTAAGCTACCCCGCTTCTGGATGGCAGATTGCAGGAGCCACTTGGTACTATCAAACCAGCCCAACTTGACACTCGTGCCACTTTGGGTCTGGGAACCATGCTGCGTAACGTAGATTCTAAGGCGCCAGGCGGCCACTCCCAGCCACAGGCCCCAAATACAAACAACGGCGCTTTTCCCTGGAAAACAAAACTCGCCTGCCAGCTTTTTGATGGCAGATTGCAGGAGCCACTTGGTACTATCAAACCAGCCCAACTTGGCACTGGTGCCACCATGGGTCTGGTCACCATCCTGCCTATCGTAGCTTTTCAGGAGCCAGCCGGTCACTCCCTGCCATAGGCCCCGAGACACAAAGCTCGGCCCGTTTCCCTGGCAAACAAAAGTAAGCTGCCCCGCTTCTGGATGGCAGATTGCAGGAGCCACTTGGTACTATCAAACCAGCCCGACTTGGCACTGGTACCACCTTGGGTCTGGGAACCATCCTGCCTATCGTGGATTTTAAGGAGCCAGCCGGCTACTCCCAGCCACAGGCCCCCAACAAAAACCACGGCCCTTTTTTCTGGCAAACAAAACTTAGCTGCCTCACTTCTGGATGGCAGATTGCAGGAGCCACTTGGTGTAATCAAACCAGCCCGACTTGGCACTGGTGTCACCTTGGGTCTGGGAACCATCCTGCGTATCGTGGATTCTAAGGAGCCAGCCGGCCACTCCCAGCCACAGGCCCCCAAACAAAATCAACGGCGCTGTTCCCTGGAAAACAAAACACGCCTGCCAACTTTTTGATGGAGTTTGCAGGAGCCACTTGGTACTATCAAACCAGCCCAACTTGGCACTGGTGCCACCATGGGTCTGGTAAACATCCTGCGTATCGTGGATTCTTAGGAACCAGCAGGCCACTCCTAGCCACAGGCCCCCAAACAAAATCCTAGGCCTATTTCTCTGGCAAACAAAAGTAAGCTGCCCCGCTTCTGGATGGCAGATTGCAGGAGACACTTGGGACTATCAAACCAGCCCAACTTGGCACTGGTGCCACCTTGGATCTGGGAACCATGTTGTGTATCGTGGATTTTCAGGGGCCAGCTGGCCACTCTCAGCCATATGTCCCCAAACAGAAACCTCGGCCCGTTTCTCTGGCAAACAAAACTCAACTGCCCCTCTTCTGGATGGCAAATTGCAGGATGAACTTGATACTAAAACCGCAGGCCGACTTGGTAGTGGTGACACCTTGGGCCTGGGAACCATCATGCGTATCGAGCATTTTAAGGAGCCAGCCGGCCACTCCCAGCAATATGCCCCCAAAAACAATCCACGGAATTTTTCTCTGGCAAACAAAAATCAGCTGCCCCGCTTCTGGATGGCAGATTGCAGGAGCCACTTTGACCCATCAAACCAGCCCGACTTGGCACTGGTGCCACCTTGCATCTGGGAACCATGCTGCCTAGCGTGGATTTTCAGGGGCCAGCGGGCCACTCTCAGCTATATGCCCCCAAACAAAACCCACGGCCCGTTTCCCTGGCAAACAAAAGTAAGCTGCCCTGCTTCTGGATGGCAGATTGCAGGAACCACTTGGTAGTATCAAACCAGCCCGACTTGGCACTGGTGCCACCTTGGGTCTGGGAACCATCCTGCGTATCGTGGATTCTAAGCAGCCAGCCGGCCACTCCCAGCCACAGGCCCCCAAACACAAACAACGGCGCTTTTCCCTGGAAAACAAAACTCGCCTGCCAACTTTTTGATGGCAGATTGCAGGAGCAACTTGGTACTATCAAACCAGCCCAACTTGGCACTGGTGCCACCATGGGTCTGGTCACCATCCTGCCTATTGTAGCTTTCCAGGAGCCAGCCGGTCACTCCCAGCCATAGGCCCCCAAACACAAACCTCGGCCCGTTTCCCTGGCAAACAAAAGTAAGCTGCCCCGCTTCTGGATGGCAGATTGCAGGAGCCACTTGGTACTATCAAACCAGCCCAACTTGTTACTGGTGCCACCTTGGGTCTGGGAACCATGCTGCGTATCGCAGATTCTAAGGCTGCAGTCGGCCACTCCCAGCCACAAGCCCCCAAACACAAACAACGGCGCTTTTCTCTGGCAAACAAAACTCAACTGCCCCTCTTCTGGATGGCAAATTGCAGGACGCACTTGGTACTATCAAACCAGCCCGACTTGGCACTGGTGCCACCTTGGGTCTGGGAACCATCCTGCGTATCGATCTTTTTAATGAGACAGCCGGCCACTCCCAGCCATATGCCCCCAAACACAACCCACGGCCCTTTCCTCTGGCAAACAAAACTCAGCTGCACCGCTTCTGGATGGCAGATTGCAGGAGCCACTTGGTACTATCAAACCAGCAAGACTTGGCACTGGTGCGACCTTGGGTCTGGGAACCATCCTGCGTATTGTGGATTGTCAGGAGCCAGCTGAACATTCTCGGCCACAGACCCCAATCAAAAACAACGGCCCGTTTCACAGGCAAACAAAACTCAGCTGCCCCGCTTCTGGATGGGAGATTGCAGGAGGCACTTGACACTGTGAAACCAGCCCCACTTGGCACTGGTGCCACCTTGGGTCTGGGAACCATGCTGCGTATCATGGATTTTCAGGAGCCAGCCGGCCACTCCCAGCCATAGGCCCCCAAACAAAAACCACAGCCTTTTTCTCTGGCAAACAAAATTCAGCTGCCCCACTTCTGGATGGCAGATTGCAGGAGCCACTTGGGACTATCACACCAGCACAACATGGCACTGCTGCCACCTTGGATCTGGGAACCATCCTTCCTATCGTGGATTTTCAGGGGCCAGCCGGTCACTCTCAGCCATAGGCCCCAAACACAAACCACGGCCCTTTTCTCTGGAAAACAAAACTCAACTGCCCCTCTTCTGGATGGCAGATTGCAGGAGCCACTGGGTACTATGAAACTAGCCCTACTTGGCACTGGTGCCACCTTGGGTCTGGGAACCATGCTGCGTATCATGGATTTTCAGGAGCCAGCCGTCCACTGCCAGCCACAGGCCCCGAAACACAAACAACAGCCTTTTTCTCTGGCAAACAAAATTCAGCTGCCCCGCTTCTGGATGGCAGATTGCAGGAACCACTTGGTACTAACAAACCAGCCCGACTTGGCACTGGTGCCACCTTGGGTCTGGGAACCATCCTGCGCATCGTGGATTCTAAGGAGCCAGCTGGCCACTCCCAGCCACAGGCCCCAAAATACACACAACGGCGCTTTTCCCTGGAAAACAAAACTCGCCTGCCAACTTTTTGATGGCAGATTGCAGGAGCCACTTGGTACTATCAAACCAGCCCAACTTGGCACTGGTGCCACCATGGGTCTGGTCACCATCCTGCCTATCGTAGCTTTTCAGGAGCCAGCCGGTCACTCCCAGCCATAGGCCCCCAGAAAAAAACCTCGGTCCGTTTCCCTGGAAAACAAAAGTAAGCTGCCCCGCTTCTGGATGGCAGATTGCAGGAGCCACTTGGTGCTATCAAACCAGCCCGACGTGGCACTGGTGCCACCTTGGGTCTGGGAACCATCCTGCGTATCGTGTGTTCTAAGGAGCCAGCCGGCCACTCCCAGCCACAGTCCCCCAAACACAAACAACGGCGCTTTTCCCTGGAAAACAAAACTGGCCTGCCAACTTTTTGATGGCAGATTGCAGGAGCCACTTGGTACTATCAAACCAGCCCAACTTGGCACTGGTGCCACCATGGGTCTGGTCACCATCCTGCCTATCGTAGCTTTTCAGGAGCCAGCCGGTCACTCCCAGCCATAGGCCCCCAGACACAAACCTCGGCCCGTTTCCCTGGCAAACAAAAGTAAGCTGCCCCGCTTCTGGATGGCAGATTGCAGGTGCTATTTAGTACTATCAAACCAGCCTGACTTGGCACTGGTGCCACCTCTGGTCTGGGAACCATCCTGCCTATCGTGGATTTTCAGGGGCCAGACGGCCACTATCAGCCATATGCCCCCAAAAACAAACCACGGCCCTTTTCTCTGGTAAACAAAACTCAACTGCCCCTCTTCTGGATGGCAAATTTTAGGACGCACTTTGTACTACGAAAACCGCCCGACTTGGCACTGGTGCCACCTTGGGTCAGGGAACCATCCTGCCTATCGTAGTTTTTCAGGAGCCAGCCGGTCACTCCCAGCCATAGGTCCCCAGACAAATACCTCGGCCCGTTTCCCTGGCAAACAAAAGTAAGCTGCCCCGCTTCTGGATGGCAGATTGCAGGAGCCACTTGGTACTATCAAACCAGCCCAACTTGACACTGGTGCCACCTTGGCTCTGGGAACCATGCTGCGTAACCCGGATTCTAAGACGACAGGCAGCCCCTGCCAGCCACAGGCCTCCAAACAAAATCAACGGCGCTTTTCCCTGGAAAACAAAACTCGCCTGACAACTTTTAGATGGCAGATTGCAGGAGCCAGTTGGTACCATCAAACCAGCCCAACTTGGCACTGGTGCCACCTTGGGTCTGGGAACCATCCTGCCTATTGTTGCTTTTCAGGAGCCAGCCGGTCACTTCTAGCCCTAGGCCCCCAGTCATAAACCTCGGCCCGTTTCCCTGGCACACAAATGTAAGCTACCCCGCTTCAGGATGGCAGATTGCAGGAGCCACTTTTCACCATCAAACTAGCCCGACGTGGCACTGGTTCCACCTTGGGTCTGGGAACCATCCTGCGCATCGTGTGTTCTAAGGAGCCAGGCGGCCACTCCCACCCACAGTCCCCCAAACACAAACAACGGCGCTTTTCCCTGGAAAACAAAACTGGCCTGCCAACTTTTTGATGGCAGATTGCAGGAGCCACTTGGTACTATCAAACCAGCCCAACTTGGCACTGGTGCCACCATGGGTCTGGTAACCATCCTGCCTATCGTAGCTTTTCAGGAGCCAGGCGGTCACTCCCAGCCATAGGCCCCCAGACACAAACCTCGGCCCGTTTCCCTGGCAAACAAAAGTAAGCTGCCCCGCTTCTGCATGGCAGATTGCAGGTGCTATTTAGTACTATCAAACCAGACCGACTTGGCACTGGTGCCACCTCTGGTCTGGGAACCATCCTGCCTATCGTGGATTTTCTGGGGCCAGACGGCCACTATCAGCCATATGCCCCCAAAAACAAACCACGGCCCTTTTCTCTGGTAAACAAAACTCAACTGCCCCTCTTCTGGATGGCAAATTTTAGGACGCACTTTTTACTACGAATACCGCCCGACTTGGCACTGGTGCCACCTTGGGTCAGGGAACCATCCTGCCTATCGTAGCTTTTTAAGGAGCCAGCAGGCCACGCCCAGCCATATAGCCCCAAAAACAAACCACGGACCATTTCTCTTGGAAACAAAAATCCGCTGCCCCGCGTCAGGATGGCAGATTGCAGGAGCCACTTTGCACCATCAAACCACCCCGACTTGGCACTGGTGCCATCTTGGATCTGGGAACCATCCTGCCTATCGTAGCTTTTCAGGAGCCAGCCGGTTACTCCCAACCATAGGCCCCCAGACAGAAAGCTCTGCCCGTGTCCCTGGCAAACAAAAGTAAGCTACCCCGCTTCTGGATGGCAGATTGCAGGAGCCACTTGGTACTATCAAACCAGCCCAACTTGGCACTGGTGCCACCATGGGTCTGGTCACCATCCTGCCTATCGTAGCTTTTCAGGAGCCAGGCGGTCACTCCCAGCCATAGGCCCCCAGACAAATACCTCGGCCCGTTTCCCTGGCAAACAAATGTAAGCTGCCCCGCTTCTGGATGGCAGATTGCAGGAGCCACATGGTACTATCAAACCAGGCCAACATGGCACTGGTGCCACCTTGGCTCTGGGAACCATCCTGCCTATCGTGGATTTTCAGGTGCCAGCCGGCCACTCTCAGCCATATGCACCCAAACACAAACCACGGCCCTTTTCTCTGGTAAACAAAACTCAACTGCCCCTCTTCTGGATGGCAAATTGCAGGACGCACTTGGTACTACGAAAACAGCCCGACTTGGCAGTGATGCCACCTTGGGTCAGGGAACCATCCTGCGTATCGATGTTTTTAAGGAGTCAGCCGGCAACGTCCAGCCATATACCCCCAAAAAAAACCCACGGAACTTTTCTCCAGCAAGCAAAAATCCGCTGCCCCGCTTCTGGATGGCAGATTGCAGGAGCTATTTAGTATTATCAAACCAGCCCGACTTGGCACTGGTGCCACCATGGGTCTGGTCACCATCCTGCCTATCGTAGCTTTTCAGGAGCCAGCCGGTCACTCTCAGCCATAGGCCCCAAACACAAACCACGGCCCTTTTCTCTGGAAAACAAAACTCAACTGCCCCTCTTCTGGATGGCAGATTGCAGGAGCCACTGGGTACTATGAAACCAGCCCTACTTGGCACTGGTGCCACCTTGGGTCTGGGAACCATGCTGCGTATCATGGATTTTCAGGAGCCAGCCGTCCACTGCCAGCCACAGGCCCCGAAACACAAACAACAGCCTTTTTCTCTGGCAAACAAAATTCAGCTGCCCCGCTTCTGGATGGCAGATTGCAGGAACCACTTGGTACTAACAAACCAGCCCGACTTGGCACTGGTGCCACCTTGGGTCTGGGAACCATCCTGCGTATCGTGGATTCTAAGGAGCCAGCTGGCCACTCCCAGCCACAGGCCCCAAAACACACACAACGGCGCTTTTCCCTGGAAAACAAAACTCGCCTGCCAACTTTTTGATGGCAGATTGCAGGAGCCACTTGGTACTATCAAACCAGCCCAACTTGGCACTGGTGCCACCATGGGTCTGGTCACCATCCTGCCTATCGTAGCTTTTCAGGAGCCAGCCGGTCACTCCCAGCCATAGGCCCCCAGACACAAAGCTCGGCCTGTTTCCCTGGCACACAAAAGAAAGCTACCGCACTTCTGGATGGCAGATTGCAGGAGCCACTTTGCACCATCAAACCAGCCCAACTTGGCACTGGTGCCACCTTGGCTCTGGGAACCATGCTGCGTAACCCGGATTCTAAGACGACAGGCAGCCACTGCCAGCCACAGGCCTCCAAACAAAATCAACGTCGCTTTTCCCTGGAAAACAAAACTCGCCTGACAACTTTTAGATGGCAGATTGCAGGAGCCAGTTGGTACCATCAAACCAGCCCAACTTGGCACTGGTGCCACCTTGGGTCTGGGAACCATCCTGCCTATTGTTGCTTTTCAGGAGCCAGCCGGTCACTCCTAGCCCTAGGCCCCCAGTCATAAACCTCGGCCCGTTTCCCTGGCACACAAAAGTAAGCTACCCCGCTTCAGGATGGCAGATTGCAGGAGCCACTTTTCACCATCAAACCAGCCCGACGTGGCACTGGTGCCACCTTGGGTCTGGGAACCATCCTGCGTATCGTGTGTTCTAAGGAGCCAGCCGGCCACTCCCACCAACAGTCCCCCAAACACAAACAACGGCGCTTTTCCCTGGAAAACAAAACTCGCCTGACAACTTTTTGATGGCAGATTGCAGGAGCCACTTGGTACTATCAAACCAGCCCAACTTGGCACTGGTGCCACCATGGGTCTGGTAACCATCCTGCCTATCGTAGCTTTTCAGGAGCCAGGCGGTCACTCTCAGCCATAGGCCCCCAGACACAAACCTCGGCCCGTTTCCCTGGCAAACAAAAGTAAGCTGCCCCGCTTCTGCATGGCAGATTGCAGGTGCTATTTAGTACTATCAAACCAGCCCGACTTGGCACAGGTGCCACCTCTGGTCTGGGAACCATCCTGCCTATCGTGGATTTTCAGGCGCCAGACGGCCACTATCAGCCATATGCCCCCAAAAACAAACCACGGCCCTTTTCTCTGGTAAACAAAACTCAACTGCCCCTCTTCTGGATGGCAAATTTTAGGACGCACTTTGTACTACGAAAACTGCCCGACTTGGCACTGGTGCCACCTTGGGTCAGGGAACCATCCTGCCTATCGTAGCTTTTTAAGGAGCCAGCAGGCCACGCCCAGCCATATACCCCCAAAAACAAACCACGGACCATTTCTCTTGGAAACAAAAATCCGCTGCCCCGCGTCAGGATGGCAGATTGCAGGAGCCACGTTGCACCATCAAACCACCCCGACTTGGCACTGGTGCCATCTTGAATCTGGGAACCATCCTGCCTATCGTAGCTTTTCAGGAGCCAGCCGGTTACTCCCAACCATAGGCCCCCAGACAGAAAGCTCTGCCCGTTTCCCTGGCAAACAAAAGTAAGCTACCCCGCTTCTGGATGGCAGATTGCAGGAGCCACTTGGTACTATCAAACCAGCCCAACTTGACACTCGTGCCACTTTGGGTCTGGGAACCATGCTGCGTAACGTAGATTCTAAGGCGCCAGGCGGCCACTCCCAGCCACAGGCCCCAAATACAAACAACGGCGCTTTTCCCTGGAAAACAAAACTCGCCTGCCAGCTTTTTGATGGCAGATTGCAGGAGCCACTTGGTACTATCAAATCATCCCAACTTGGCACTGGTGCCACTATGGGTCTGGGAACCATCCTGCCAATTGTACCATTTCAGGAGCCAGCCGGTCACTCCCAGCCATAGGCCCCCATCACAAACCTCGGACCGTTTCCCTGGCAAACAAAATTAAGCTGCCCCGATTCTGGATGGCAGATTGCAGGAGCCACTTGGTAGTGTCAAACCAGCCCGACTTGGCACTGGTGCCACCTTGGGTCTGGGAACCATCCTGCGTATCGTGGATTCTAAGCAGCCACCCGGCCACTCCGTGCCACAGGCGCCCAAACACAAACAACGGCGCTTTTCCCTGGAAAACAAAACTCGCCTGCCAACATTTTGATGGCAGATTGCAGGAGCCACTTGGTACTATCAAACCAGCCCAACTTGGCACTGGTGCCACCATGGGTCTGGTCACCATCCTGCCTATCGTAGCTTTTCAGGAGCCAGCCGGTCACTCCCAGCCATAAACCCCCAGACAGAAACGTCGGCCCGTTTCCCTGGAAAACAAAAGTAAGCACCCCCGATACTGGATGGCAGATTGCAGGAGCCACTTGGTAGTATCAAATTAGCCCAACTTGGCACTGGTGCAATCATGGGTCTGGTAAACATCCTGCCTATCTTAGCTTTTCAGGAGCCGGCCGGTCACTCCCTGCCATAGGCCCCCAGAGAAATACCTCGGCCCGTTTCCCTGGCAAACAAAAGTAAGCTGCCCCTCTTCTGGATGGCAGATTGCAGGAACCACTTTGCACCATCAAACCACCCCGACTTGGCACTGGTGCCACCTTGGCTCTGGGAACCATGCTGCGTAACGTAGATTCTAAGAGGACAGGCGGACACTCCCAGCCACAGGCCCCAAATAAAAACAACGGCGCTTTTCCCTGGAAAACAAAACTCGCCTGCCAACTTTTTGATGGCAGATTGCAGGAGCCACATGGTACTATCAAACCAGCAAAACTTGGTACTGGTGCCACCTTGGGTCTGGATACCATGCTGCGTATCGTGGATTCTAAGGAGCCAGCCGGCCACTCCCAGCCACAGGCCCCCAAACACAAACAACGGCGCTTTTCCCTGGAAAACAAAACTCTCCTGCCAACTTTTTGATGGCAGATTGCAGGAGCCACTTGGTTTTATCAAATCAGCCCAACTTGGCACTGGTGCCACCATGGGTCTGGTCACCATCCTGCCTATCTTATCTTTTCAGGAGCCAGCCGGTCACTCCCCGCCATAGGCCCCCAGACAAAAAGCTCGGCCCGTTTCCCTGGCAAACAAAAGTAAGCTACCCCGCTTCTGGATGGCAGATTGCAGGAGCCACTTTGCACCATCAAACTAGCCCGTCTTGGCACTGGTGCCACCTCTGGTCTGGGAACCATCCTGCGTATCGTGGATTCTAATTAGCCAGCCGGCCACTCCCTACCACAGGCCCCCAAACACAAACAACGGCGCTTTTCCCTGGAAAACAAAACTCGCCTACCAACTATTTTATGGCAGATTACAGGAGCCACTTGGTACTATCAAACCTGCCCAACTTGGCACTGGTGCCACCATGGGTCTGGTCACAATCCTGCCTATCGTAACTTTTCAGGAGCCAGCCGGTCACTCCCAGCCATAGGTCCCCTGTCACAAACCTCGGCCCGTTTCCCTGGCAAACAAAAGTAAGCTGCCCCGCTTCTGGATGGCAGATTGCAGGAGCCACTTGGTACTATCAAACCAGCCCGACTTGGCACTGGTGCCACCTCTGGTCTGGGACCCATCCTGCGTATCGTGGATTCTAAGGAGCCAGTCGGCCACTCCAAGCCACAGGCCCCCAAACACAAACAACGGCCCGTTTCCGTGGCAAACAAAAGTAAGCTGCCCCGCTTCTGGATGGCAGATTGCAGGTACCACTTGGTAGTATCAAACCAGCACAACTTGGCACTGGTGGCACCTCTTGTCTGGTAACCATGCTGCGTATCGTGGTTTCTAAGGAGCCAGCCGGACACTCCCAACCACAGGTCCCCAAACACACACAATGGCGCTTTTCCCTGGAAAACAAAACTCGTCTGCCAACTTTTTGATGGCAGATTGCAGGAGCCACTTGGTACTATCAAACCAGCCCAACTTGGCACTGGTGCCACCATGGGTCTGGTCACCATCCTGCCTATCGTAGCTTTTCAGGAGCCAGCCGGTCACTCCCTGCCATAGGCCCCGAGACAGAATGCCCGGCCCGTTTCCCTGGCAAACAAAAGTAAGCTGCCCCGCTTCTGGATGGCAGATTGCAGGAGCCACTTTGTACTATCAAACCAGCCCGACTTGGCACTGGTGCCACCTCTGGTCTGGGAACCATGCTGCGTATCGTGGATTTTAAGGAGCCAGTCGGCCACTCCCAGCCATACGCCTCCAAACACAAACAACGGTCCATTTCCCTGGCAAACAAAAGTAAGCTGCCCCGCTTCTGGATGTCAGATTGCAGGAACCACTTGTTGCCAAGTTGGGGTGGTTTGATAGTACCAAGTGGCTCCTGCAATCTGCCATCAAAAAGTTGGCAAGAGAGTTTTGTTTTCCAGGGAAAAGCGACGTTGTTTGTGTTTGGGGTCCTGTGGCTGGGAGTGGCCAGCTGTCTCCTTAGAATCCACGATACGCAGGATGGGTCCCAGACCAGAGGTGGCACCAGTGCCAAGTCGGGCTGGTTTGATGGTGCAAAGTGACTCCTGCAATCTGCCATCCAGAAGCGGGGTAGCTTACTTTTGTTTGCCAGGGAAACGGGTAGAGCTTTGTGTCTGGGGGCCTATGGCTGGGAGTGACCGGCTGGCTCCTGAAAAGCTACGATAGGCAGGATGGTGACCAGACCCATGGTGGCACCAGTGCCAAGTTGGGCTGGTTTGATAGTACCAAGTGGCTCCTGCAATCTGCCATCAAAAAGTTGGCAGGTGAGTTTTGTTTTCCAGGGAAAAGCACCGTTGTTTGTGTTTGGGGGCCTGTGGCTGGGAGTGGCCGACTGGCTCCTTAGAATCCACGATACGCAGGATGGTTCCCAGACCAGAGGTGGCACCAGTGCCATGTTGGCCTGGTTTGATAGTACCATGTGGCTCCTGCAATCTGCCATCCAGAATCGGGGCTGCTTACTTTTGTTTGCCAGGGAAACGGGCCGAGATATTTGTCTGGGGGCCTATGGCTGGGAGTGAGCGGCTGGCTCCTGAAAAGCTACGATAGGCAGGATGGTGACCAGACCCATGGTGGCACCAGTGCCAAGTTGGGCTGGTTTGATAGTACCAAGTGGCTCCTGCAATCTGCCATCAAAAAGTTGTCAGGCGACTTTTGTTTTCCAGGGAAAAGCGCCGTTGTTCTTGTTTAGAGGCCTGTGGCTGGGAGTGGCCGGCTGCCTCCTTTGAACCCAGGATACGCAGGATGGTTCCCAGAGCCAAGGTGGCACCAGTGCCAAGTTGGGCTGGTTTGATAGTACCAAGTGGCTCCTGCAATCTGCCATCCAGAAGCGGGTCAGCTTACTTTTGTTTCCCAGGGAAACGGGTAGAGGTTTGTGTCTGGGGGCCTATGGCTGGGAGTGACCGGCTGGCTCCTGAAAAGCTACGATAGGCAGGATGGTGACCAGACCCATGGTGGCACCAGTGCCAAGTTGGGCTGGTTTGATAGTACCAAGTGGCTCCTGCAATCTGCCATCAAAAAGTTGTCAGGCGACTTTTGTTTTCCAGGGAAAAGCGCCGTTGTTCTTGTTTAGAGGCCTGTGGCTGGGAGTGGCCGGCTGCCTCCTTTGAACCCAGGATACGCAGGATGGTTCCCAGAGCCAAGGTGGCACCAGTGCCAAGTTGGGCTGGTTTGATAGTACCAAGTGGCTCCTGCAATCTGCCATCCAGAAGCGGGTCAGCTTACTTTTGTTTCCCAGGGAAACGGGCCGAGGTATTTGTCTGGGGGCCTATGGCTGGGAGTGACCGGCTGGCTACTGAAAAGCTACGATAGGCAGGATGGTTACCAGACTCATGGTGGCACCAGTGCCAAGTCGGGCTGGTTTGATAATACTAAATAGCTCCTGAAATCTGCCATTCAGACGCGGGGCAGCGGATTTTTGTTTGCTGGAGAAAAGTTCCGTGGTTTTTTTTTGGGGGTATATGGCTGGACGTGGCCGGCTGGCTCCTTAAAAAGATCGATACGCAGGATTGTTCCCTAAACCAAGGTGGCATCACTGCCAAGTCGGGCTGTTTTCGTAGTACCAAGTGCGTCCTGCAATTTGCCATCCAGAAGAGGGGCAGTTGAGTTTTGTTTGCCAGAGCAAAGGGCCGTGGTATGTGTTTGGGGGCATATGGCTGAGAGTGGCCGGCTGGCCCCTGAAAATCCACGATAGGCAGGATGGTTCCCAGAGCCAAGGTGGCACCAGTGCCATGTTGGCCTGGTTTGATAGTACCCTGTGGCTGCTGTAATCTGCCATCCAGAAGCGGGGCAGCTTACTTTTGTTTGCCAGGGAAACGGGCCGAGATATTTGTCTGGGGGCCTATGGCTGGGAGTGACCGGCTGGCTCCTGAAAAGCTACGATAGGCAGGATGGTGACCAGACCCATGGTGGCACCAGTACCAAGTTGGGCTGGTTTGATAGTACCAAGTGGCTCCTGCAATCTGCCATCAAAAATTTGGCAGGCGAGTTTTGTTTTCCAGGGAAAAGCGCCGTTGTTTTTGTTTAGAGGCCTGTGGCTGGGAGTGGCCGCCTGTCCTCGTAGAATCTACGTTACGCAGCATGGTTCCCAGAGCCAAGGTGGCACGAGGGCCAAGTCGGGCAGGTTTGATAGTACCAAATGCATCCTGCAATCTGCCATCCAAAAGCGGGGCAGCTTACTTTTGTTTTCCAGGGAAACGGGCCGAGGTTTGTGTCTGGGGGTCTATGGCTGGGAGTGACCGGCTGGCTCCTGAAAAGCTACGATAGGCAGGATGGTGACCAGACCCATGGTGGCACCAGTGCCAAGTTGGGCTGGTTTGATAGTACCAAGTGGCTCCTGCAATCTGCCATCAAATGTTTGGCAGGCGAGTTTTGTTTTCCAGGGAAAAGCACCGTTGTGTGTGTTTTGGGGCCTGTGGCTGGGAGTGGCCAGCCGGCTCCTTAGAATCCACGATACGCAGGATGGTTCCCAGACCCAAGGTGGCACCAGTGCCAAGTCGGGCTGGTTTGTTAGTACCAAGTGGTTCCTGCAATCTGCCATCCAGAAGCGGGGCAGCTGAATTTTGTTTGCCAGAGAAAAAGGCTGTTGTTTGTGTTTCGGGGCCTGTGGCTGGCAGTGGACGGCTGGCTCCTGAAAATCCATGATACGCAGCATGGTTCCCAGACCCAAGGTGGCACCAGTGCCAAGTCGGGCTGGTTTGATACTACCAAGTGCGTCCTGCAATCTGCCATCCAGAAGCGGGGCAGCTTAATTTTGTTTGCCAGGGAAACGGGCCGTGCGTTTTGTATGGGGGCCTATGGCTGAGAGTGGCCGGCTGGCTCCTGAAAATCCACGCTAGGCAGCATGGTTCCCAGATGCAAGGTGGCACCAGTGCCAAGTCGGGCTGGTTTGATGGTGCAAAGTGGCTCCTGCAATCTGCCATCCAGAAGCGGGGCAGCTGATTTTTGTTTGCCAGAGAAAAATTCCGTGGATTGTTTTTGGGGGCATATTGCTGGGAGTGGCCGGCTGGCTCCTTAAAATGCTCGATACGCATGATGGTTCCCAGGTCCAAGGTGTCACCACTACCAAGTCGGCCTGCGGTTTTAGTATCAAGTTCATCCTGCAATTTGCCATCCAGAAGAGGGGCAGTTGAGTTTTGTTTGCCAGAGAAACGGGCCGAGGTTTCTGTTTGGGGACATATGGCTGAGAGTGGCCGGGTGGCCCCTGAATATCCACGATACACAGCATGGTTCCCAGATCCAAGGTGGCACCAGTGCCAAGTTGGGCTGGTTTGATAGTCCCAAGTGTCTCCTGCAATCTGCCATCCAGAAGCGGGGCAGCTTACTTTTGTTTGCCAGAGAAATAGGCCTAGGTTTTTGTCTGGGGGCCTGTGGCTAGGAGTGGCCGGCTGGCTCCTAAGAATCCACGATACGCAGGATGTTTCCCAGACCCAAGGTGGCACCAGTGCCAAGTCGGGCTGGTTTGATAGTACCAAGTGGCTCCTGCAAACTCCATCAAAAAGTTGGCAGGCGTGTTTTGTTTTCCAGGGAACAGCGCCGTTGATTTTGTTTGGGGGCCTGTGGCTGGGAGTGGCCGGCTGGCTCCTTAGAATCCACGATACGCAGGATGGTTCCCAGACCCAAGGTGGCACCAGTGCCAAGTCGGGCTGGTTTGATTACACCAAGTGGCTCCTGCAATCTGCCATCCAGAAGTGAGGCAGCTAAGTTTTGTTTGCCAGAAAAAAGGGCCGTGGTTTTTGTTGGGGGCCTGTGGCTGGGAGTGGCCGGCTGGCTCCTTAGAATCCACCATACGCAGGATGGTTCCCAGACCCAAGGTGGCACCAGTGCCAAGTCGGGCTGGTTTGATAGTACCAAGTGGCTCCTGCAATCTGCCATCCAGAAGCGGTGCAGTTGAGTTTTTTTTGCCAGAGAAAAGGGCCGTGGGTTGTGTTTGGGGGCATATGGCTGGGAGTGGCCGGCTGTCTCATTAAAAAGATCGATACGCAGGATGGTTCCCAGACCCAAGGTGGCACCAGTGCCAAGTCGGGCTGTTTTTATAGTACCAAGTGCGTCCTGCAATTTGCCATCCAGAAGAGGGGCAGTGGAGTTTTGTTTGCCAGAGAATAGCGCCGTTGTTTGTGTTTGGGAGCTTGTGGCTGGGAGTGGCCGACTGGCGCCGTAGAATCTGTGTTACGCAGCATGGTTCCCAGACCAGAGGTGGCACCAGTGCCAAGTTGGGCTGGTTTGATAGTACCAAGTGGCTCCTGCAATCTGCCATCCAGAAGCGGGGCAGCTTACTTTTGTTTGCCAGGGAAACGGGCCGAGGTTTGTGACTGGGGACCTATGGCTGGGAGTGACCGGCTGGCTCCTGAAAAGCTATGATAGGCAGGATGGTGACCAGACCCATGGTGGCACCAGTGCCAAGTTGGGCTGGTTTGATAGTACCAAGTGGCTCCTGCAATCTGCCATCAAAAAGTTGTCAGGCGAGTTTTGTTTTCCAGGGAAAAGCGCCGTTGTTTGTATTTGGGGGCCTGTGGCTGGGAGTGGCCGGCTGGCTCCTTTGAATCCACAATACGCAGGATGGTTCCCAGACCCAAGGTGGCACCAGTGCCAAGTCGGGCTGGTTTGATACTACCAAGTGCGTCCTGCAATCTGCCGTCCAGAAGCGGGGCAGCTTAATTTTGTTTGCCAGGGAAACGGGCCGTGGGTTTTGTTTGGGGGCCTATGGCTGAGAGTGGCCGGCTGGCTCCTGAAAATCCACGCTAGGCAGCATGGTTCCCAGATGCAAGGTGGCACCAGTGCCAAGTCGGGCTGGTTTGATGGTGCAAAGTGGCTCCTGCAATCTGCCATCCAGAAGCGGGGCAGCTGATTTTTGTTTGCCAGAGAAAAATTCCGTGGATTGTTTTTGGGGGCATATTGCTGGGAGTGGCCGGCTGGCTCCTTAAAATGCTCGATACGCATGATGGTTCCCAGGTCCAAGGTGTCACCACTACCAAGTCGGCCTGCGGTTTTAGTATCAAGTTCATCCTGCAATTTGCCATCCAGAAGAGGGGCAGTTGAGTTTTGTTTGCCAGAGAAACGGGCCGAGGTTTCTGTTTGGGGACATATGGCTGAGAGTGGCCGGCTGGCCCCTGAATATCCACGATACACAGCATGGTTCCCAGATCCAAGGTGGCACCAGTGCCAAGTTGGGCTGGTTTGATAGTACCAAGTGTCTCCGGCAATCTGCCATCCAGAAGCGGGGCAGCTTACTTTTGTTTGCCAGAGAAATAGGCCTAGGTTTTTGTCTGGGGGCCTGTGGCTAGGAGTGGCCGGCTGGCTCCTAAGAATCCACGATACGCAGGATGTTTCCCAGACCCAAGGTGGCACCAGTGCCAAGTCGGGCTGGTTTGATAGTACCAAGTGGCTCCTGCAAACTCCATCAAAAAGTTGGCAGGCGTGTTTTGTTTTCCAGGGAACAGCGCCGTTGTTTGTGTTTGGGGGCCTGTGGCTGGGAGTGGCCGGCTGGCTCCTTAGAATCCACGATACGCAGGATGGTTCCCAGACCCAAGGTGGCACCAGTGCCAAGTTGGGCTGGTTTGATTACACCAAGTGGCTCCTGCAATCTGCCATCCAGAAGTGAGGCAGCTAAGTTTTGTTTGCCAGAAAAAAGGGCCGTGGTTTTTGTTGGGGGCCTGTGGCTGGGAGTGGCCGGCTGGCTCCTTAGAATCCACCATACGCAGGATGGTTCCCAGACCCAAGGTGGCACCAGTGCCAAGTCGGGCTGGTTTGATAGTCCCAAGTGGCTCCTGCAAACTGCCATCCAGAAGCGGGGCAGCTGAGTTTTGTTTGCCAGGGAAATGGGCCGTTGTTTGTGTTTGGGGGCCTGTGGCTGGGAGTGTTCGGCTGGTTCCTGAATATGTACGATACGCAGGATTGTTCCCAGACCCAAGGTGGCACCAGTGCCAAGTCGGGCTGGTTTGATGGTGCAAAGTGGCTCCTGCAATCTGCCATCCAGACGCGGGGCAGCGGATTTTTGTTTCCATGAGAAATGGTCCGTGGTTTGTTTTTGGGGGTATATGGCTGGGCCTGGCCGGCTGGCTCCTTAAAAAGCTCGATATGCAGGATGGTTCCCTGACACAAGGTGGCACCAGTGCCACGTCGGGCGGTTTTCGTAGTACAAAGTGCGTCCTAAAATTTGCCATCCAGAAGAGGGGCCGTTGAGTTTTGTTTGCCAGAGAAAAGGTCCGTGGTTTGTTTTTGGGGGCATATGGCTGAGAGTGGCCAGCTGGCCCCTGAAAATCCACGATACACAGGATGGTTCCCAGATCCAAGGTGGCACCTGTGCCAAGTCGGGCTGATTTGATAGTACTAAGTAGCTCCTGCAATCTGCCATCCAGAAGCGGGGCAGCTTACTTTGGTTTGCCAGGGAAACGGGCCGAGGTTTGTGTTTGGGGGCCTATGGCTGAGAGTGACCGGCTGGCTCCTGAAAAGCTACAATAGGCAGGATGGTGACCAGACCCATGGTGGCACCAGTGCCAAGTTGGGCTGGTTTGATAGTACCAAGTGGTTCCTGCAATCTGCCATCCAGAAGCAGGGCAGCTGAGTTTTGTTTGCCAGAGAAAAGGGCCTTGGTTTGTGTTTGGGGGCATATGGCTGGGTGTGGCCAGCTGGCTCCTTAAAATGCACGATATGCAACATGGCTCCCAGACCCAAGGTGGCACCAGTGCCAAGTTGGGCTGGTTTGATAGTACCAAGTGGCTCCTGCAATCTTCCATGATCACGTGGAGAAATACTTTCTGGTTTCAGCCTCATGCTCTTTCTTCTCTCCCTCAACTTCTCTATCACCTCTCATCTGGTTCACATGCGCTGTCTTCAAGGTCCACAGGCTACTTTTCACAGAATCTTCTGGCCTGATGAAGTAAGAATGATGAATAGAACAGAGCTGGGATCTATTTTCCAGTTTGGATAAAATGCATTCTGCACACAAATCCAAGGAGAACGGGCTGCCCCGATGCCCAGAAAATCTTTCACTCCTGCTAGTGTTCTACGTCAACCGCAACTTAGTCTGAAAGAAAAGCTTTTTCTCTGAGAGCATCTGAGAGGTTTGCATGAAGCACTGATATCTGACATATGCAATTTTGAATAGGAGAGGAAAAAGAAAATGGCAAGGAGTTTTTAATTTTAGTGGTTTCAATTTTAATTTCCGTGCACTTTTTCAAAACTTGTCAGCTCAAATGCCCATCAACATCTTTTAGTCATCTGTAAGTCAGTATTCATATAAAATGTGCTTCAAATCCAAAGAATTTCAAATTTGCACTCCAAGCTTCTATGCCTAGATTTATGATTTCCTACACATATTAGATGAAAGGAAGGCCTTTTTTACTGTGGGAGTGCTGGAACACTGGAACAGGTTGCCCAGAGAAGTTGTGGGTGTCCCATCCCTGAAAGTATTCAAGGTCACCTTGGACGGGGCTTGGAGCAGCAACAAAGGAGAAGCTTGATGGTAGAGAAACAAAGTCGGACTATAGAAGAAACTCGGATTGAAGTATAGGATCAAGTTTTCTCTCAGCTCTTGGGGTAAATTCAAAGTTGTACAAAATGACATTTATCTGTGCTATTCACTACTGTAACAGAAAGTTTCATGAAAACTGTACAGAAGATAGTAAATTTTAAAAGAGATAAGAATTACAGCATAAAATCCATGGGATAGGTTACAACATGAGACACTCTCTAAGAGAAAATCTCTTTGTTTCAGCACTTCATCGGGGTAAGATTTCATGAAGTGCCAAAGAAGGCGGCAAAATATCATTTGGGACATTATTTACTGGAATTCAGCCTGGCCATTAGTAGGAACTGCCTTTGAACATATCATGTAGATATACCACACACACTTTCCCTTCACTGAAAAATTACTGTTTACAACAAATAAGCAATTGACGATCAAAATTGATTGAAAGCATCTTAAACATGTCAAGTATTTCATTGTAGATGATCTGTGATCCAAATGCTTCTTCCACCTTCGAGAGGGACAGAAGAATTCTTCCATATCATGATGGTTTAAAATTGTATCAACCAATGTTTTCTGCTGAAAAGATATCATCTATTTTTTTCTATTTTTGGAAGAAAATATTCCTAGACATACAACAGGTGAGAACTAAGTAATTTTAAAGAAACAAATGAAATGAAAATATTCTGTAAATAGAATGAAATGAAAAGCTGTGTTTTAAATAGGAGCTAAATATTAAACAGAATTTTTGTACCAGGCATTTGAATTACTGCACCAGCTCTTTTGCCCATCAAGAGAGGCATTTAGCATTTCAGTCTTTTCCAAGGTGTTCATGATCTGCTATGCTGATCTCTGTGTGTGCCTAGGTGTGTGTGGAGGGGGGGGCATATGAAGGGGAGTGTGTATGTTTGCTTTACAATTGTTGTGGCAGATTCATGCCTCAGCTCCACATTTTGTTTTAAAAAGGTCACACCGAGTGGATATGAAGTTTACTATCAACAAGAGATCGATTCCCAAATCATCCATTTGACTCTCCCTTATAAATCATGTGCTTTGTTGCATATTTTATCAAATATACTTTCAAGCCAGATGGAGGAAGGAGGATGTGGGAATCCCTCCACCATCTTGCAACTTTTATGTAAGTAGGTTTTCAAGAAAATCATCATTTCTCTTTTAAATATGTCTGGAACAGGCATGATGGTAGTGTCAACCTGTTGGAGTTTTTGTTGCTGGAAGAAGTTGTACAAAAGGATTGGTTTTTACATTGACCAGTTACTGAATCAAGCGCAGGAATACATTGGAAATTTAGCTGGGGGTTCCTTTTCCCAGCAGACTACTTCTAGAACGAGCTTGTACACTGAAGCTGACTCTTTTGCTCTCTTTTTGTTTCTTTCCTATTTTCTTGGCTTCTTTGCCACTATCTAGACAATTTTGGAACTTTGTTCCCAACTAAAATGGTTTCAATAGTCTGATTGTGATCATACATTTTTACAAGGAATTTTTAAAATCTTTCCTCGAGTCCAGAAAGTCAAGGACTTAGATCTTTTTCTTCCCTTATCAATATTGCCATGAAATTGATAAATAAAGACCAACTCTTTATTTTTGTTTTTAACCCACGTAGATAATTCCCATCCATTAATCCATTTTGTGGACCAATAGCTGCCATTCTGATGGAAGCTGTCACTTCTTAACAATAGGCATTCTGTGACTATGTTGACTGCACTTTGGGTGAAGATCCTAACTGGTCTTAGATATACATAGGGAGAAATTTGCTCAGCCAGTGTCAGTCTTAAGCATGCGTATCAGAAGATCTTTCTAGAGCTGGGAATTTTCCCATGAAAGGGATTCAGTTAGGGAAGAGACACTTGTGCCAGAGTTTTACATTCTTCTTGAACACTGCTTAAGGAACTTAGATGCCATGTCCATTTGGATCTCTGTCTGCACAGAACTTTGTCATGCCAGCGCTTTGAAATGCATCTTGAAGAGAATTCACTAGCACAGAATGAAAGAGAGTGGAAGGGGTTGGTGGGGCTAACCAGGCCCAACCCCCCTGCCTAAACCAGGATACCTAGAGCCTCTTGCCCAGGATTCTATCTGGGTGTACTTTTAATGTCTTCAAAGATCCAGGCTCCACAATCTTTCTGGGCAGTCTGTGCCGTGGTTCAGTCACCCTGACAGTAAAGAAACATTTACTGATGTTCAAAGGCAATCTCCTGTATTTCAGTGTGTGCCCACTGCCTCTTGTCTTTTCCCTCAGCATCACTGAAAAGACACTGATTCCCTCCCCTTTGCACTATTGCTTCCATATGTATGTGTGATGCCATGTAGAGGTATGTCAAAAACCTCCCTGAAGCCCAGGCAGATAATATTCCCTTCATCTACCAGTCAAGTTGATTCATCAGAGGAGTTTAAAGTGATGTTCAGCATGAAATTCCCCTGAAAAATCATGCTAACTACATTATTTGGTCATCTGTCATGTGCCTGGCAAGGATTTCCAGGAAGAGCTGCTTCATCAACTTCCTGGGGATAAAAAAGAGGCTGGCTGGTTTGTACTATGGCGAGTCCTCTTAATTGCCTTTTTTGAAGATGGGTGTCATTTGCTAACATCCACTCTTTAGCTCCTCTTCTCATCTACACCTCGGCAAAAAGCTTTTCCACTATGTCTGGCTAGGAAAAACTGTGCCAGCACAGAAAACATCTCCCATCGTGTTCTAGAAGTTGCACGGATGTCTGCCAAGTGTTTGGCAGGAAGAAAAGAAAAGTTGTCCAAAACAGCTTCCAATCGAATGTTCCTGTGATTGGAAAAGTCAGGAGAGTGCAAAGGTACTGTTTTCTATCAGTTGGCAAGGTGCGCACACAATCCCAGTGTTGTACAGCTTGCTTCTTCACCTTCCCGAAGCTGCCGCTCTCGCCGGCTGCCGGAGCCCAAGAAGCGGCTTCTTCGCGCAAAGACGATTGTGCCGCTCACAGTGCTCTCCTTAGCGCGGCTTCTGCCGAAAGACGCCCGGCAGCGGCTCTTACCTCCGGAGAGCATCCTACCTTCGTCTTTAGCTCCTCTTCTCATCTACACCTCGGCAAAACGCTTTTCCACTATGTCTGGCTAGGAAAAACTGTGCCAGCACAGAAAACATCTCCCATCGTGTTCTAGAAGTTGCACGGATGTCTGCCAAGTGTTTGGCAGGAAGAAAAGAAAAGTTGTCCAAAACAGCTTCCAATCGAATGTTCATGTGATTGGAAAAGTCAGGAGAGTGCAAAGGTACTGTTTTCTATCAGTTGGCAAGGTGCGCACACAATCCCAGTGTTGTACAGCTTGCTTCTTCACCTTCCCGAAGCTGCCGCTCTCGCCGGCTGCCGGAGCCCAAGAAGCGGCTTCTTCGCGCAAAGACGATTGTGCCGCTCACAGGGCTCTCCTTAGCGCAGCTTCTGCCGAAAGACGCCCGGCAGCGGCTCTTACCTCCGGAGAGCATCCTACCTTCGTCTTTCGCGTCTTTTGTAGTCTACATCTTAGCAAAACGCTTTTCCACTATGTCTGGCTAGGAAAAACTGTGCCAGCACAGAAAACATCTCCCATCGTGTTCTAGAAGTTGCACGGATGTCTGCCAAGTGTTTGGCAGGAAGAAAAGAAAAGTTGTCCAAAACAGCTTCCAATCGAATGTTCCTGTGATTGGAAAAGTCAGGAGAGTGCAAAGGTACTGTTTTCTATCAGTTGGCAAGGTGCGCACACAATCCCAGTGTTGTACAGCTTGCTTCTTCACCTTCCCGAAGCTGCCGCTCTCGCCGGCTGCCGGAGCCCAAGAAGCGGCTTCTTCGCGCAAAGACGATTGTGCCGCTCACAGTGCTCTCCTTAGCGCGGCTTCTGCCGAAAGACGCCCGGCAGCGGCTCTTACCTCCGGAGAGCATCCTACCTTCGTCTTTCGCGTCTTTTGTAGTCTACATCTTAGCAAAACGCTTTTCCACTATGTCTGGCTAGGAAAAACTGTGCCAGCACAGAAAACATCTCCCATCGTGTTCTAGAAGTTGCACGGATGTCTGCCAAGTGTTTGGCAGGAAGAAAAGAAAAGTTGTCCAAAACAGCTTCCAATCGAATGTTCCTGTGATTGGAAAAGTCAGGAGAGTGCAAAGGTACTGTTTTCTATCAGTTGGCAAGGTGCGCACACAATCCCAGTGTTGTACAGCTTGCTTCTTCACCTTCCCGAAGCTGCCGCTCTCGCCGGCTGCCGGAGCCCAAGAAGCGGCTTCTTCGCGCAAAGACGATTGTGCCGCTCACAGTGCTCTCCTTAGCGCGGCTTCTGCCGAAAGACGCCCGGCAGCGGCTCTTACCTCCGGAGAGCATCCTACCTTCGTCTTTCGCGTCTTTTGTAGTCTACATCTTAGCAAAACGCTTTTCCACTATGTCTGGCTAGGAAAAACTGTGCCAGCACAGAAAACATCTCCCATCGTGTTCTAGAAGTTGCACGGATGTCTGCCAAGTGTTTGGCAGGAAGAAAAGAAAAGTTGTCCAAAACAGCTTCCAATCGAATGTTCCTGTGATTGGAAAAGTCAGGAGAGTGCAAAGGTACTGTTTTCTATCAGTTGGCAAGGTGCGCACACAATCCCAGTGTTGTACAGCTTGCTTCTTCACCTTCCCGAAGCTGCCGCTCTCGCCGGCTCCCGGAACCGAAGAATCGGCTTCTTCGCGCAAAGACGATTGTGCCGCTCACAGTGCTCCCCTTAGCGCGGCTTCTGCCGAAAGACGCCCGGCAGCGGCTCTTAACTCCTGAGAGTGGCAGAACACGATGGGAGATGTTTTCTGTGCTGGCACAGTTTTTCCTAGCCAGACATAGTGGAAAAGCGTTTTGCCGAGGTGTAGATGAGAAGAGGAGCTAAAGACGAAGGTAGGATGCTCTCCGGAGGTAAGAGCCGCTGCCGGGCGTCTTTCGGCAGAAGCCGCGCTAAGGAGAGCACTGTGAGCGGCACAATCGTCTTTGCGCGAAGAAGCCGCTTCTTGGGCTCCGGCAGCCGGCGAGAGCGGCAGCTTCGGGAAGGTGAAGAAGCAAGCTGTACAACACTGGGATTGTGTGCGCACCTTGCCAACTGATAGAAAACAGTACCTTTGCACTCTCCTGACTTTTCCAATCACAGGAACATTCGATTGGAAGCTGTTTTGGACAACTTTTCTTTTCTTCCTGCCAAACACTTGGCAGACATCCGTGCAACTTCTAGAACACGATGGGAGATGTTTTCTGTGCTGGCACAGTTTTTCCTAGCCAGACATAGTGGAAAAGCGTTTTGCTAAGATGTAGACTACAAAAGACGCGAAAGACGAGGGTAGGATGCTCTCCGGAGGTAAGAGCCGCTGCCGGGCGTCTTTCGGCAGAAGCCGCGCTAAGGAGAGCACTGTGAGCGGCACAATCGTCTTTGCGCGAAGAAGCCGCTTCTTGGGCTCCGGCAGCCGGCGAGAGCGGCAGCTTCGGGAAGGTGAAGAAGCAAGCTGTACAACACTGGGATTGTGTGCGCACCTTGCCAACTGATAGAAAACAGTACCTTTGCACTCTCCTGACTTTTCCAATCACAGGAACATTCGATTGGAAGCTGTTTTGGACAACTTTTCTTTTCTTCCTGCCAAACACTTGGCAGACATCCGTGCAACTTCTAGAACACGATGGGAGATGTTTTCTGTGCTGGCACAGTTTTTCCTAGCCAGACATAGTGGAAAAGCGTTTTGCTAAGATGTAGACTACAAAAGACGCGAAAGACGAAGGTAGGATGCTCTCCGGAGGTAAGAGCCGCTGCCGGGCGTCTTTCGGCAGAAGCCGCGCTAAGGAGAGCACTGTGAGCGGCACAATCGTCTTTGCGCGAAGAAGCCGCTTCTTGGGCTCCGGCAGCCGGCGAGAGCGGCAGCTTCGGGAAGGTGAAGAAGCAAGCTGTACAACACTGGGATTGTGTGCGCACCTTGCCAACTGATAGAAAACAGTACCTTTGCACTCTCCTGACTTTTCCAATCACAGGAACATTCGATTGGAAGCTGTTCTGGACAACTTTTCTTTTCTTCCTGCCAAACACTTGGCAGACATCCGTGCAACTTCTAGAACACGATGGGAGATGTTTTCTGTGCTGGCACAGTTTTTCCTAGCCAGACATAGTGGAAAAGCGTTTTGCTAAGATGTAGACGACAACAGAGGCTAAAGAGTGGATGTTAGCAAATGACACCCATCTTCAAAAAAGGCAATTAAGAGGACTCGCCATAGTACAAACCAGCCAGCCTCTTTTTTATACCCAGGAAGTTGATGAAGCAGCTCTTCCTGGAAATCCTTGCCAGGCACATGACAGATGACCAAATAATGTAGTTAGCATGATTTTTCAGGGGAATTTCATGCTGAACATCACTTTAAACTCCTCTGATGAATCAACTTGACTGGTAGATGAAGGGAATATTATCTGCCTGGGCTTCAGGGAGGTTTTTGACATACCTCTACATGGCATCACACATACATATGGAAGCAATAGTGCAAAGGGGAGGGAATCAGTGTCTTTTCAGTGATGCTGAGGGAAAAGACAAGAGGCAGTGGGCACACACTGAAATACAGGAGATTGCCTTTGAACATCAGTAAATGTTTCTTTACTGTCAGGGTGACTGAACCACGGCACAGACTGCCCAGAAAGATTGTGGAGCCTGGATCTTTGAAGACATTAAAAGTACACCCAGATAGAATCCTGGGCAAGAGGCTCTAGGTATCCTGGTTTAGGCAGGGGGGTTGGGCCTGGTTAGCCCCACCAACCCCTTCCACTCTCTTTCATTCTGTGCTAGTGAATTCTCTTCAAGATGCATTTCAAAGCGCTGGCATGACAAAGTTCTGTGCAGACAGAGATCCAAATGGACATGGCATCTAAGTTCCTTAAGCAGTGTTCAAGAAGAATGTAAAACTCTGGCACAAGTGTCTCTTCCCTAACTGAATCCCTTTCATGGGAAAATTCCCAGCTCTAGAAAGATCTTCTGATACGCATGCTTAAGACTGACACTGGCTGAGCAAATTTCTCCCTATGTATATCTAAGACCAGTTAGGATCTTCACCCAAAGTGCAGTCAACATAGTCACAGAATGCCTATTGTTAAGAAGTGACAGCTTCCATCAGAATGGCAGCTATTGGTCCACAAAATGGATTAATGGATGGGAATTATCTACGTGGGTTAAAAACAAAAATAAAGAGTTGGTCTTTATTTATCAATTTCATGGCAATATTGATAAGGGAAGAAAAAGATCTAAGTCCTTGACTTTCTGGACTCGAGGAAAGATTTTAAAAATTCCTTGTAAAAATGTATGATCACAATCAGACTATTGAAACCATTTTAGTTGGGAACAAAGTTCCAAAATTGTCTAGATAGTGGCAAAGAAGCCAAGAAAATAGGAAAGAAACAAAAAGAGAGCAAAAGAGTCAGCTTCAGTGTACAAGCTCGTTCTAGAAGTAGTCTGCTGGGAAAAGGAACCCCCAGCTAAATTTCCAATGTATTCCTGCGCTTGATTCAGTAACTGGTCAATGTAAAAACCAATCCTTTTGTACAACTTCTTCCAGCAACAAAAACTCCAACAGGTTGACACTACCATCATGCCTGTTCCAGACATATTTAAAAGAGAAATGATGATTTTCTTGAAAACCTACTTACATAAAAGTTGCAAGATGGTGGAGGGATTCCCACATCCTCCTTCCTCCATCTGGCTTGAAAGTATATTTGATAAAATATGCAACAAAGCACATGATTTATAAGGGAGAGTCAAATGGATGATTTGGGAATCGATCTCTTGTTGATAGTAAACTTCATATCCACTCGGTGTGACCTTTTTAAAACAAAATGTGGAGCTGAGGCATGAATCTGCCACAACAATTGTAAAGCAAACATACACACTCCCCTTCATATGCCCCCCCCTCCACACACACCTAGGCACACACAGAGATCAGCATAGCAGATCATGAACACCTTGGAAAAGACTGAAATGCTAAATGCCTCTCTTGATGGGCAAAAGAGCTGGTGCAGTAATTCAAATGCCTGGTACAAAAATTCTGTTTAATATTTAGCTCCTATTTAAAACACAGCTTTTCATTTCATTCTATTTACAGAATATTTTCATTTCATTTGTTTCTTTAAAATTACTTAGTTCTCACCTGTTGTATGTCTAGGAATATTTTCTTCCAAAAATAGAAAAAAATAGATGATATCTTTTCAGCAGAAAACATTGGTTGATACAATTTTAAACCATCATGATATGGAAGAATTCTTCTGTCCCTCTCGAAGGTGGAAGAAGCATTTGGATCACAGATCATCTACAATGAAATACTTGACATGTTTAAGATGCTTTCAATCAATTTTGATCGTCAATTGCTTATTTGTTGTAAACAGTAATTTTTCAGTGAAGGGAAAGTGTGTGTGGTATATCTACATGATATGTTCAAAGGCAGTTCCTACTAATGGCCAGGCTGAATTCCAGTAAATAATGTCCCGAATGATATTTTGCCGCCTTCTTTGGCACTTCATGAAATCTTACCCCGATGAAGTGCTGAAACAAAGAGATTTTCTCTTAGAGAGTGTCTCATGTTGTAACCTATCCCATGGATTTTATGCTGTAATTCTTATCTCTTTTAAAATTTACTATCTTCTGTACAGTTTTCATGAAACTTTCTGTTACAGTAGTGAATAGCACAGATAAATGTCATTTTGTACAACTTTGAATTTACCCCAAGAGCTGAGAGAAAACTTGATCCTATACTTCAATCCGAGTTTCTTCTATAGTCCAACTTTGTTTCTCTACCATCAAGCTTCTCCTTTGTTGCTGCTCCAAGCCCCGTCCAAGGTGACCTTGAATACTTTCAGGGATGGGACACCCACAACTTCTCTGGGCAACCTGTTCCAGTGTTCCAGCACTCCCACAGTAAAAAAGGCCTTCCTTTCATCTAATATGTGTAGGAAATCATAAATCTAGGCATAGAAGCTTGGAGTGCAAATTTGAAATTCTTTGGATTTGAAGCACATTTTATATGAATACTGACTTACAGATGACTAAAAGATGTTGATGGGCATTTGAGCTGACAAGTTTTGAAAAAGTGCACGGAAATTAAAATTGAAACCACTAAAATTAAAAACTCCTTGCCATTTTCTTTTTCCTCTCCTATTCAAAATTGCATATGTCAGATATCAGTGCTTCATGCAAACCTCTCAGATGCTCTCAGAGAAAAAGCTTTTCTTTCAGACTAAGTTGCGGTTGACGTAGAACACTAGCAGGAGTGAAAGATTTTCTGGGCATCGGGGCAGCCCGTTCTCCTTGGATTTGTGTGCAGAATGCATTTTATCCAAACTGGAAAATAGATCCCAGCTCTGTTCTATTCATCATTCTTACTTCATCAGGCCAGAAGATTCTGTGAAAAGTAGCCTGTGGACCTTGAAGACAGCGCATGTGAACCAGATGAGAGGTGATAGAGAAGTTGAGGGAGAGAAGAAAGAGCATGAGGCTGAAACCAGAAAGTATTTCTCCACGTGATCATGGAAGATTGCAGGAGCCACTTGGTACTATCAAACCAGCCCAACTTGGCACTGGTGCCACCTTGGGTCTGGGAGCCATGTTGCATATCGTGCATTTTAAGGAGCCAGCTGGCCACACCCAGCCATATGCCCCCAAACACAAACCAAGGCCCTTATCTCTGGCAAACAAAACTCAGCTGCCCTGCTTCTGGATGGCAGATTGCAGGAACCACTTGGTACTATCAAACCAGCCCAACTTGGCACTGGTGCCACCATGGGTCTGGTCACCATCCTGCCTATTGTAGCTTTTCAGGAGCCAGCCGGTCACTCTCAGCCATAGGCCCCCAAACACAAACCTCGGCCCGTTTACCTGGCAAACAAAAGTAAGCTGCCCCGCTTCTGGATGGCAGATTGCAGGAGCTACTTAGTACTATCAAATCAGCCCGACTTGGCACAGGTGCCACCTTGGATCTGGGAACCATCCTGTGTATCGTGGATTTTCAGGGGCCAGCCAGCCACTCTCAGCCATATGCCCCCAAAAACAAACCACGGACCTTTTCTCTGGCAAACAAAACTCAACTGCCCCTCTTCTGGATGGCAAATTTTAGGACGCACTTTGTACTACGAAAACCGCCCGACGTGGCACTGGTGCCACCTTGTGTCAGGGAACCATCCTGCATATCGAGCTTTTTAAGGAGCCAGCCGGCCAGGCCCAGCCATATACCCCCAAAAACAAACCACGGACCATTTCTCATGGAAAAAAAAATCCGCTGCCCCGCGTCTGGATGGCAGATTGCAGGAGCCACTTTGCACCATCAAACCAGCCCGACTTGGCACTGGTGCCACCTTGGGTCTGGGAACAATCCTGCGTATCGTACATATTCAGGAACCAGCCGAACACTCCCAGCCACAGGCCCCCAAACACAAACAACGGCCCATTTCCCTGGCAAACAAAACTCAGCGGCCCCGCTTCTGGATGGCAGTTTGCAGGAGCCACTTGGGACTATCAAACCAGCCCGACTTGGCACTGGTGCCACCTTGGGTCTGGTAAACATCCTGCGTATCGTGGATTCTTAGGAGCCAGCCGGCCACTCCTAGCCACAGGCCCCCAAACAAAAACCTAGGCCTATTTCTCTGGCAAACAAAAGTAAGCTGCCCCGCTTCTGGATGGCAGATTGCAGGAGACACTTGGGACTATCAAACCAGCCGAACTTGGCACTGGTGCCACCTTGGGTCTGGGAACCATGCTGTGTATCGTGGATATTCAGGGGCCAGCCGGCCACTCTCAGCCATATGTCCCCAAACAGAAACCTCGGCCCTGTTCTCTGGCAAACAAAACTCAACTGCCCCTCTTCTGGATGGCAAATTGCAGGATGAACTTGATACTAAAACCGCAGGCCGACTTGGTAGTGGTGACACCTTGGACCTGGGAACCATCATGCGTATCGAGCATTTTAAGGAGCCAGCCGGCCACTCCCAGCAATATGCCCCCAAAAACAATCCACGGAATTTTTCTCTGGCAAACAAAAATCAGCTGCCCCGCTTCTGGATGGCAGATTGCAGGAGCCACTTTGCACCATCAAACCAGCCCGACTTGGCACTGGTGCCACCTTGAATCTGGGAACCATGCTGCCTAGCGTGGATTTTCAGGAGCCAGCCGGCCACTCTCAGCCATAGGCCCCCAAACAAAACCCACGGCCCGTTTCCCTGGCAAACAAAATTAAGCTGCCCCGCTTCTGGATGGCAGATTGCAGGACGCACTTGGTAGTATCAAACCAGCCCGACTTGGCACTGGTGCCACCTTGGGTCTGGGAACCATCCTGCGTATTGTGGGTTCAAAGGAGCCAGCCGGCCACTCCCAGCCACAGGCCCCCAAATACAAACAACGGCGCTTTTCCCTGGAAAACAAAACTCGCCTGCCAACTTTTTGATGGCAGATTGCAGGAGCCACTTGGTACTATCAAACCAGCCCAACTTGGCACTGGTGCCACCATGGGTCTGGTCACCATCCTGCCTATTGTAGCTTTCCAGGAGCCAGCCGGTCACTCCCAGCCATACGTCCCCAGTCACAAACCTCGGCCCGTTTACCTGGCAAACAAAAGTAAGCTGCCCCGCTTCTGGATGGCAGATTGCAGGAGCCACTTGGTACTATCAAACCAGCCCAACTTGGCACTGGTGCCACCTCTGGTCTGGGAACCATGCTGCGTAAGACAGATTCTAAGGCGCCAGTCGGCCACTCCCAGTCACAAGCCCCCAAACACAAACAACGGCGCTATTCTCTGGCAAACAAAACTCCACTGCCCCTCTTCTGGATGGCAAATTGCAGGACGCACTTGGTACTATAAAAACAGCCCTACTTGGCACTGGTGCCACCTTGGGTCTGGGAACCATCCTGCGTATCGATCTTTTTAATGAGACAGCCGGCCACTCCCAGCCATATGCCCCCAAACACAACCCACGGCCCTTTTCTCTGGCAAACAAAACTCAACTGCACCGCTTCTGGATGGCAGATTGCAGGAGCCACTTGGTACTATCAAACCAGCCCGACTTGGCACTGGTGCCTCCTTGGGTCTGGGAACCATCCAGCCTATCGTGGATTTTAAGGAGCCAGCCGGCTACTCCCAGCCACAGGCCCCCAACAAAAACCACGGCCCTTTTTTCTGGCAAACAAAACTTAGCTGCCTCACTTCTGGATGGCAGATTGCAGGAGCCACTTGGTGTAATCAAACCAGCCCGACTTGGCACTGGTGCCACCTTGGGTCTGGGAACCATGCTGCGTATCGTGGATTCTAAGGAGCCAGCCGGCCACTCCCAGCCACAGGCCCCCAAACAAAATCAACGGCGCTGTTCCCTGGAAAACAAAACACGTCTGCCAACATTTTGATGGAGTTTGCAGGAGCCACTTGGTACTATCAAACCAGCCCGACTTGGCACTGGTGCCACCTTGGGTCTGGGAAACATCCTGCGTATCGTGGATTCTTAGGAGCCAGCCGGCCACTCCTAGCCACAGGCCCCCAGACAAAAACCTAGGCCTATTTCTCTGGCAAACAAAAGTAAGCTGCCCCGCTTCTGGATGGCAGATTGCAGGAGACACTTGGGACTATCAAACCAGCCCAACTTGGCACTGGTGCCACCTTGGATCTGGGAACCATGCTGTGTATCGTGGATATTCAGGGGCCAGCCGGCCACTCTCAGCCATATGTCCCCAAACAGAAACCTCGGCCCGTTTCTCTGGCAAACAAAACTCAACTGCCCCTCTTCTGGATGGCAAATTGCAGGATGAACTTGATACTAAAACCGCAGGCCGACTTGGTAGTGGTGACACCTTGGGCCTGGGAACCATCATGCGTATCGAGCATTTTAAGGAGCCAGCCGGCCACTCCCAGCAATATGCCCCCAAAAACAATCCACGGAATTTTTCTCTGGCAAACAAAAATCAGCTGCCCCGCTTCTGGATGGCAGATTGCAGGAGCCACTTTGCACCATCAAACCAGCCCGACTTGGCACTGGTGCCAGCTTGCATCTGGGAACCATGCTGCCTAGCGTGGATTTTCAGGAGCCAGCCGGCCACTCTCAGCCATAGGCCCCCATACAAAACCCTCGGCCCGATTCCCTGGCAAGCAAAATTAAGCTGCCCCGCTTCTGGATGGCAGATTGCAGGACGCACTTGGTAGTATCAAACCAGCCCGACTTGGCACTGGTGCCACCTCTGGTCTGGGAACCATCCTGCGTATCGTGGGTTCAAAGGAGCCAGCCGGCCACTCCCAGCCATAGGTCCCAAGTCACAAACCTCGGCCCGTTTAACTGGCAAACAAAAGTAAGCTGCCCCGCTTCTGGATGGCAGATTGCAGGAGCCACTTGGTACTATCAAACCAGCCCAACTTGGCACTGGTGCCACCTCTGGTCTGGGAACCATGCTGCGTAACACAGATTCTAAGGCGCCAGTCGGCCACTCCCAGCCACAAGCCCCCAAACACAAACAACGGCGCTATTCTCTGGCAAACAAAACTCAACTGCCCCTCTTCTGGATGGCAAATTGCAGGACGCACTTGGTACTATAAAAACAGCCCTACTTGGCACTGGTGCCAACTTGGGTCTGGGAACCATCCTGCGTATCGATCTTTTTAATGAGACAGCCGGCCACTCCCAGCCATATGCCCCCAAACACAACCCACGGCCCTTTTCTCTGGCAAACAACACTCAACTGCACCGCTTCTGGATGGCAGATTGCAGGAGCCACTTGGTACTATCAAACCAGCCCGACTTGGCACTGGTGCCACCTTGGGTCTGGGAAAAATCCTGCGTATTGTGGGTTGTCAGGAGCCAGCCGAACACTCTCGGCCACAGACCCCAATCAAAAACAACGGCCCGTTTCACAGGCAAACAAAACTCAGCTGCCCCGCTTCTGGATGGGAGATTGCAGGAGGCACTTGACACTGTGAAACCAGCCCCACTTGGCACTGGTGCCACCTTGGGTCTGGGAACCATGCTGCGTATCATGGATTTTCAGGAGCCAGCCGGCCACTCCCAGCCACAGGCCCCCAAACACAAACCACAGCATTTTTCTCTGGCAAACAAAATTCAGCTGCCCCGCTTCTGGATGGCAGATTGCAGGAGCCACTTGGGACTATCACACCAGCACAACATGGCACTGCTGCCACCTTGGATCTGGGAACCATCCTTCCTGTCGTGGATTTTCAGGGGCCAGCCGGTCACTCTCAGCCATAGGCCCCAAACACAAACCACGGCCCTTTTCTCTGGAAAACAAAACTCAACTGCCCCTCTTCCTGATGGGAGATTGCAGGAGCCACTGGGTACTATGAAACCAGCCCTACTTGGCACTGGTGCCACCTTGGGTCTGGGAACCATGCTGCGTATCATGGATTTTCAGGAGCCAGCCGGCCACTGCCAGCCACAGGCCCCGAAACACAAACAACAGCCTTTTTCTCTGGCAAACAAAATTCAGCTGCCCCGCTTCTGGATGGCAGATTGCAGGAACCACTTGGTACTATCAAACCAGCCCGACTTGGCACTGGTGCCACCTTGGGTCTGGGAACCATCCTGCGTATCGTGGATTCTAAGGAGCCAGCTGGCCACTCCCAGCCACAGGCCTCAAAACACACACAACGGTGCTTTTCCCTGGAAAACAAAACTCGCCTGCCAAACATTTGATGGCAGATTGCAGGAGCCACTTGGTTTTATCAAATCAGCCCAACTTGGCACTGGTGCCACCATGGGTCTGGTCACCATCCTGCCTATCGTAGCTTTTCAGGTGCCACCCAGTCACCCCCAGCCAGAGGCCCCTAGACAAATATTTCGGCCCGTTTCCCTGGCAAACAAAAGTAAGCTACCCCGCTTCTGGATGGCAGATTGCAGGAGCCACTTTGCACCATCAAACCAGCCCAACTTGGCACTGGTGCCACCTCTGGTGTGGGAACCATCCTGCGTATCGTGGGTTCTAAGGAGCCAGCTAGCCACTCCCAGCCACAGGCCCCCAAACACAAACAACGGCGCTTTTCCCTGGAAAACAAAACTCGCCTGCCAACTTTTTGATGGCAGATTGCAGGAGCCACTTGGTACTATCAAACCAGCCCAACTTGGCACTGGTGCCACCATGGGTCTGGTCACCATCCTGCCTATCGTAGCTTTTCAGGAGCCAGCCGGTCACTCGCAGCCATAGGCCCCCAGACACAAACCTCGGCCCGTTTCCCTGGGAAACAAAAGTAAGCTGCCCCGCTTCTGGATGGCAGATTGCAGGAGCTATTTAGTACTATCAAACCACCCCGACTTGGCACTGGTGACACCTCTGGTGTGGGAACCATCCTGCTTATTGTGGATTTTCAGGGGCCAGCCGGCCACTATCAGCCATATGCCCCCAAAAACAAACCACGGCCCTTTTCTCTGGCAAACAAAACTCAACTGCCCCTCTTCTGGATGGCAAATTTTAGGACGCACTTTGTACTACGAAAACCGCCCGACGTGGCACTGGTGCCACCTTTTGTCAGGGAACCATCCTGCATATCGAGCTTTTTAAGGAGCCAGCCGGCCACGCCCAGCCATATACCCCCAAAAACAAACCACGGACCATTTCTCATGGAAACAAAAATCCGCTGCCCCGCGTCTGGATGGCAGATTGCAGGAGCCACTTTGCACCATCAAACCAGCCCGACTTGGCACTGGTGCCACCTTGGGTCTGGGAACAATCCTGCATATCGTGGATTCTAAGGAGCCAGCCGGCCACTCCCAGCCACAGGCCCCCAAACACAAACAACGGCGCTTTTCCCTGGAAAACAAAACTCGCCTGCCAGCTTTTTGATTGCAGATTGCAGGAGCCACTTGGTACTATCAAATCATCCCAACTTGGCACTGGTGCCACTATGGGTCTGGGAACCATCCTGCCTATTGTAGCATTTCAGGAGCCAGCCGGTCACTCCCAGCCATAGGCCCCCAGACACAAACCTCGGACCGTTTCCCTGGCAAACAAAATTAAGCTGCCCCGATTCTGGATGGCAGATTGCAGGAGCCACGTGGTAGTGTCAAACCAGCCCGACTTGGCACTGGTGCCACCTTGGGTCTGGGAACCATCCGGCGTATCGTGGATTCTAAGCAGCCACCCGGCCACTCTGAGCCACAGGCGCCCAAACACAAACAACGGCGCTTTTCCCTGGAAAACAAAAATCGCCTGCCAACATTTTGATGGCAGATTGCAGGAGCCACTTGGTGCTATCAAACCAGCCCAACTTGGCACTGGTGCCACCATGGGTCTGGTCACCATCCTGCCTATCGTAGCTTTTCAGGAGCCAGCCGGTCACTCCCAGCCATAGACCCCCAGACACAAACCTCGGCCCGTTTCCCTGGAAAACAAAAGTAAGCTGCCCCGATTCTGGATGGCAGATTGCAGGAGCCACTTGGTACTATCAAATCAGCCCAACTTGGCACTGGTGCCACCATGGGTCTGGTAAACATCCTGCCTATCGTAGCTTTTCAGGAGCCAGACGGTCACTCCCTGCCATAGGCCCCCAGACAAAAACCTCGGCCCGTTTCCCTGGCAAACAAAAGTAAACTGCCCCGCTTTTGGATGGCAGATTGCAGGATGCATTTGGTACTATCAAACCTGCCCGACTTGGCCCTGGTGCCACCTTGGCTCTGGGAAACATGCTGCGTAACGTAGATTCTACGAGGACAGGCGGCCACTCCCAGCCACAGGCCTCTAAACAACGGCGCTTTTCCCTGGAAAACAAAACTCGCCTGCCGAATTTTTGATGGCAGATTGCAGGAGCCACTTGGTACTATCAAACCAGCCCAACTTGGTACTGGTTCCACTTTGGGTCTGGTCACCATCCTGCCTATCGTAGCTTTTCAGGAGCCAGCCGGTCACTCCCAGCCATAGGCCCCCAGACAAATATCTCGGCCCGTTTCCCTGGCAAAAAAAAGTAAGCTGCCCCGATTCTGGATGGCAGATTGCAGGAGCCACATGGTACTATCAAACCAGGCCAACATGGCACTGGTGCTACCTTGGCTCTGGGAACCATCCTGCCTATCGTGGATTTTCAGGGGCCAGCCGGCCACTCTCAGCCCTATGCCCCCAAACACATACCACGGCCCTTTGCTCTGGCAAACAAAACTCAACTGCCCCTCTTCTGGATGGCAAATTGCAGGACGCACTTGGTACTACGAAAACAGCCCGACTTGGCAGTGATGCCACCTTGTGTCAGGGAACAATCCTGCGTATCGATCTTTTTAAGGAGCCAGCCGGCCACGTCCAGCCATATACCCCCCAAAAAAAACCACGGAACTTTTCTCCAGCAAACAAAAATCCGCTGCCCCGCGTCTGAATGGCAGATTTCAGGAGCTATTTAGTATTATCAAACCAGCCCGACTTGGCACTGGTGCCACCATGAGTCTGGTAACCATCCTGCCTATCGTAGCTTTTCAGTAGCCAGCTGGTCACTCCCAGCCATAGGCCCCCAGACAAATACCTCGGCCCGTTTCCCTGGGAAACAAAGGTAAGCTGCCCCGCTTCTGGATGGCAGATTGCAGGAGCCACTTGGTACTATCAAACCAGCCCAACTTGGCACTGGTGCCACCTTGGGTCTGGGAACCATGCTGCGTATCCTGGATTCAAAGGAGGCAGCCGGCCACTCCCAGCCACAGGCCTCTAAACAAGAACAACGGCGCTTTTCCCTGGAAAACAAAACTCGCCTGACAACTTTTTGATGGCAGATTGCAGGAGCCACTTGGTACTATCAAACCAGCCCAACTTGGCACTGGTGCCACCATGGGTCTGGTCACCATCCTGCCTATCGTAGCTTTTCAGGAGCCAGCCGCTCACTCCCAGCCATAGGCCCCCAGACAAATATCTCGGCCCGTTTCCCTGGCAAACAAAAGTAAGCTACCCCGCTTCTGGATGGCAGATTGCAGGAGCCACATGGTACTATCAAACCAGGCCAACATGGCACTGGTGCCACCTTGGTTTTGGGAACCATCCTGCCTATCGTGGATTTTCAGGGGCCAGCCGGCCACTCTCAACCATATGCCCCCAAACATATACCACGGCCCTTTTCTCTGGCAAACAAAACTCAACTGCCCCTCTTCTGGATGGCAAATTGCAGGACGCACTTGGTACTACGAAAACAGCCCGACTTGGCACTGATGCCGCCTTGGGTCAGGGAACAATCCTGCGTATCGATCTTTTAAGGAGCCAGCCGGCCGCGTCCAGCCATATACCCCCAAAAAAAAACCACGGAACTTTTCTGCAGCAAACAAAAATCCGCTGCCCCCCGTCTGGATGGCAGATTGCAGGAGCTATTTAGTATTATCAAACCAGCCCGACTTGGCACTGGTGCCACCATGAGTCTGGTCACCATCCTGCCTATTGTAGCTTTTCAGGAGCCAGCCAGTCACTCCCAGCCATAGGCCCCCAGACAAATACCTCGGCCCGTTTCCCTGAGAAACAAAATTAAGCTGTCCCGCTTCTGGATGGCAGATTGCAGGAGCCACTTGGTACTATCAAACCAGCCCAACTTGGCACTGGTGCCACCTTGGGTCTGGGAACCATCCTGCGTATCCTGGATTCAAAGGAGGCAGCCGGCCACTCCCAGCCACAGGCCTCTAAACAAGAACAACGGCGCTTTTCCCTGGAAAACAAAACTCGCCTGACAACTTTTTGATGGCAGATTGCAGGAGCCACTTGGTACTATCAAACCAGCCCAACTTGGCACTGGTGCCACCATGGGTCTGGTCACCATCCTGCCTATCGTAGCTTTTCAGGAGCCAGCCGCTCACTCCCAGCCATAGGCCCCCAGACAAATATCTCGGCCCGTTTCCCTGGCAAACAAAAGTAAGCAGCCCCGCTTCTGGATGGCAGATTGCAGGAGCCACATGGTACTATCAAACCAGGCCAACATGGCACTGGTGCCACCTTGGTTTTGGGAACCATCCTGCCTATCGTGGATTTTCAGGGGCCAGCCGGCCACTCTCAACCATATGCCCCCAAACATATACCACGGCCCTTTTCTCTGGCAAACAAAACTCAACTGCCCCTCTTCTGGATGGCAAATTGCAGGACGCACTTGGTACTACGAAAACAGCCCGACTTGGCACTGATGCCGCCTTGGGTCAGGGAACAATCCTGCGTATCGATCTTTTAAGGAGCCAGCCGGCCGCGTCCAGCCATATACCCCCAAAATAAAACCACGGAACTTTTCTGCAGCAAACAAAAATCCGCTGCCCCCCGTCTGGATGGCAGATTGCAGGAGCTATTTAGTATTATCAAACCAGCCCGACTTGGCACTGGTGCCACCATGAGTCTGGTCACCATCCTGCCTATTGTAGCTTTTCAGTAGCCAGCCAGTCACTCCCAGCCATAGGCCCCCAGACAAATACCTCGGCCCGTTTCCCTGAGAAACAAAATTAAGCTGTCCCGCTTCTGGATGGCAGATTGCAGGAGCCGCTTGGTACTATCAAACCAGCCCAACTTGACACTGGTGCCACCATGGGTCTGGTCACCATCCTGCCTATCGTAGCTTTTCAGGCGCCAGCCGGTCACTCCCAGCCATAGGCCCCCAGTCACAAACCTCGGCCCGTTTCCCTGGCAAACAAAAGTAAGCTACCCCGCTTCTGGATGGCAGATTGCAGGAGCCACTTTGTACCATCAAACCAGCCCGACTTGGCACTGGTGCCACCTCTGGTCTGGGAACCATCCTGCGTATCGTGGATTCTAAGGAGCCAGCTGGCCACTCCCAGCCACAGGCCCCCAAACACAAACAACGGCGCTTTTCCCTGGAAAACAAAACTCACCTGCAACTTTTTGATGGCAGATTGCAGGAGCCACTTGGTACTATCAAACCAGCCCAACTTGGCACTGGTGCCACCATGGGTCTGGTCACCATCCTGCCTATCGTAGCTTTTCAGGAGGCAGCCGGTCACTCCCAGCCATAGGCCCCCAGACACAAAGCTCTGCCCGTTTCCCTGGCAAACAAAAGTAAGCTACCCCGCTTCTGGATGGCAGATTGCAGGAGTCACTTTGCACCATCAAACCAGCCCGACTTGGCACTGGTGCCACCTTGGGTCTGGGACCCATCCTGCGTATCGTGGATTCTAAGGAGACAGCTGGCCACTCCCAGCCACAGGCCCCCAAACACAAACAACGGCGCTTTTCCCTGGAAAACAAAACTCGCTTGCCAACTTTTTGATGGAAGATTGCAGGAGCCACTTGGTACTATCAAACCACCCCAACTTGGCAACAAGTGGTTCCTGCAATCTGACATCCAGAAGCGGGGCAGCTTACTTTTCTTTGCCAGGGAAACGGACCGTTGTTTGTGTTTGGAGGCGTATGGCTGGGAGTGGCCGACTGGCTCCTTAAAATCCACGATACGCAGGATGGTTCCCAGACCAGAGGTGGCACCAGTGCCAAGACGGGCTAGTTTGATGGTGCAAAGTGGCTCCTGCAATCTGCCATCCAGAAGCGGGGTAGCTTACTTTTGTTTGCCAGGGAAACGGGCCGAGCTTTTTGTCTGGGGGCCTATGGCTTGGAGTGACCGGCTGGCTCCTGAAAAGCTACGATAGGCAGGATGGTGACCAGACCCATGGTGGCACCAGTGCCAAGTTGGGCTGATTTGATAGTACCAAGTGGCTCCTGCAATCTGCCATCAAAAAGTTGGCAGGAGAGTTTTGTTTTCCAGGGAAAAGCGCCGTTGTTTGTGTTTGGGGGCCTGTGGCTGGGAGTGGCCGGCTGGCTCCTTAGAATCCACGATACGCAGCATGGTATCCAGACCCAAGGTGGCACCAGTGCCAAGTTTTGCTGGTTTGATATTACAAAGTGGTTCCTGCAATCTGCCATCCAGAAGCAGGGCAGCTTACTTTTGTTTGCCAGGGAAACGGTCCGAGGTTTTTGTCTGGGGGCCTATGGCTGGGAGTGACCGGCTGGCTCCTGAAAAGCTACGATAGGCAGGATGGTGACCAGACCCATGCTGGCAACAGTCCAAAGTTGGGCTGATTTGATAGTACCAAGTGGCTCCGGCAATCTGCCGTCAAAATTTGGCAGGCGAGTTTTGTTTTCCAGGGAAAAGCGCCGTTGTTTTTGTTTGGGGGCCTGTGGCTGGGAGTGGCCGGCTGGCTCCTTAGAATCCACGATACGCAGGATGGTTCCCAGACCCAAGGTGGCACCAGTGCCAAGTCGGGCTAGTATGATGGTGCAAAGTGGCTCCTGCAATCTGCCATCCAGAAGCGGGGCAGATTACTTTTGTTTGCCAGGGAAAAGGGCCGAGCTTTGTGTCTCGGGGCCTATGGCTGGGAGTGACCGGCTGGCTCCTGAAAAGCTACGATAGGCAGGATGGTGACCAGACCCATGGTGGCACCAGTGCCAAGTTGGGCTGGTTTGATAGTACCAAGTGGCTCCTGCAATCTGCCATCAAAATGTCGGCAGGCGAGTTTTGTTTTCCAGGGAAAAGCGCCGTTGTTTGTGTTTGGGGGCCTGTGGCTGGGAGTGGCCGGCTGGCTCCTTAGAATCCACGATACGCAGGATGGTTCCCAGAGCTGAGGTGGCACCAGTGCCAAGTCGGGCTGGTTTGATAGTACCAAATGCGTCCTGCAATCTGCCATCCAGAAGCGGGGCAGCTTACTTTTGTTTGCCAGGGAAACGGGCCGAGCTTTTTGTCTGGGGGCCTATGGCTGGGAGTGAGCGGCTGGCTCCTGAAAAGCTACGATAGGCAGAATGGTGAGCAGACCCATGGTGGCACAAGTGCCAAGTTGGGCTGGTTTGATAGTACCAAGTGGCTCCTGCAATCTGCCATCAAAATGTTGGCAGGCGAGTTTTGTTTTCCAGGGAAAAGCGCCGTTGTTTGTGTTTGGGTGCCTATGTCTGGGAGTGGCCGGCTGGCTCCTTAGAATCCACGATACGCAGGATGGTTCCCAGACCAGAGGTGGCACCAGTGCCAAGTCGGGCTGGTTTGATAGTACCGAGTGCGTCCTACAATCTGCCATCCAGAAGCGGGACAGCTTGCTTTTGTTTGCCAGGGAAACGGGTCGAGATTTGTGTCTGGGGGCCTATGGCTGGGAGTGACCGGCTAGGTCCTGAAAAGCTAAGGTAGGCAGGATGGTGACCAGACCCATGGTGGCACCAGTGCCAAGTTGGGCTGGTTTGATAGTACCAAGTGGCTCCTGCAATCTGCCATCAAAAAGTTGGCAGGCGAGTTTTGTTTTCCAGGGAAAAGCGCCGTTGTTTCTGTTTGGGGGCCTTTGGCTGGGAGTGGCCGGCTGGCTCCTTAGAATCCACGATACGCAGCATGGTTCCCAGACCAGAGGTGGCACCAGTGCCAAGTCGGGCTGGTTTTATAGTACCAAGTGGTTCCTGCAATCTGCCATCCAGAAGCGGGGCAGCTTACTTTTGTTTGCCAGGGAAACGGGCCGAGGTTTTTGTCTGGGAGCCTATGGCTGGGAGTGACCGCCTGGCTCCTGAAAAGCTACGATAGGCAGGATGGTGACCAGACCCATGGTGGCACCAGTGCCAAGTTGGGCTGATTTGATAGTAGCAAGTGGCTCCTGCAATCTGCCATCAAAAAGTTGTCAGGCGAGTTTTGTTTTCCAGGGAAAAAAGCCGTTTTTTTTGTTTGGGGGCCTGTTGCTGGGAGTGGCCGGCTGGCTCCTTAGAATCCACGATACGCAGAATGGTTCCCAGACCAGAGGTGGCTCCAGTTCCAAGTCGGGCTATTTGATGGTGAAAAGTGGTTCCTGCAATCTGCCATCCAGAAGCGGGGCAGCTTACTTTGGTTTGCCAGGGAAAAGGGCAGAGCATTGTGTCTGGGCGCCTATGGCTGGGAGTGACCGGCTGGCTCCTGAAAAGCTACGATAAGCAGGATGGTGACCAGACCCATGGTGGCACCAGTGCCAAGTTGGGCTGATTTGATAGTACCAAGTGGCTCCTGCAATCTGCTATCAAAAAGTTGGCCGGCGAATTTTGTTTTCCAGGGAAAAGCGCTGTGGTTTGTGTTTGGGGGCCTGTGGCTGGGAGTGGCCGGCTGGATCCTTATAATCCACGATACGCAGCATGGTTCCCAGACCCAAGGTGGCACCAGTGCCAAGTTGGGCTGGTTTGATAGTACCAAGTGGCTCTGGCAATCTGCCATCAAAAAGTTGGCAGACGAGTTTTGTTTTCCAGGGAAAAGCGCCGTTGTTTTTGTTTGGGGGCCTGTGGCTGGGAGTGGCCGGCTGGCTCCTTAGAATCCACGATACGCAGGATGGTGACCAGACCCATGGTGGCACCAGTGCCAAGTCGGGCTGGTTTGATAGTACCAAGTGGCTCCTGGAATCTGCCATCCAGAAGCGGGATAACTTACTTTTGTTTGTCAGGGAAACGGGCCGAGGTTTGTGTCTGGGGGCCTATGGCTGGGAGTGACCGGCTGGCTCCTGAAAAGCTACGATAGGCAGGATGGTGACCAGACCCATGGTGGCACCAGTGCCAAGTTGGTCTGATTTGATAAAACCAAGTGGCTCCTGCAATCTCCCATCAAAAATTGGCAGGAGAGTTTTGTTTTCCAGGGAAAAGCGCCGTTGTTTGTGTTTGGGGGCCTGTGGCTGGGAGTGGCCGGCTGGCTCCTTAGAATCCACGATACGCAGCATGGTATCCAGACCCAAGGTGGCACCAGTGCCAAGTTTTGCTGGTTTGATAGTACCAAGTGGTTCCTGCAATCTGCCATCCAGAAGCAGGGCAGCTTACTTTTGTTTGCCAGGGAAACGGGCCGAGGTTTTTGTCTGGGGGCCTATGGCTGGGAGTGACCGGCTGGCTCCTGAAAAGCTACGATAGGCAGGATGGTGACCAGACCCATGGTGGCACCAGTGCCAAGTTGGGCTGATTTGATAGTACCAAGTGGCTCCTGCAATCTGCCGTCAAAATTTGGCAGGCGAGTTTTGTTTTCCAGGGAAAAGCGCCGTTGTTTGTGTTTGGGGGCCTGTGGCTGGGAGTGGCCGGCTGGCTCCTTAGAATCCACGATACGCAGGATGGTTCCCAGACCTGAGGTGGCACCAGTGCCAAGTCGGGCTGGTTTGATAGTACTAAATAGCTCCTGCAATCTGCCATGCAGAAGCGGGGCAGCTTACTTTTGTTTGCCAGGGAAACGGGCCGAGGTTTTTGTCTGGGGGCCTATGGCTGCGAGTGACCGTCTGGCTCCTGAAAAGCTACGATAGGCAGGATGGTGAGCAGACCCATGGTGGCACCAGTGCCAAGTTGAGCTGGTTTGATAGTACCAAGTGGCTCCTGCAATCTGCCATCAAAAAGTTGGCAGGCGAGTTTTGTTTTCCAGGGAAAAGCGCCGTTGTTTGTGTTTGGGTGCCTATGGCTGGGAGTGGCCGGCTGGCTCCTTAGAATCCACGATACGCACCATAGTTCCCAGACCAGAGGTGGCACCAGTGCCAAGTCGGGCTGGTTTGATAGTACCAAGTGCGTCCTACAATCTGCCATCCAGAAGCGGGGCAGCTTACTTTTGTTTGCCAGGGAAACGGGCCGAGCTTTGTGTCTGGGGGCCTATGGCTGGGAGTGACCGGCTGGCTCCTGAAAAGCTACGATAGGCAGGATGGTGACCAGACCCATGGTGGCACCAGTGCCAAGTTGGGCTGATTTGATAGCAGCAAGTGGCTCCTGCAATCTGCCATCAAAATGTCGGCAGGCGGGTTTGTTTTCCAGGGAAAAGCGCTGTGGTTTGTGTTTGGGGGCCTGTGGCTGGGAGTGACCGGCTGGCTCCTTAGAATCCACGATACGCAGGATGGTTCCCAGACCCAAGGTGGCACCAGTGCCAAGTTGGGCTGGTTTGATAGTACCAAGTGGCTCCTGCAATCTGCCATCCAGAAGCGGGGCAGCTTACTTTTGTTTGCCAGGGAAACGGGCCGAGCTTTGTGTCTGGGGGCCTATGGCTGGGAGTGACCGGCTGGCTCCTGAAAAGCTACGATAGGCAGGATGGTGACCAGACCCATGGTGGCACCAGTGTCAAGTTGGGCTGGTTTGATAGTACCAAGTGGCTCCTGCAATCTGCCATCAAAAATTTGGCAGGCGAGTTTTGTTTTCCAGGGAAAAGCGCCGTTGTTTGTGTTTGGGGGCCTGTGGCTGGGAGTGGACGGATGGCTCCTTAGAATCCACGATACGCAGCATAGTTCCCAGACCAGAGGTGGCACCAGTGCCAAGTCGGGCTGGTTTGATAGTACCAAGTGGCTCCTGCAATCTGCCATCCAGAAGCGGGGTAGCTTACTTTTGTTTGCCAGGGAAACGGGCCGAGCTTTGTGTCTGGGGGCCTATGGCTGGGAGTGACCGGCTGGCTCCTGAAAAGCTAAGATAGGCAGGATGGTGACCAGACCCATGGTGGCACCAGTGTCAAGTTGGGCTGGTTTGATAGTACCAAGTGGCTCCTGCAATCTGCCATCAAAAATTTGGCAGGCGAGTTTTGTTTTCCAGGGAAAAGCGCCGTTGTTTTGGTTTGGGGGCCTGTGACTGGGAGTGGCCGGCTGGCTCCTTAGAATCCACGATACGCAGCATGGTTCCCAGACCAGAGGTGGCACCAGTGCCAAGTCGGGCTGGTTTTATAGTACCAAGTGGTTCCTGCAATCTGCCATCCAGAAGCGGGGTAGCTTACTTTGGTTTGCCAGGGAAAAAGGCAGAGCATTGTGTCTGGGCGCCTATGGCTGGGAGTGACCGGCTGGCTCCTGAAAAGCTACGATAAGCAGGATGGTGACCAGACCCATGGTGGCACCAGTGCCAAGTTGGGCTGGTTTGATAGTACCAAGTGGCTCCTGCAATCTGCCATCAAAAAGTTGGCCGGCGAATTTTGTTTTCCAGGGAAAAGCGCTGTGGTTTGTGTTTGGGGGCCTGTGGCTGGGAGTGGCCGGCTGGCTCCTTATAATCCACGATACGCAGCATGGTTCCCAGACCCAAGGTGGCACCAGTGCCAAGTCGGGCTGGTTTTATAGTACCAAGTGGTTCCTGCAATCTGCCATCCAGAAGCGGGGCAGCTTACTTTGGTTTGCCAGGGAAACGGGCCGAGGTTTGTGTCTGGGCGCCTATGGCTGGGAGTGACCGGCTGGCTCCTGAAAAGCTAAGATAGGCAGGATGGTGACCAGACCCATGGTGGCACCAGTGTCAAGTTGGGCTGGTTTGATAGTACCAAGTGGCTCCTGCAATCTGCCATCAAAAATTTGGCAGGCGAGTTTTGTTTTCCAGGGAAAAGCGCCGTTGTTTTTGTTTGGGGGCCTGTGGCTGGGAGTGGCCGGCTGGCTCCTTAGAATCCACGATACGCAGCATGGTTCCCAGACCAGAGGTGGCACCAGTGCCAAGTTGGGCTGCTTTTATAGTACCAAGTGGTTCCTGCAATCTGCCATCCAGAAGCGGGGCAGCTTACTTTGGTTTGCCAGGGAAAAGGGCAGAGCATTGTGTCTGGGCGCCTATGGCTGGGAGTGACCGGCTGGCTCCTGAAAAGCTACGATAGGCAGGATGGTGAGCAGACCCATGGTGGCACCAGTGCCAAGTTGAGCTGGTTTGATAGCAGCAAGTGGCTCCTGCAATCTGCCATCAAAATGTCGGCAGGCGGGTTTGTTTTCCAGGGAAAAGCGCTGTGGTTTGTGTTTGGGGGCCTGTGGCTGGGAGTGACCGGCTGGCTCCTTAGAATCCACGATACGCACCATAGTTCCCAGACCAGAGGTGGCACCAGTGCCAAGTCGGGCTGGTTTGATAGTACCAAGTGGCTCCTGCAATCTGCCATCCAGAAGCGGGGCAGCTTACTTTTGTTTGCCAGGGAAACGGGCCGAGCTTTGTGTCTGGGGGCCTATGGCTGGGAGTGACCGGCTGGCTCCTGAAAAGCTAAGATAGGCAGGATGGTGACCAGACCCATGGTGGCACCAGTGTCAAGTTGGGCTGGTTTGATAGTACCAAGTGGCTCCTGCAATCTGCCATCAAAAATTTGGCAGGCGAGTTTTGTTTTCCAGGGAAAAGCGCCGTTGTTTTTGTTTGGGGGCCTGTGACTGGGAGTGGCCGGCTGGCTCCTTAGAATCCACGATACGCAGCATGGTTCCCAGACCAGAGGTGGCACCAGTGCCAAGTCGGGCTGGTTTTATAGTACCAAGTGGTTCCTGCAATGTGCCATCCAGAAGCGGGGTAGCTTACTTTGGTTTGCCAGGGAAAAAGGCAGAGCATTGTGTCTGGGCGCCTATGGCTGGGAGTGACCGGCTGGCTCCTGAAAAGCTACGATAAGCAGGATGGTGACCAGACAAATGGTGGCACCAGTGCCAAGTTGGGCTGGTTTGATAGTACCAAGTGGCTCCTGCAATCTGCCATCAAAAAGTTGGCCGGCGAATTTTGTTTTCCAGGGAAAAGCGCTGTGGTTTGTGTTTGGGGGCCTGTGGCTGGGAGTGGCCGGCTGGCTCCTTATAATCCACGATACGCAGCATGGTTCCCAGACCCAAGGTGGCACCAGTGCCAAGTCGGGCTGGTTTGATAGTACCAAGTGGCTCTGGCAATCTGCCATCAAAAAGTTGGCAGACGAGTTTTGTTTTCCAGGGAAAAGCGCCGTTGTTTTTGTTTGGGGACCTGTGGCTGGGAGTGGACGGATGGCTAATTAGAATCCACGAGAGGCAGGATGGTGACCAGACCCATGGTGGCACCAGTGCCAAGTCGGGCTGGTTTGATAGTACCAAGTGGCTCCTGGAATCTGCCATCCAGAAGCGGGATAACTTACTTTTGTTTGTCAGGGAAACGGGCCGAGGTTTGTGTCTGGGGGCCTATGGCTGGGAGTGACCGGCTGGCTCCTGAAAAGCTACGATAGGCAGGATGGTGACCAGACCCATGGTGGCACCAGTGCCAAGTTGGTCTGATTTGATAAAACCAAGTGGCTCCTGCAATCTCCCATCAAAAATTGGCAGGAGAGTTTTGTTTTCCAGGGAAAAGCGCCGTTGTTTGTGTTTGGGGGCCTGTGGCTGGGAGTGGCCGGCTGGCTCCTTAGAATCCACGATACGCAGCATGGTATCCAGACCCAAGGTGGCACCAGTGCCAAGTTTTGCTGGTTTGATAGTACCAAGTGGTTCCTGCAATCTGCCATCCAGAAGCAGGGCAGCTTACTTTTGTTTGCCAGGGAAACGGGCCGAGGTTTTTGTCTGGGGGCCTATGGCTGGGAGTGACCGGCTGGCTCCTGAAAAGCTACGATAGGCAGGATGGTGACCAGACCCATGGTGGCACCAGTCCCAAGTTGGGCTGATTTGATAGTACCAAGTGGCTCCTGCAATCTGCCGTCAAAATTTGGCAGGCGAGTTTTGTTTTCCAGGGAAAAGCGCCGTTGTTTGTGTTTGGGGGCCTGTGGCTGGGAGTGGCCGGCTGGCTCCTTAGAATCCACGATACGCAGGATGGTTCCCAGACCTGAGGTGGCACCAGTGCCAAGTCGGGCTGGTTTGATAGTACTAAATAGCTCCTGCAATCTGCCATGCAGAAGCGGGGCAGCTTACTTTTGTTTGCCAGGGAAACGGGCCGAGGTTTTTGTCTGGGGGCCTATGGCTGCGAGTGACCGTCTGGCTCCTGAAAAGCTACGATAGGCAGGATGGTGAGCAGACCCATGGTGGCACCAGTGCCAAGTTGAGCTGGTTTGATAGTACCAAGTGGCTCCTGCAATCTGCCATCAAAAAGTTGGCAGGCGAGTTTTGTTTTCCAGGGAAAAGCGCCGTTGTTTGTGTTTGGGTGCCTATGGCTGGGAGTGGCCGGCTGGCTCCTTAGAATCCACGATACGCACCATAGTTCCCAGACCAGAGGTGGCACCAGTGCCAAGTCGGGCTGGTTTGATAGTACCAAGTGCGTCCTACAATCTGCCATCCAGAAGCGGGGCAGCTTACTTTTGTTTGCCAGGGAAACGGGCCGAGCTTTGTGTCTGGGGGCCTATGGCTGGGAGTGACCGGCTGGCTCCTGAAAAGCTACGATAGGCAGGATGGTGACCAGACCCATGGTGGCACCAGTGCCAAGTTGGGCTGATTTGATAGCAGCAAGTGGCTCCTGCAATCTGCCATCAAAATGTCGGCAGGCGGGATTGTTTTCCAGGGAAAAGCGCTGTGGTTTGTGTTTGGGGGCCTGTGGCTGGGAGTGACCGGCTGGCTCCTTAGAATCCACGATACGCAGGATGGTTCCCAGACCCAAGGTGGCACCAGTGCCAAGTTGGGCTGGTTTGATAGTACCAAGTGGCTCCTGCAATCTGCCATCCAGAAGCGGGGCAGCTTACTTTTGTTTGCCAGGGAAACGGGCCGAGCTTTGTGTCTGGGGGCCTATGGCTGGGAGTGACCGGCTGGCTCCTGAAAAGCTACGATAGGCAGGATGGTGACCAGACCCATGGTGGCACCAGTGTCAAGTTGGGCTGGTTTGATAGTACCAAGTGGCTCCTGCAATCTGCCATCAAAAATTTGGCAGGCGAGTTTTGTTTTCCAGGGAAAAGCGCCGTTGTTTTTGTTTGGGGGCCTGTGGCTGGGAGTGGCCGGCTGGCTCCTTAGAATCCACGATACGCAGCATGGTTCCCAGACCAGAGGTGGCACCAGTGCCAAGTTGGGCTGGTTTTATAGTACCAAGTGGTTCCTGCAATCTGCCATCCAGAAGCGGGGCAGCTTACTTTGGTTTGCCAGGGAAAAGGGCAGAGCATTGTGTCTGGGCGCCTATGGCTGGGAGTGACCGGCTGGCTCCTGAAAAGCTACGATAGGCAGGATGGTGAGCAGACCCATGGTGGCACCAGTGCCAAGTTGAGCTGGTTTGATAGTACCAAGTGGCTCCTGCAATCTGCCATCAAAAAGTTGGCAGGCGAGTTTTGTTTTCCAGGGAAAAGCGCCGTTGTTTGTGTTTGGGTGCCTATGGCTGGGAGTGGCCGGCTGGCTCCTTAGAATCCACGATACGCACCATAGTTCCCAGACCAGAGGTGGCACCAGTGCCAAGTCGGGCTGGTTTGATAGTACCAAGTGCGTCCTACAATCTGCCATCCAGAAGCGGGGCAGCTTACTTTTGTTTGCCAGGGAAACGGGCCGAGCTTTGTGTCTGGGGGCCTATGACTGGGAGTGACCGGCTGGCTCCTGAAAAGCTACGATAGGCAGGATGGTGACCAGACCCATGGTGGCACCAGTGCCAAGTTGGGCTGATTTGATAGCAGCAAGTGGCTCCTGCAATCTGCCATCAAAATGTCGGCAGGCGGGTTTGTTTTCCAGGGAAAAGCGCTGTGGTTTGTGTTTGGGGGCCTGTGGCTGGGAGTGACCGGCTGGCTCCTTAGAATCCACGATACGCAGGATGGTTCCCAGACCCAAGGTGGCACCAGTGCCAAGTTGGGCTGGTTTGATAGTACAAAGTCGCTCCTGCAATCTGCCATCCAGAAGCGGGGCAGCTTACTTTTGTTTGCCAGGGAAACGGGCCGAGCTTTGTGTCTGGGGGCCTATGGCTGGGAGTGACCGGCTGGCTCCTGAAAAGCTAAGATAGGCAGGATGGTGACCAGACCCATGGTGGCACCAGTGTCAAGTTGGGCTGGTTTGATAGTACCAAGTGGCTCCTGCAATCTGCCATCAAAAATTTGGCAGGCGAGTTTTGTTTTCCAGGGAAAAGCGCCGTTGTTTTTGTTTGGGGGCCTGTGGCTGGGAGTGGCCGGCTGGCTCCTTAGAATCCACGATACGCAGCATGGTTCCCAGACCAGAGGTGGCACCAGTGCCAAGTCGGGCTGGTTTTATAGTACCAAGTGGTTCCAGCAATCTGCCATCCAGAAGCGGGGCAGCTTACTTTGGTTTGCCAGGGAAAAGGGCAGAGCATTGTGTCTGGGCGCCTATGGCTGGGAGTGACCGGCTGGCTCCTGAAAAGCTACGATAAGCAGGATGGTGACCAGACCCATGGTGGCACCAGTGCCAAGTTGGGCTGGTTTGATAGTACCAAGTGGCTCCTGCAATCTGCCATCCAGAAGCGGGATAACTTACTTTTGTTTGTCAGGGAAACGGGCCGAGGTTTGTGTCTGGGGGCCTATGGCTGGGAGTGACCGGCTGGCTCCTGAAAAGCTACGATAGGCAGGATGGTGACCAGACCCATGGTGGCACCAGTGCCAAGTTGGTCTGATTTGATAAAACCAAGTGGCTCCTGCAATCTCCCATCAAAAACTTGGCAGGAGAGTTTTGTTTTCCAGGGAAAAGCACCGTTGTTTGTGTTTGGGGGCCTGTGGCTGGGAGTGGCCGGCTGGCTCCTTAGAATCCACGATACGCAGCATGGTATCCAGACCCAAGGTGGCACCAGTGCCAAGTTTTGCTGGTTTGATAGTACCAAGCGGTTCCTGCAATCTGCCATCCAGAAGCAGGGCAGCTTACTTTTGTATGCCAGGGAAACGGGCCTAGGTTTTTGTCTGGGGGCCTATGGCTGGGAGTGACCGGCTGGCTCCTGAAAAGCTACGATAGGCAGGATGGTGACCAGACCCATGGTGGCACCAGTCCCAAGTTGGCCTGATTTGATAGTACCAAGTGGCTCCTGCAATCTGCCGTCAAAATTTGGCAGGCGAGTTTTGTTTTCCAGGTAAAAGCGCCGTTGTTTGTGTTTGGGCGCCTGTGGCTGGGAGTGGCCGGCTGGCTCCTTAGAATCCACGATACGCAGGATGGTTCCCAGACCTGAGGTGGCACCAGTGCCAAGTCGGGCTCGTTTGATAGTACTAAATAGCTCCTATAATCTGCCATGCAGAAGCGGGGCAGCTTACTTTTGTTTGCGAGGGAAACGGGACGAGGTTTGTGTCTGGGGGCCTATGGCTGCGAGTGACCGTCTGGCTCCTGAAAAGCTACGATAGGCAGGATGGTGAGCAGACCCATGGTGGCACCAGTGCCAAGTTGAGCTGGTTTGATAGTACCAAGTGGCTCCTGCAATCTGCCATCAAAAAGTTGGCAGGCGAGTTTTGTTTTCCAGGGAAAAGCGCCGTTGTTTGTGTTTGGGTGCCTATGGCTGGGAGTGGCCGGCTGGCTCCTTAGAATTCACGATACGCACCATGGTTCCCAGACCAGAGGTGGCACCAGTGCCAAGTCGGGCTGGTTTGATAGTACCAAGTGCGTCCTACAATCTGCCATCCAGAAGCGGGGCAGCTTACTTTTGTTTGCCAGGGAAACGGGCCGAGGTTTTTGTCTGGGGGCCTATGGCTGGGAGTGACCGGCTGGCTCCTGAAAAGCTACGATAGGCAGGATGGTGACCAGACCCATGGTGGCACCAGTGCCAAGTTGGGCTGATTTGATAGTAGCAAGTGGCTCCTGCAATCTGCCATCAAAATGTCGGCAGGCGGGTTTTGTTTTCCAGGGAAAAGCGCTGTGGTTTGTGTTTGGGGGCCTGTGGCTGGGAGTGACCGGCTGGCTCCTTAGAATCCACGATACGCAGGATGGTTCCCAGACCGAAGGTGGCACCAGTGCCAAGTTGGGCTGGTTTGATAGTACAAAGTGGCTCCTGCAATCTGCCATCCAGAAGCGGGGTAGCTTACTTTTGTTTGCCAGGGAAACGGGCCGAGGTTTGTGTCTCGGGGCCTATGGCTGAGAGTGACCGGCTGGCTCCTGAAAAGCTACGATAGGCAGGATGTTGACCAGACCCATGGTGGCACCAGTGCCAAGTTGGGCTGGTTTGATAGTACCAAGTGGCTCCTGCAATCTGCCATCAAAAAGTTGGCAGGCGAGTTTGTTATCCAGGGAAATGCGCCGTTGTTTGTGTTTGGGGGCCTGTGGCTGGGAGTGGCCGGCTGGCTCCTTAGAATCCACGATACGCAGCATGGTTCCCAGACCAGAGGTGGCACCAGTGCCAAGTCGGGCTGCTTTGATGGTGCAAAGTGGCTCCTGCAATGTGCCATCCAGAAGCGGGGTAGCTTATTTTTCTTTGCCAGGGAAACGGGCCGAGGTTTTTGTCTGGGGGCCTATGGCTTGGAGTGACCGGCTGGCTCCTGAAAAGCTACGATAGGCAGGATGGTGACCAGACCCATGGTGGCACCAGTGCCAAGTTGGGCTGGTTTGATAGTACCAAGTGGCTCCTGCAATCTGCCATCAAAATGTTGGCAGGCGAGTTTTGTTTTCCAGGGAAAAGCGCCGTTGTTTGTGTTTGGGGGCCTGTGGCTGGGAGTGGCCGGCTGGCTGCTTAGAATCCACGATACGCAGGATGGTTCCCAGACCAGAGGTGGCACCAGTGCCAAGTCGGGCTGGTTTGATAATACCTAGTGGATCCTGCAATCTGCCATCCAGAAGCGGGACAGCTTACTTTTGTTTGCCAGGGAAACGTGCCGAGCTTTGTGTCACGGGGCCTCTGGCTGGGAGTGACCGTCTAGGTCCTGAAAAGCTACGATAGGCAGGATGGTGACCAGACCCATGGTGGCACCAGTGCCAAGTTGGGCTGGTTTGATAGTACCAAGTGGCTCCTGCAATCTGCCATCAAAAAGTTGGCAGGCGAGTTTTGTTTTCCAGGGAAAAGCGCCGTTGTTTGTGTTTGGAGGCCTGTGGCTGGGAGTGGCCGGCTTGCTAATTGGAATCCACGATACACAGCATGGTTCCCAGACCAGAGGTGGCACCAGTGCCAAGTTGGGCTGGTTTGATGGTGCAAAGTGGCTCCTGCAATCTGCCATCCAGAAGCGGGGCAGCTTACTTTTGTTTGCCAGGGAAACGGGCCGAGGTTTTTCTCTGGGGGCCTATGGCTGGGAGTGACCGGCTGGCGCCTGAACACCTACGATAGGCAGGATGGTGACCAGACCCATGGTGGCACCAGTGCCAAGATGGGCTGATTTGATAGTAGCAAGTGGCTCCTGCAATCTGCCATCAAAATGTTGGCAGGCGAGTTTGTTTTCCAGGGAAAAGCGCCGTTGTTTGTGTTTGGGGGCCTGTGGCTGGGAGTGGACGGATGGCTCCTTAGAATCCACGATACGCAGCATGGTTCCCAGACCAGAGGTGGCACCAGTGCCAAGTCGGGCTGGTTTGATAGTACCAAGTGGCTCCGGAAATCTGCCATCCAGAAGCGGGGCAGCTTACTTTTGTTTGCCAGGGAAACGGGCCGAGCTTTGTGTCTGGGCGCCTATGGCTGGGAGTGACCTGCTAGGTCCTGAAAAGCTACGATAGGCAGGATGGTGACCAGACCCATGGTGGCACCAGTGCCAAGTTGGGCTGATTTGACAGTACCAAGTGGCTCCTGCAATCTGCCATCTAAAAGTTGGCAGGCGAGTTTTGTTTTCCAGGGAAAAGCGCCGTTGTTTGTGTCTGGGGGCCTGTGGCTGGAGTGGCCGGCTGGCTCCTTAGAATGAACGATACGCAGGATGGTTCCCAGACCTGAGGTGGCACCAGTGCCAAGTCGGGCTAGTTTGATGGTGCAAAGTGGCTCCTGCAATCTGCCATTCAGAAGCGGGGTAGCTTACTTTTGTTTGCCAGGGAAACGGGCCGAGGTTTTTCTCTGGGGGCCTATGGCAGGGAGGGACCGGCTGGCTCCTGAAAAGCTACGATAGGCAGGATGGTGACCAGACCCATGGTGGCACCAGTGCCAAGTTGGGCTGATTTGATAGTAGCAAGTGGCTCCTGCAATCTGCCATCAAAATATTGGCAGGCGAGTTTTGTTTTCCAGGGAAAAGCGCCGTTGTTTGTGTTTGGGGGCCTGTGGCTGGGAGTGACCGGCTGGCTCCTTAGAATCCACGATACGCAGGATGGTTCCCAGACCTGAGGTGGCACCAGTGCCAAGTCGGGCTGGTTTGATAGTACCAAGTGGTTCCTGCAATCTGCCATCCAGAAGCGGGGAAGCTTACTTTGTTTGCCAGGGAAACGGGCCGAGCTTTTTGTCTGGGCGCCTATGGCTTGGAGTGACCGGCTAGGTCCTGAAAAGCTACGATAGGCAGGATGGTGACCAGATCCATGGTGGCACCAGTGCCAAGTCGGGCTGGTTTGATAGTACCAAGTGGCTCCTGCAATCTGCCATCAAAATGTTGGCAGGCGAGTTTTGTTTTCCAGGGAAAAGCGCCGTTGTTTGTGTTTGGGGGCCTGTGGCTGGGAGTGGACGGATGGCTCCTTAGAACCACGATACGCAGGATGGTTCCCAGACCAGAGGTGGCACCAGTGCCAAGTCGGGCTGGTTTGATAGTACCAAGTTGTTCCTGCAATCTGCCATCCAGAAGCGGGGCAGCTTACTTTTGTATGCCAGGGAAACGGGCCGAGGTTTTTGTCTGGGGGCCTATAGCTGGGAGTGACCGTCTGGCTCCTGAAAAGCTACGATAGGCAGGATGGTGACCAAACGCATGGTGGCACCAGTGCCAAGTTGGGCTGATTTGATAGTACCAAGTGGCTCCTGCAATCTGCCATCAAAATGTTGGCAGGCGAGTTTTGTTTTCCAGGGAAAAGCGCCGTTGTTTGTGTTTGGGGGCCTGTGGCTGGGAGTGGCCGGCTGGCTGCTAGGAATCCACGATACGCAGGATGGTTCCCAGACCAGAGGTGGCACCAGTGCCAAGTCGGGCTGGTTTGATACTACTAAGTGCGTCCTGCAATCTGCCATCCAGAAGCGGGGCAGCTTACTTTTGTTTGCCAGGGAAACGGGCCGAGGTTTGTGTCTGGGGGTTTATGGCTGCGAGTGACCGGCTGGCTCCTGAAAAGCTACGATAGGCAGGATGGTGACCAGACCCATGGTGGCACCAGTGCCAAGTTGGGCTGGTTTGATAGTACCAAGTGGCTCCTGCAATCTGCCATCAAAAAGTTGGCAGGCGAGTTTTGTTTTCCAGGGAAAAGCGCCGTTGTTTGTGTTTGGGGGCCTGTGTCTGGGAGTGGACGGATGGCTCCTTAGAATCCACGATACGCAGCATGGTTCCCAGACCAGAGGTGGCACCAGTGCCAAGTCGGGCTAGTTTGATGGTGCAATGTGGCTCCTGCAATCTGCCATCCAGAAGCGGGGTAGCTTACTTTTTTTTGCCAGGGAAACGGGCCGAGGTTTGTGTCTGGGGGCCTATGGCTGGGAGTGACCGGCTGGCTCCTGAAAAGCTACGATAGGCAGGATGGTGACCAGACCCATGGTGGCACCAGTGCCAAGTTGGGCTGATTTGATAGTACCAAGTGGCTCCTGCAATCTGCCATGAAAAAGTTGGCAGGCGAGTTTTGTTTTCCAGGGAAAAGCGCCGTTGTTTCTGTTCGGGGGCCTGTGGCTGGGAGTGGCCGGCTGGCTCCTTAGAATCCACGATACGCGGCATGGTTCCCAGACCAGAGGTGGCACCAGTGCCAAGTTTTGCTGGTTTGATAGTACCAAGTGGTTCCTGCAATCTGCCATCCAGAAGCGGGGCAGCTTACTTTTGTTTGCCAGGGATACGGGCCGAGGTTTGTGTCTCAGGGCCTATGGCTGGGAGTGACCGCCTGGCTCCTGAAAAGCTACGATAGGCAGGATGGTGACCAGACCCATGGTGGCACCAGTGCCAAGTGTGGCTGGTTTGATAGTACCAAGTGGCTCCTGCAATCTGCCATCAAAAAGTTGGCAGGCGAGTTTGTTATCCAGGGAAAAGCGCCGTTGTTTGTCTTTGGGGGCCTGTGGCAGGGAGTGGCCGGCTGGCTCCTTAGAATCCACGATACGCAGGATGGTTCCCAGACCAGAGGTGGCACCAGTGCCAAGTTGGGCTGGTTTGATGGTGAAAAGTGGCTCCTGCAATCTGCCATCCAGAAGCGGGATAACTTACTTTTGTTTGCCAGGGAAACGGGCCGAGGTTTTTGTCTGGGGGCCTATGGCTGGGAGTGACCGGCTGGCTCCTGAAAAGCTACGATAGGCAGGATGGTGACCAGACCCATGGTGGCACCAGTGCCAAGTCGGGCTGGTTAGATAGTACTAAATAGCTCCTGCAATCTGCCATGCAGAAGCGGGGCAGCTTACTTTTGTTTGCCAGGGAAACGGGCCGAGGTTTTTGTCTGGGGGCCTATGGCTGCGAGTGACCGTCTGGCTCCTGAAAAGCTACGATAGGCAGGATGGTGAGCAGACCCATGGTGGCACCAGTGCCAAGTTGAGCTGGTTTGATAGTACCAAGTGGCTCCTGCAATCTGCCATCAAAAAGTTGGCAGGCGAGTTTTGTTTTCCAGGGAAAAGCGCCGTTGTTTGTGTTTGGGTGCCTATGGCTGGGATTGGCCGGCTGGCTCCTTAGAATCCACGATACGCACCATAGTTCCCAGACCAGAGGTGGCACCAGTGCCAAGTCGTGCTGGTTTGATAGTACCAAGTGCGTCCTACAATCTGCCATCCAGAAGCGGGGCAGCTTACTTTTGTTTGCCAGGGAAACGGGCCGAGCTTTGTGTATGGGGGCCTATGACTGGGAGTGACCGGCTGCCTCCTGAAAAGCTACGATAGGCAGGATGGTGACCAGACCCATGGTGGCACCAGTGCCAAGTTGGGCTGATTTGATAGCAGAAAGTGGCTCCTGCAATCTGCCATCAAAATGTCGGCAGGCGGGTTTGTTTTCCAGGGAAAAGCGCTGTGGTTTGTGTTTGGGGGCCTGTGGGTGGGAGTGACCGGCTGGCTCCTTAGAATCCACGATACGCAGGATGGTTCCCAGACCCAAGGTGGCACCAGTGCCAAGTTGGGCTGGTTTGATAGTACCAAGTGGCTCCTGCAATCTGCCATCCAGAAGCGGGGCAGCTTACTTTTGTTTGCCAGGGAAACGGGCCGAGCTTTGTGTCTGGGGGCCTATGGCTGGGAGTGACCGGCTGGCTCCTGAAAAGCTAAGATAGGCAGGATGGTGACCAGACCCATGGTGGCACCAGTGCCAAGTTGGGCTGGTTTGATAGTACCAAGTGGCTCCTGCAATCTGCCATCAAAATGTTGGCAGGCGAGTTTTGTTTTCCAGGGAAAAGCGCCGTTGTTTTTGTTTGGGGGCCTGTGGCTGGGAGTGGCCGGCTGGCTCCTTAGAATCCACGATACGCAGCATGGTTCCCAGACCAGAGGTGGCACCAGTGCCAAGTCGGGCTGGTTTTATAGTACCAAGTGGTTCCTGCAATCTGCCATCCAGAAGCGGGGCAGCTTACTTTGGTTTGCCAGGGAAAAGGGCAGAGCATTGTGTCTGGGCGCCTATGGCTGGGAGTGACCGGCTGGCTCCTGAAAAGCTACGATAAGCAGGATGGTGACCAGACCCATGGTGGCACCAGTGCCAAGTTGGGCTGATTTGATAGTAGCAAGTGGCTCCTGCAATCTGCCATCAAAATGTCGGCAGGCGGGTTTTGTTTTCCAGGGAAAAGCGCCGTTGTTTGTGTTTGGGGGCCTGTGTCTGGGAGTGGACGGATGGCTCCTTAGAATCCACGATACGCAGCATGGTTCCCAGACCCAAGGTGGCACCAGTGCCAAGTCGGGCTGGTTTGATAGTACCAAGTGGCTCTGGCAATCTGCCATCAAAAAGTTGGCAGACGAGTTTTGTTTTCCAGGGAAAAGCGCCGTTGTTTTTGTTTGGGGGCCTGTGGCTGGGAGTGGACAGATGGCTAATTAGAATCCACGATAGGCAGGATGGTGACCAGACCCATGGTGGCACCAGTGCCAAGTCGGGCTGGTTTGATAGTACCAAGTGGCTCCTGCAATCTGCCATGAAAAAGTTGGCAGGCGAGTTTTGTTTTCCAGGGAAAAGCGCCGTTGTTTCTGTTTGGGGGCCTGTGGCTGGGAGTGGCCGGCTGGCTCCTTAGAATCCACGATACGCGGCATGGTTCCCAGACCAGAGGTGGCACCAGTGTCAAGTTGGGCTGGTTTGATTGTACCAAGTGGCTCCTGCAATCTGCCATCCAGAAGCGGGGCAGCTTACTTTTGTTTGCCAGGGATACGGGCCGAGGTTTGTGTCTCAGGGCCTATGGCTGGGAGTGACCGCCTGGCTCCTGAAAAGCTACGATAGGCAGGATGGTGACCAGACCCATGGTGGCACCAGTGCCAAGTTGGGCTGGTTTGATAGTACCAAGTGGCTCCTGCAATCTGCCATCAAAAAGTTGGCAGGCGAGTTTTGTTATCCAGGGAAAAGCGCCGTTGTTTGTGTTTGGGGGCCTGTGGCAGGGAGTGGCCGGCTGGCTCCTTAGAATCCACGATACGCAGGATGGTTCCCAGACCAGAGGTGGCACCAGTGCCAAGTTGGGCTGGTTTGATGGTGAAAAGTGGCTCCTGCAATCTGCCATCCAGAAGCGGGATAACTTACTTTTGTTTGCCAGGGAAACGGGCCGAGGTTTGTGTCTGGGGGCCTATGGCTGGGAGTGACCGGCTGGCTCCTGAAAAGCTACGATAGGCAGGATGGTGACCAGACCCATGGTGGCACCAGTGCCAAGTCGGGCTGGTTTGATAGTACTAAATAGCTCCTGCAATCTGCCATGCAGAAGCGGGGCAGCTTACTTTTGTTTGCCAGGGAAACGGGCCGAGGTTTTTGTCTGGGGGCCTATGGCTGCGAGTGACCGTCTGGCTCCTGAAAAGCTACGATAGGCAGGATGGTGACCAGACCCATGGTGGCACCAGTGCCAAGTTGGGCTGGTTTGATAGTACCAAGTGGCTCCTGCAATCTGCCATCAAAAAGTTGGCAGGCGAGTTTTGTTATCCAGGGAAAAGCGCCGTTGTTTGTGTTTGGGGGCCTGTGGCAGGGAGTGGCCGGCTGGCTCCTTAGAATCCACGATACGCAGGATGGTTCCGAGACCAGAGGTGGCACCAGTGCCAAGTTGGGCTGGTTTGATGGTGAAAAGTGGCTCCTGCAATCTGCCATCCAGAAGCGGGATAACTTACTTTTGTTTGCCAGGGAAACGGGCCGAGGTTTGTGTCTGGGGGCCTATGGCTGGGAGTGACCGGCTGGCTCCTGAAAAGCTACGATAGGCAGGATGGTGACCAGACCCATGGTGGCACCAGTGCCAAGTCGGGCTGGTTTGTTAGTACTAAATAGCTCCTGCAATCTGCCATGCAGAAGCGGGGCAGCTTACTTTTGTTTGCCAGGGAAACGGGCCGAGGTTTTTGTCTGGGGGCCTATGGCTGCGAGTGACCGTCTGGCTCCTGAAAAGCTACGATAGGCAGGATGGTGAGCAGACCCATGGTGGCACCAGTGCCAAGTTGAGCTGGTTTGATAGTACCAAGTGGCTCCTGCAATCTGCCATCAAAAAGTTGGCAGGCGAGTTTTGTTTTCCAGGGAAAAGCGCCGTTGTTTGTGTTTGGGTGCCTATGGCTGGGAGTGGCCGGCTGGCTCCTTAGAATCCACGATACGCACCATAGTTCCCAGACCAGAGGTGGCACCAGTGCCAAGTCGGGCTGGTTTGATAGTACCAAGTGCGTCCTACAATCTGCCATCCAGAAGCGGGGCAGCTTGCTTTTGTTTGCCAGGGAAACGGGCCGAGCTTTGTGTCTGGGGGCCTATGACTGGGAGTGACCGGCTGGCTCCTGAAAAGCTACGATAGGCAGGATGGGGACCAGACCCATGGTGGCACCAGTGCCAAGTTGGGCTGATTTGATAGCAGCAAGTGGCTCCTGCAATCTGCCATCAAAATGTCGGCAGGCGGGTTTGTTTTCCAGGGAAAAGCGCTGTGGTTTGTGTTTGGGGGCCTGTGGCTGGGAGTGACCGGCTGGCTCCTTAGAATCCACGATACGCAGGATGGTTCCCAGACCCAAGGTGGCACCAGTGCCAAGTTGGGCTGGTTTGATAGTACCAAGTGGCTCCTGCAATCTGCCATCCAGAAGCGGGGCAGCTTACTTTTGTTTGCCAGGGAAACGGGCCGAGATTTGTGTCTGGGGGCCTATGGCTGGGAGTGACCGGCTGGCTCCTGAAAAGCTAAGATAGGCATGATGGTGACCAGACCCATGGTGGCACCAGTGTCAAGTTGGGCTGGTTTGATAGTACCAAGTGGCTCCTGCAATCTGCCATCAAAAATTTTCCAGGCGAGTGTTGTTTTCCAGGGAAAAGCGCCGTTGTTTTTGTTTGGGGGCCTGTGGCTGGGAGTGGCCGGCTGGCTCCTTAGAATCCACGATACGCAGCATGGTTCCCAGACCAGAGGTGGCACCAGTGCCAAGTCGGGCTGGTTTTATAGTACCAAGTGGTTCCTGCAATCTGCCATCCAGAAGCGGGGCAGCTTACTTTGGTTTGCCAGGGAAAAGGGCAGAGCATTGTGTCTGGGCGCCTATGGCTGGGAGTGACCGGCTGGCTCCTGAAAAGCTACGATAAGCAGGATGGTGACCAGACCCATGGTGGCACCAGTGCCAAGTTGGGCTGATTTGATAGTACCAAGTGGCTCCTGCAATCTGCCATCAATAATTTGGCCGGCGAATTTTGTTTTCCAGGGAAAAGCGCTATGGTTTGTGTTTGGGGGCCTGTGGCTGGGAGTGGCCGGCTGGCTCCTTATAATCCACGATACGCAGGATGGTTCCCAGACCCAAGGTGGCACCAGTGCCAAGTTGGGCTGGTTTGATAGTACCAAGTGGCTCTGGCAATCTGCCATCAAAAAGTTGGCAGACGAGTTTTGTTTTCCAGGGAAAAGCGCCGTTGTTTTTGTTTGGGGGCCTGTGGCTGGGAGTGGACAGATGGCTAATTAGAATCCACGATAGGCAGGATGGTGACCAGACCCATGGTGGCACCAGTGCCAAGTCGGGCTGGTTTGATAGTACCAAGTGGCTCCGGCAATCTGCCATCCAGTAGCGGGATAACTTACTTTTGTTTGTCAGGGAAACGGGCCGAGGTTTGTGTCTGGGGGCCTATGGCTGGGAGTGACCGGCTGGCTCCTGAAAAGCTACGATAGGCAGGATGGTGACCAGACCCATGGTGGCACCAGTGCCAAGTTGGTCTGATTTGATAAAACCAAGTGGCTCCTGCAATCTCCCATCAAAAAGTTGGCAGGAGAGTTTTGTTTTCCAGGGAAAAGCGCCGTTGTTTGTGTTTGGGGGCCTGTGGCTGGGAGTGGCCGGCTGGCTCCTTAGAATCCACGATACGCAGCATGGTATCCAGACCCAAGGTGGCACCAGTGCCAAGTTTTGCTGGTTTGATAGTACCAAGTGGTTCCTGCAATCTGCCATCCAGAAGCAGGGCAGCTTACTTTTGTATGGCAGGGAAACGGGCCGAGGTTTTTGTCTGGGGGCCTATGGCTGGGAGTGACCGGCTGGCTCCTGAAAAGCTACGATAGGCAGGATGGTGACCAGACCCATGGTGGCACCAGTCCCAAGTTGGGCTGATTTGATAGTACCAAGTGGCTCCTGCAATCTGCCATCAAAAAGTTGGCAGGCGAGTTTTGTTTTCCAGGGAAAAGCGCCGTTGTTTGTGTTTGGGCGCCTGTGGCTGGGAGTGGCCGGCTGGCTCCTTAGAATCCACGTTACGCAGGATGGTTCCCAGACCTGAGGTGGCACCAGTGCCAAGTCGGGCTGGTTTGATAGTACTAAATAGCTCCTGCAATCTGCCATGCAGAAGCGGGGCAGCTTACTTTTGTTTGCCAGGGAAACGGGCCGAGCTTTGTGTCTGGGGGCCTATGGCTGGGAGTGACCGGCTGGCTCCTGAAAAGCTACGATAGGCAGGATGGTGACCAGACCCATGGTGGCACCAGTGCCAAGTTGGGCTGATTTGATAGTAGCAAGTGGCTCCTGCAATCTGCCATCAAAATGTCGGCAGGCGGGTTTTGTTTTCCAGGGAAAAGCGCTGTGGTTTGTGTTTGGGGGCCTGTGGCTGGGAGTGACCGGCTGGCTCCTTAGAATCCACGATACGCAGGATGGTTCCCAGACCCAAGGTGGCACCAGTGCCAAGTTGGGCTGGTTTGATAGTACCAAGTGGCTCCTGCAATCTGCCATCCAGAAGCGGGGCAGCTTACTTTTGTTTGCCAGGGAAACGGGCCGAGGTTTGTGTCTGGGGGCCTATGGCTGGGAGTGACCGGCTGGCTCCTGAAAAGCTACGATAGGCAGGATGGTGACCAGACCCATGGTGGCACCAGTGCCAAGTTGGGCTGGTTTGATAGTACCAAGTGGCTCCTGCAATCTGCCATCAAAATGTTGGCAGGCGAGTTTTGTTTTCCAGGGAAAAGCGCCGTTGTTTGTGTTTGGGGGCCTGTGGCTGGGAGTGGCCGGCTGGCTCCTTAGAATCCACGATACGCAGCATGGTTCCCAGACCAGAGGTGGCACCAGTGCCAAGTCGGGCTGGTTTGATGGTGAAAAGTGGCTCCTGCAATCTGCCATCCAGTAGCGGAATAACTTACTTTTGTTTGCCAGGGAAACGGTCCGAGCTTTTTGTCTGGGGGCCTATGGCTGGGAGTGACCGGCTGGCTCCTGAAAAGCTACGATAGGCAGGATGGTGACCAGACCCATGGTGGCACCAGTGTCAAGTTGGGCTGGTTTGATAGTACCCAGTGGCTCCGGCAATCTGCCATCAAAATTTGGCAGGCGAGTTTTGTTTTCCAGGGAAAAGCGCCGTTGTTTTTGTTTGGGGGCCTGTGGCTGGGAGTGGACGGATGGCTAATTAGAATCCACGATACGCAGGATGGTTCCCAGAGCCAAGGTGGCACCAGTGCCAAGTCGGGCTGGTTTGATGGTGCAAAGTGGCTCCTGCAATGTGCCATCCAGAAGCGGGGTAGCTTATTTTTCTTTGCCAGGGAAACGGGCCGAGGTTTTTGTCTGGGGGCCTATGGCTTGGAGTGACCGGCTGGCTCCTGAAAAGCTACGATAGGCAGGATGGTGACCAGACCCATGGTGGCACCAGTGCCAAGTTGGGCTGGTTTGATAGTACCAAGTGGCTCCTGCAATCTGCCATCAAAAAGTTGGCAGGCGAGTTTGTTATCCAGGGAAATGCGCCGTTGTTTGTGTTTGGGGGCCTGTGGCTGGGAGTGGCCGGCTGGCTCCTTAGAATCCACGATACGCAGCATGGTTCCCAGACCAGAGGTGGCACCAGTGCCAAGTCGGGCTGGTTTGATGGTGAAAAGTGGCTCCTGCAATCTGCCATCCAGTAGCGGAATAACTTACTTTTGTTTGCCAGGGAAACGGTCCGAGCTTTCTGTCTGGGGGCCTATGGCTGGGAGTGACCGGCTGGCTCCTGAAAAGCTACGATAGGCAGGATGGTGACCAGACCCATGGTGGCACCAGTGCCAAGTTGGGCTGGTTTGATAGTACCCAGTGGCTCCGGCAATCTGCCATCAAAATTTGGCAGGCGAGTTTTGTTTTCCAGGGAAAAGCGCCGTTGTTTTTGTTTGGGGGCCTGTGGCAGGGAGTGGACGGATGGCTAATTAGAATCCACGATACGCAGGATGGTTCCCAGACCAGAGGTGGCACCAGTGCCAAGTTGGGCTGGTTTGATGGTGCAAAGTGGCTCCTGCAATGTGCCATCCAGAAGCGGGGTAGCTTATTTTTCTTTGCCAGGGAAACGGGCCGAGGTTTTTGTCTGGGGGCCTATGGCTTGGAGTGACCGGCTGGCTCCTGAAAAGCTACGATAGGCAGGATGGTGACCAGACCCATGGTGGCACCAGTGCCAAATTGGGCTGGTTTGATAGTACCAAGTGGCTCCTGCAATCTGCCAACAAAATGTTGGCAGGCGAGTTTTGTTTTCCAGGGAAAAGCGCCGTTGTTTCTGTTTGGGGGCCTGTGGCTGGGAGTGGCCGGCTGGCTGCTTAGAATCCACGATACGCAGGATGGTTCCCAGACCAGAGGTGGCACCAGTGCCAAGTCGGGCTGGTTTGATAATACCTAGTGGATCCTGCAATCTGCCATCCAGAAGCGGGACAGCTTACTTTTGTTTGCCAGGGAAACGGGCCGAGCTTTGTGTCACGGGGCCTATGGCTGGGAGTGACCGTCTAGGTCCTGAAAAGCTACGATAGGCAGGATGGTGACCAGACCCATGGTGGCACCAGTGCCAAGTTGGGCTGGTTTGATAGTACCAAGTGGCTCTGGCAATCTGCCATCAAAATTTGGCAGACGAGTTTTGTTTGCCAGGGAAAAGCGCCGTTGTTTTTGTTTGGGGGCCTGTGGCTGGGAGTGGCCGGCTGGCTGCTTAGAATCCACGATACGCAGCATGGTTCCCAGACCAGAGGTGGCACCAGTGCCAAGTCGGGCTGGTTTTATAGTACCAAGTGGTTCCTGCAATCTGCCATCCAGAAGCGGGGCAGCTTACTTTGGTTTGCCAGGGAAAAGGGCAGAGCATTGTGTCTGGGCGCCTATGGCTGGGAGTGACCGGCTGGCTCCTGAAAAGCTACGATAAGCAGGATGGTGACCAGACCCATGGTGGCACCAGTGCCAAGTTGGGCTGATTTGATAGTACCAAGTGGCTCCTGCAATCTGCCATCAATAATTTGGCCGGCGAATTTTGTTTTCCAGGGAAAAGCGCTATGATTTGTGTTTGGGGGCCTGTGGCTGGGAGTGGCCGGCTGGCTCCTTAGAATCCACGATACGCAGCATGGTTCCCAGACCCAAGGTGGCACCAGTGCCAAGTTGGGCTGGTTTGATAGTACCAAGTGGCTCTGGCAATCTGCCATCAAAAAGTTGGCAGACGAGTTTTGTTTTCCAGGGAAAAGCGCCGTTGTTTTTGTTTGGGGGCCTGTGGCTGGGAGTGGACAGATGGCTAATTAGAATCCACGATAGGCAGGATGGTGACCAGACCCATGGTGGCACCAGTGCCAAGTCGGGCTGGTTTGATAGTACCAAGTGGCTCCGGCAATCTGCCATCCAGAAGCGGGATAACTTACTTTTGTTTGTCAGGGAAACGGGCCGAGGTTTGTGTCTGGGGGCCTATGGCTGGGAGTGACCGGCTGGCTCCTGAAAAGCTACGATAGGCAGGATGGTGACCAGACCCATGGTGGCACCAGTGCCAAGTTGGTCTGATTTGATAAAACCAAGTGGCTCCTGCAATCTCCCATCAAAAAGTTGGCAGGAGAGTTTTGTTTTCCAGGGAAAAGCGCCGTTGTTTGTGTTTGGGGGCCTGTGGCTGGGAGTGGCCGGCTGGCTCCTTAGAATCCACGATACGCAGCATGGTATCCAGACCCAAGGTGGCACCAGTGCCAAGTTTTGCTGGTTTGATAGTACCAAGTGGTTCCTGCAATCTGCCATCCAGAAGCAGGGCAGCTTACTTTTGTATGCCAGGGAAACGGGCCGAGGTTTTTGTCTGGGGGCCTATGGCTGGGAGTGACCGGCTGGCTCCTGAAACGCTACGATAGGCAGGATGGTGACCAGACCCATGGTGGCACCAGTCCCAAGTTGGGCTGATTTGATAGTACCAAGTGGCTCCTGCAATCTGCCGTCAAAATTTGGCAGGCGAGTTTTGTTTTCCAGGGAAAAGCGCCGTTGTTTGTGTTTGGGCGCCTGTGGCTGGGAGTGGCCGGCTGGCTCCTTAGAATCCACGTTACGCAGGATGGTTCCCAGACCTGAGGTGGCACCAGTGCCAAGTCGGGCTGGTTTGATAGTACTAAATAGCTCCTGCAATCTGCCATGCAGAAGCGGGGGAGCTTACTTTTGTTTGCCAGGGAAACGGGCCGAGGTTTGTGTCTGGGGGCCTATGGCTGCGAGTGACCGTCTGGCTCCTGAAAAGCTACGATAGGCAGGATGGTGAGCAGACCCATGGTGGCACCAGTGCCAAGTTGAGCTGGTTTGATAGTACCAAGTGGCTCCTGCAATCTGCCATCAAAAAATTGGCAGGCGAGTTTTGTTTTCCAGGGAAAAGCGCCGTTGTTTGTGTTTGGGTGCCTATGGCTGGGAGTGGCCGGCTGGCTCCTTAGAATTCACGATACGCACCATGGTTCCCAGACCCATGGTGGCACCAGTGCCAAGTTGGGCTGGTTTGATAGTACCAAGTGGCTCCTGCAATCTGCCATCCAGAAGCGGGGCAGCTTACTTTTGTTTGCCAGGGAAACGGGCCGAGGTTTGTGTCTGGGGGCCTATGGCTGCGAGTGACCGGCTGGCTCCTGAAAAGCTACGATAGGCAGGATGGTGACCAGACCCATGGTGGCACCAGTGCCAAGTTGGGCTGGTTTGATAGTACCAAGTGGCTCCTGCAATCTGCCATCAAAAAGTTGGCAGGCGAGTTTGTTATCCAGGGAAAAGCGCTGTGGTTTGTGTTTGGGGGCCTGTGGCTGGGAGTGGCCGGCTGGCTCCTTAGAATCCACGATACGCAGCATGGTTCCCAGACCAGAGGTGGCACCAGTGCCAAGTCGGGCTGGTTTGATGGTGAAAAGTGGCTCCTGCAATCTGCCATCCAGTAGCTTAATAACTTACTTTTGTTTGCCAGGGAAACGGTCCGAGCTTTTTGTCTGGGGGCCTATGGCTGGGAGTGACCGGCTGGCTCCTGAAAAGCTACGATAGGCAGGATGGTGACCAGACCCATGGTGGCACCAGTGTCAAGTTGGGCTGGTTTGATAGTACCCAGTGGCTCCGGCAATCTGCCATCAAAATTTGGCAGGCGAGTTTTGTTTTCCAGGGAAAAGCGCCGTTGTTTTTGTTTGGGGGCCTGTGGCTGGGAGTGGACGGATGGCTAATTAGAATCCACGATACGCAGGATGGTTCCCAGAGCCAAGGTGGCACCAGTGCCAAGTCGGGCTGGTTTGATGGTGCAAAGTGGCTCCTGCAATGTGCCATCCAGAAGCGGGGTAGCTTATTTTTCTTTGCCAGGGAAACGGGCCGAGGTTTTTGTCTGGGGGCCTATGGCTTGGAGTGACCGGCTGGCTCCTGAAAAGCTACGATAGGCAGGATGGTGACCAGACCCATGGTGGCACCAGTGCCAAGTTGGGCTGGTTTGATAGTACCAAGTGGCTCCTGCAATCTGCCATCAAAAAGTTGGCAGGCGAGTTTGTTATCCAGGGAAATGCGCCGTTGTTTGTGTTTGGGGGCCTGTGGCTGGGAGTGGCCGGCTGGCTCCTTAGAATCCACGATACGCAGCATGGTTCCCAGACCAGAGGTGGCACCAGTGCCAAGTCGGGCTGGTTTGATGGTGAAAAGTGGCTCCTGCAATCTGCCATCCAGTAGCGGAATAACTTACTTTTGTTTGCCAGGGAAACGGTCCGAGCTTTTTGTCTGGGGGCCTATGGCTGGGAGTGACCGGCTGGCTCCTGAAAAGCTACGATAGGCAGGATGGTGACCAGACCCATGGTGGCACCAGTGCCAAGTTGGGCTGGTTTGATAGTACCCAGTGGCTCCGTCAATCTGCCATCAAAATTTGGCAGGCGAGTTTTGTTTTCCAGGGAAAAGCGCCGTTGTTTCTGTTTGGGGGCCTGTGGCTGGGAGTGGACGGATGGCTAATTAGAATCCACGATACGCAGGATGGTTCCCAGACCAGAGGTGGCACCAGTGCCAAGTCGGGCTGGTTTGATGGTGCAAAGTGGCTCCTGCAATGTGCCATCCAGAAGCGGGGTAGCTTATTTTCCTTTGCCAGGGAAACGGGCCGAGGTTTTTGTCTGGGGGCCTATGGCTTGGAGTGACCGGCTGGCTCCTGAAAAGCTACGATAGGCAGGATGGTGACCAGACCCATGGTGGCACCAGTGCCAAGTTGGGCTGGTTTGATAGTACCAAGTGGCTCCTGCAATCTGCCATCAAAATGTTGGCAGGCGAGTTTTGTTTTCCAGGGAAAAGCGCCGTTGTTTCTGTTTGGGGGCCTGTGGCTGGGAGTGGCCGGCTGGCTGCTTAGAATCCACGATACGCAGGATGGTTCCCAGACCAGAGGTGGCACCAGTGCCAAGTCGGGCTGGTTTGATAATACCTAGTGGATCCTGCAATCTGCCATCCAGAAGCGGGACAGCTTACTTTTGTTTGCCAGGGAAACGGGCCGAGCTTTGTGTCACGGGGCCTCTGGCTGGGAGTGACCGTCTAGGTCCTGAAAAGCTACGATAGGCAGGATGGTGACCAGACCCATGGTGGCACCAGTGCCAAGTTGGGCTGGTTTGATAGTACCAAGTGGCTCTGGCAATCTGCCATCAAAAAGTTGGCAGACGAGTTTTGTTTGCCAGGGAAAAGCGCCGTTGTTTTTGTTTGGGGGCCTGTGGCTGGGAGTGGCCGGCTGGCTGCTTAGAATCCACGATACGCAGCATGGTTCCCAGACCAGAGGTGGCACCAGTGCCAAGTCGGGCTGGTTTTATAGTACCAAGTGGTTCCTGCAATCTGCCATCCAGAAGCGGGGCAGCTTACTTTGGTTTGCCAGGGAAAAGGGCAGAGCATTGTGTCTGGGCGCCTATGGCTGGGAGTGACCGGCTGGCTCCTGAAAAGCTACGATAAGCAGGATGGTGACCAGACCCATGGTGGCACCAGTGCCAAGTTGGGCTGATTTGATAGTACCAAGTGGCTCCTGCAATCTGCCATCAATAATTTGGGCGGCGAATTTTGTTTTCCAGGGAAAAGCGCTATGGTTTGTGTTTGGGGGCCTGTGGCTGGGAGTGGCCGGCTGGCTCCTTAGAATCCACGATACGCAGCATGGTTCCCAGACCCAAGGTGGCACCAGTGCCAAGTTGGGCTGGTTTGATAGTACCAAGTGGCTCTGGCAATCTGCCATCAAAAAGTTGGCAGACGAGTTTTGTTTTCCAGGGAAAAGCGCCGTTGTTTTTGTTTGGGGGCCTGTGGCTGGGAGTGGACAGATGGCTAATTAGAATCCACGATAGGCAGGATGGTGACCAGACCCATGGTGGCACCAGTGCCAAGTCGGGCTGGTTTGATAGTACCAAGTGGCTCCGGCAATCTGCCATCCAGAAGCGGGATAACTTACTTTTGTTTGTCAGGGAAACGGGCCGAGGTTTGTGTCTGGGGGCCTATGGCTGGGAGTGACCGGCTGGCTCCTGAAAAGCTACGATAGGCAGGATGGTGACCAGACCCATGGTGGCACCAGTGCCAAGTTGGTCTGATTTGATAAAACCAAGTGGCTCCTGCAATCTCCCATCAAAAAGTTGGCAGGAGAGTTTTGTTTTCCAGGGAAAAGCGCCGTTGTTTGTGTTTGGGCGCCTGTGGCTGGGAGTGGCCGGCTGGCTCCTTAGAATCCACGTTACGCAGGATGGTTCCCAGACCTGAGGTGGCACCAGTGCCAAGTCGGGCTGGTTTGATAGTACTAAATAGCTCCTGCAATCTGCCATGCAGAAGCGGGGGAGCTTACTTTTGTTTGCCAGGGAAACGGGCCGAGGTTTGTGTCTGGGGGCCTATGGCTGCGAGTGACCGTCTGGCTCCTGAAAAGCTACGATAGGCAGGATGGTGAGCAGACCCATGGTGGCACCAGTGCCAAGTTGAGCTGGTTTTATAGTACCAAGTGGCTCCTGCAATCTGCCATCAAAAAGTTGGCAGGCGAGTTTTGTTTTCCAGGGAAAAGCGCCGTTGTTTGTGTTTGGGTGCCTATGGCAGGGAGTGGCCGGCTGGCTCCTTAGAATTCACGATACGCACCATGGTTCCCAGACCAGAGGTGGCACCAGTGCCAAGTCGGGCTGGTTTGATAGTACCAAGTGCGTCCTACAATCTGCCATCCAGAAGCGGGGCAGCTTACTTTTGTTTGCCAGGGAAACGGGCCGAGCTTTGTGTCTGGGGGCCTATGGCTGGGAGTGACCGGCTGGCTCCTGAAAAGCTACGATAGGCAGGATGGTGACCAGACCCATGGTGGCACCAGTGCCAAGTTGGGCTGATTTGATAGTAGCAAGTGGCTCCTGCAATCTGCCATCAAAATGTCGGCAGGCGGGTTTTGTTTTCCAGGGAAAAGCGCTGTGGTTTGTGTTTGGGGGCCTGTGGCTGGGAGTGACCGGCTGGCTCCTTAGAATCCACGATACGCAGGATGGTTCCCAGACCCAAGGTGGCACCAGTGCCAAGTTGGGCTGGTTTGATAGTACCAAGTGGCTCCTGCAATCTGCCATCCAGAAGCGGGGCAGCTTACTTTTGTTTGCCAGGGAAACGGGCCGAGGTTTGTGTCTGGGGGCCTATGGCTGCGAGTGACCGGCTGGCTCCTGAAAAGCTACGATAGGCAGGATGGTGACCAGACCCATGGTGGCACCAGTGCCAAGTTGGGCTGGTTTGATAGTACCAAGTGGCTCCTGCAATCTGCCATCAAAAAGTTGGCAGGCGAGTTTGTTATCCAGGGAAATGCGCCGTTGTTTGTGTTTGGGGGCCTATGGCTGGGAGTGGCCGGCTGGCTCCTTAGAATCCACGATACGCAGCATGGTTCCCAGACCAGAGGTGGCACCAGTGCCAAGTCGGGCTGGTTTGATGGTGAAAAGTGGCTCCTGCAATCTGCCATCCAGTAGCGGAATAACTTACTTTTGTTTGCCAGGGAAACGGTCCGAGCTTTTTGTCTGGGGGCCTATGGCTGGGAGTGACCGGCTGGCTCCTGAAAAGCTACGATAGGCAGGATGGTGACCAGACCCATGGTGGCACCAGTGCCAAGTTGGGCTGGTTTGATAGTACCCAGTGGCTCCGTCAATCTGCCATCAAAATTTGGCAGGCGAGTTTTGTTTTCCAGGGAAAAGCGCCGTTGTTTTTGTTTGGGGGCCTGTGGCTGGGAGTGGACGGATGGCTAATTAGAATCCACGATACGCAGGATGGTTCCCAGACCAGAGGTGGCACCAGTGCCAAGTCGGGCTGGTTTGATGGTGCAAAGTGGCTCCTGCAATGTGCCATCCAGAAGCGGGGTAGCTTATTTTTCTTTGCCAGGGAAACGGGCCGAGGTTTTTGTCTGGGGGCCTATGGCTTGGAGTGACCGGCTGGCTCCTGAAAAGCTACGATAGGCAGGATGGTGACCAGACCCATGGTGGCACCAGTGCCAAGTTGGGCTGGTTTGATAGTACCAAGTGGCTCCTGCAATCTGCCATCAAAATGTTGGCAGGCGAGTTTTGTTTTCCAGGGAAAAGCGCCGTTGTTTCTGTTTGGGGGCCTGTGGCTGGGAGTGGCCGGCTGGCTGCTTAGAATCCACGATACGCAGGATGGTTCCCAGACCAGAGGTGGCACCAGTGCCAAGTCGGGCTGGTTTGATAATACCTAGTGGATCCTGCAATCTGCCATCCAGAAGCGGGACAGCTTACTTTTGTTTGCCAGGGAAACGGGCCGAGCTTTGTGTCACGGGGCCTCTGGCTGGGAGTGACCGTCTAGGTCCTGAAAAGCTACGATAGGCAGGATGGTGACCAGACCCATGGTGGCACCAGTGCCAAGTTGGGCTGGTTTGATAGTACCAAGTGGCTCTGGCAATCTGCCATCAAAAAGTTGGCAGACGAGTTTTGTTTGCCAGGGAAAAGCGCCGTTGTTTTTGTTTGGGGGCCTGTGGCTGGGAGTGGCCGGCTGGCTGCTTAGAATCCACGATACGCAGCATGGTTCCCAGACCAGAGGTGGCACCAGTGCCAAGTCGGGCTGGTTTTATAGTACCAAGTGGTTCCTGCAATCTGCCATCCAGAAGCGGGGCAGCTTACTTTGGTTTGCCAGGGAAAAGGGCAGAGCATTGTGTCTGGGCGCCTATGGCTGGGAGTGACCGGCTGGCTCCTGAAAAGCTACGATAAGCAGGATGGTGACCAGACCCATGGTGGCACCAGTGCCAAGTTGGGCTGATTTGATAGTACCAAGTGGCTCCTGCAATCTGCCATCAATAATTTGGGCGGCGAATTTTGTTTTCCAGGGAAAAGCGCTATGGTTTGTGTTTGGGGGCCTGTGGCTGGGAGTGGCCGGCTGGCTCCTTAGAATCCACGATACGCAGCATGGTTCCCAGACCCAAGGTGGCACCAGTGCCAAGTTGGGCTGGTTTGATAGTACCAAGTGGCTCTGGCAATCTGCCATCAAAAAGTTGGCAGACGAGTTTTGTTTTCCAGGGAAAAGCGCCGTTGTTTTTGTTTGGGGGCCTGTGGCTGGGAGTGGACAGATGGCTAATTAGAATCCACGATAGGCAGGATGGTGACCAGACCCATGGTGGCACCAGTGCCAAGTCGGGCTGGTTTGATAGTACCAAGTGGCTCCGGCAATCTGCCATCCAGAAGCGGGATAACTTACTTTTGTTTGTCAGGGAAACGGGCCGAGGTTTGTGTCTGGGGGCCTATGGCTGGGAGTGACCGGCTGGCTCCTGAAAAGCTACGATAGGCAGGATGGTGACCAGACCCATGGTGGCACCAGTGCCAAGTTGGTCTGATTTGATAAAACCAAGTGGCTCCTGCAATCTCCCATCAAAAAGTTGGCAGGAGAGTTTTGTTTTCCAGGGAAAAGCGCCGTTGTTTGTGTTTGGGCGCCTGTGGCTGGGAGTGGCCGGCTGGCTCCTTAGAATCCACGTTACGCAGGATGGTTCCCAGACCTGAGGTGGCACCAGTGCCAAGTCGGGCTGGTTTGATAGTACTAAATAGCTCCTGCAATCTGCCATGCAGAAGCGGGGGAGCTTACTTTTGTTTGCCAGGGAAACGGGCCGAGGTTTGTGTCTGGGGGCCTATGGCTGCGAGTGACCGTCTGGCTCCTGAAAAGCTACGATAGGCAGGATGGTGAGCAGACCCATGGTGGCACCAGTGCCAAGTTGAGCTGGTTTTATAGTACCAAGTGGCTCCTGCAATCTGCCATCAAAAAGTTGGCAGGCGAGTTTTGTTTTCCAGGGAAAAGCGCCGTTGTTTGTGTTTGGGTGCCTATGGCAGGGAGTGGCCGGCTGGCTCCTTAGAATTCACGATACGCACCATGGTTCCCAGACCAGAGGTGGCACCAGTGCCAAGTCGGGCTGGTTTGATAGTACCAAGTGCGTCCTACAATCTGCCATCCAGAAGCGGGGCAGCTTACTTTTGTTTGCCAGGGAAACGGGCCGAGCTTTGTGTCTGGGGGCCTATGGCTGGGAGTGACCGGCTGGCTCCTGAAAAGCTACGATAGGCAGGATGGTGACCAGACCCATGGTGGCACCAGTGCCAAGTTGGGCTGATTTGATAGTAGCAAGTGGCTCCTGCAATCTGCCATCAAAATGTCGGCAGGCGGGTTTTGTTTTCCAGGGAAAAGCGCTGTGGTTTGTGTTTGGGGGCCTGTGGCTGGGAGTGACCGGCTGGCTCCTTAGAATCCACGATACGCAGGATGGTTCCCAGACCCAAGGTGGCACCAGTGCCAAGTTGGGCTGGTTTGATAGTACCAAGTGGCTCCTGCAATCTGCCATCCAGAAGCGGGGCAGCTTACTTTTGTTTGCCAGGGAAACGGGCCGAGGTTTGTGTCTGGGGGCCTATGGCTGCGAGTGACCGGCTGGCTCCTGAAAAGCTAAGATAGGCAGGATGGTGACCAGACCCATGGTGGCACCAGTGCCAAGTTGGGCTGGTTTGATAGTACCAAGTGGCTCCTGCAATCTGCCATCAAAATGTTGGCAGGCGAGTTTTGTTTTCCAGGGAAAAGCGCCGTTGTTTTTGTTTGGGGGCCTGTGGCTGGGAGTGGCCGGCTGGCTCCTTAGAATCCACGATACGCAGCATGGTTCCCAGACCAGAGGTGGCACCAGTGCCAAGTTGGGCTGGTTTGATAGTACCAAGTGCGTCCTGCAATCTGCCATCCAGAAGCGGGGTAGCTTACTTTTGTTTGCCAGGGAAACGGGCCGAGGTTTGTGTCTCGGGGCCTATGGCTGGGAGTGACCGGCTGGCTCCTGAAAAGCTACGATAGGCAGGATGGTGACCAGACCCATGGTGGCACCAGTGCCAAGTTGGGCTGGTTTGATAGTACCAAGTGGCTCCTGCAATCTGCCATCAAAAAGTTGGCAGGCGAGTTTGTTATCCAGGGAAATGCGCCGTTGTTTGTGTTTGGGGGCCTGTGGCTGGGAGTGGCCGGCTGGCTCCTTAGAATCCACGATACGCAGCATGGTTCCCAGACCAGAGGTGGCACCAGTGCCAAGTCGGGCTGGTTTGATGGTGAAAAGTGGCTCCTGCAATCTGCCATCCAGTAGCGGAATAACTTACTTTTGTTTGCCAGGGAAACGGTCCGAGCTTTTTGTCTGGGGGCCTATGGCTGGGAGTGACCGGCTGGCTCCTGAAAAGCTACGATAGGCAGGATGGTGACCAGACCCATGGTGGCACCCGTGTCAAGTTGGGCTGGTTTGATAGTACCCAGTGGCTCCGGCAATCTGCCATCAAAATTTGGCAGGCGAGTTTTGTTTTCCAGGGAAAAGCGCCGTTGTTTTTGTTTGGGGGCCTGTGGCTGGGAGTGGACGGATGGCTAATTAGAATCCACGATACGCAGGATGGTTCCCAGACCAGAGGTGGCACCAGTGCCAAGTTGGGCTGGTTTGATGGTGCAAAGTGGCTCCTGCAATGTGCCATCCAGAAGCGGGGTAGCTTATTTTTCTTTGCCAGGGAAACGGGCCGAGGTTTTTGTCTGGGGGCCTATGGCTTGGAGTGACCGGCTGGCTCCTGAAAAGCTACGATAGGCAGGATGGTGACCAGACCCATGGTGGCACCAGTGCCAAGTTGGGCTGGTTTGATAGTACCAAGTGGCTCCTGCAATCTGCCATCAAAATGTTGGCAGGCGAGTTTTGTTTTCCAGGGAAAAGCGCCGTTGTTTCTGTTTGGGGGCCTGTGGCTGGGAGTGGCCGGCTGGCTCCTTAGAATCCACGATACGCAGGATGTTTCCCAGACCAGAGGTGGCACCAGTGCCAAGTCGGGCTGGTTTGATAATACCTAGTGGATCCTGCAATCTGCCATCCAGAAGCGGGACAGCTTACTTTTGTTTGCCAGGGAAACGGGCCGAGCTTTGTGTCACGGGGCCTATGGCTGGGAGTGACCGTCTAGGTCCTGAAAAGCTACGATAGGCAGGATGGTGACCAGACCCGTGGTGGCACCAGTGCCAAGTTGGGCTGGTTTGATAGTACCAAGTGGCTCCTGCAATCTGCCATCAAAAAGTTGGCAGGCGAGTTTTGTTTTCCAGGGAAAAGCGCAGTTGTTTGTGTTTGGAGGCCTGTGGCTGGGAGTGGCCGGCTTGCTAATTGGAATCCACGATACACAGCATGGTTCCCAGACCAGAGGTGGCACCAGTGCCAAGTTGGGCTGGTTTGATGGTGCAAAGTGGCTCCTGCAATCTGCCATCCAGAAGCGGGGCAGCTTACTTTTGTTTGCCAGGGAAACGGGCCGAGGTTTTTCTCTGGGGGCCTATGGCTGGGAGTGACCGGCTGGCGCCTGAACACCTACGATAGGCAGGATGGTGACCAGACCCATGGTGGCACCAGTGCCAAGATGGGCTGATTTGATAGTAGCAAGTGGCTCCTGCAATCTGCCATCAAAATGTTAGCAGGCGAGTTTTGTTTTCCAGGGAAAAGCGCCGTTGTTTGTGTTTGGGGGCCTGTGGCTGGGAGTGGACGGATAGCTCCTTAGAATCCACGATACGCAGCATGGTTCCCAGACCAGAGGTGGCACCAGTGCCAAGTCGGGCTGGTTTGATAGTACCAAGTGGCTCCGGAAATCTGCCATCCAGAAGCGGGGCAGCTTACTTTTGTTTGCCAGGGAAACGGGCCGAGCTTTGTGTCTGGGCGCCTATGGCTGGGAGTGACCTGCTAGGTCCTGAAAAGCTACGATAGGCAGGATGGTGACCAGACCCATGGTGGCACCAGTGCCAAGTTGGGCTGATTTGACAGTACCAAGTGGCTCCTGCAATCTGCCATCTAAATGTTGGCAGGCGAGTTTTGTTTTCCAGGGAAAAGCGCCGTTGTTTGTGTCTGGGGGCCTGTGGCTGGAGTGGCCGGCTGGCTCCTTAGAATGAACGATACGCAGGATGGTTCCCAGACCTGAGGTGGCACCAGTGCCAAGTCGGGCTAGTTTGATGGTGCAAAGTGGCTCCTGCAATCTGCCATCCAGAAGCGGGGTAGCTTACTTTTGTTTGCCAGGGAAACGGGCCGAGGTTTTTCTCTGGGGGCCTATGGCAGGGAGGGACCGGCTGGCTCCTGAAAAGCTACGATAGGCAGGATGGTGACCAGACCCATGGTGGCACCAGTGCCAAGTTGGGCTGATTTGATAGTAGCAAGTGGCTCCTGCAATCTGCCATCAAAATATTGGGAGGCGAGTTTTGTTTTCCAGGGAAAAGCGCCGTTGTTTGTGTTTGGGGGCCTGTGGCTGGGAGTGACCGGCTGGCTCCTTAGAATCCACGATACGCAGGATGGTTCCCAGACCCAAGGTGGCACCAGTGCCAAGTCGGGCTGGTTTGATAGTACCAAGTGGTTCCTGCAATCTGCCATCCAGAAGCGGGGCAGCTTACTTTGTTTGCCAGGGAAACGGGCCGAGGTTTTTGTCTGGGCGCCTATGGCTTGGAGTGACCGGCTAGGTCCTGAAAAGCTACGATAGGCAGGATGGTGACCAGATCCATGGTGGCACCAGTGCCAAGTTGGGCTGGTTTGATAGTACCAAGTGGCTCCTGCAATCTGCCATCAAAAAGTTGGCAGGCGAGTTTGTTATCCAGGGAAATGCGCCGTTGTTTGTGTTTGGGGGCCTGTGGCTGGGAGTGGCCGGCTGGCTCCTTAGAATCCACGATACGCAGCATGGTTCCCAGACCAGAGGTGGCACCAGTGCCAAGTCGGGCTGGTTTGATGGTGAAAAGTGGCTCCTGCAATCTGCCATCCAGTAGCGGAATAACTTACTTTTGTTTGCCAGGGAAACGGGCCGAGCTTTTTGTCTGGGGGCCTATGGCTGGGAGTGACCGGCTGGCTCCTGAAAAGCTACGATAGGCAGGATGGTGACCAGACCCATGGTGGCACCAGTGTCAAGTTGGGCTGGTTTGATAGTACCCAGTGGCTCCGGCAATCTGCCATCAAAATTTGGCAGGCGAGTTTTGTTTTCCAGGGAAAAGCGCCGTTGTTTTTGTTTGGGGGCCTGTGGCTGGGAGTGGACGGATGGCTAATTAGAATCCACGATACGCAGGATGGTTCCCAGACCAGAGGTGGCACCAGTGCCAAGTCGGGCTGGTTTGATGGTGCAAAGTGGCTCCTGCAATGTGCCATCCAGAAGCGGGGTAGCTTATTTTTCTTTGCCAGGGAAACGGGCCGAGGTTTTTGTCTGGGGGCCTATGGCTTGGAGTGACCGGCTGGCTCCTGAAAAGCTACGATAGGCAGGATGGTGACCAGACCCATGGTGGCACCAGTGCCAAGTTGGGCTGGTTTGATAGTACCAAGTGGCTCCTGCAATCTGCCATCAAAATGTTGGCAGGCGAGTTTTGTTTTCCAGGGAAAAGCGCCGTTGTTTCTGTTTGGGGGCCTGTGGCTGGGAGTGGCCGGCTGGCTGCTTAGAATCCACGATACGCAGGATGTTTCCCAGACCAGAGGTGGCACCAGTGCCAAGTCGGGCTGGTTTGATAATACCTAGTGGATCCTGCAATCTGCCATCCAGAAGCGGGACAGCTTACTTTTGTTTGCCAGGGAAACGGGCCGAGCTTTGTGTCACGGGGCCTATGGCTGGGAGTGACCGTCTAGGTCCTGAAAAGCTACGATAGGCAGGATGGTGACCAGACCCATGGTGGCACCAGTGCCAAGTTGGGCTGGTTTGATAGTACCAAGTGGCTCCTGCAATCTGCCATCAAAAAGTTGGCAGGCGAGTTTTGTTTTCCAGGGAAAAGCGCCGTTGTTTGTGTTTGGAGGCCTGTGGCTGGGAGTGGCCGGCTTGCTAATTGGAATCCACGATACACAGCATGGTTCCCAGACCAGAGGTGGCACCAGTGCCAAGTTGGGCTGGTTTGATGGTGCAAAGTGGCTCCTGCAATCTGCCATCCAGAAGCGGGGCAGCTTACTTTTGTTTGCCAGGGAAACGGGCCGAGGTTTTTCTCTGGGGGCCTATGGCTGGGAGTGACCGGCTGGCGCCTGAACACCTACGATAGGCAGGATGGTGACCAGACCCATGGTGGCACCAGTGCCAAGATGGGCTGATTTGATAGTAGCAAGTGGCTCCTGCAATCTGCCATCAAAATGTTAGCAGGCGAGTTTTGTTTTCCAGGGAAAAGCGCCGTTGTTTGTGTTTGGGGGCCTGTGGCTGGGAGTGGACGGATAGCTCCTTAGAATCCACGATACGCAGCATGGTTCCCAGACCAGAGGTGGCACCAGTGCCAAGTCGGGCTGGTTTGATAGTACCAAGTGGCTCCGGAAATCTGCCATCCAGAAGCGGGGCAGCTTACTTTTGTTTGCCAGGGAAACGGGCCGAGCTTTGTGTCTGGGCGCCTATGGCTGGGAGTGACCTGCTAGGTCCTGAAAAGCTACGATAGGCAGGATGGTGACCAGACCCATGGTGGCACCAGTGCCAAGTTGGGCTGATTTGACAGTACCAAGTGGCTCCTGCAATCTGCCATCTAAATGTTGGCAGGCGAGTTTTGTTTTCCAGGGAAAAGCGCCGTTGTTTGTGTCTGGGGGCCTGTGGCTGGAGTGGCCGGCTGGCTCCTTAGAATGAACGATACGCAGGATGGTTCCCAGACCTGAGGTGGCACCAGTGCCAAGTCGGGCTAGTTTGATGGTGCAAAGTGGCTCCTGCAATCTGCCATCCAGAAGCGGGGTAGCTTACTTTTGTTTGCCAGGGAAACGGGCCGAGGTTTTTCTCTGGGGGCCTATGGCAGGGAGGGACCGGCTGGCTCCTGAAAAGCTACGATAGGCAGGATGGTGACCAGACCCATGGTGGCACCAGTGCCAAGTTGGGCTGATTTGATAGTAGCAAGTGGCTCCTGCAATCTGCCATCAAAATATTGGGAGGCGAGTTTTGTTTTCCAGGGAAAAGCGCCGTTGTTTGTGTTTGGGGGCCTGTGGCTGGGAGTGACCGGCTGGCTCCTTAGAATCCACGATACGCAGGATGGTTCCCAGACCCAAGGTGGCACCAGTGCCAAGTCGGGCTGGTTTGATAGTACCAAGTGGTTCCTGCAATCTGCCATCCAGAAGCGGGGCAGCTTACTTTGTTTGCCAGGGAAACGGGCCGAGCTTTTTGTCTGGGCGCCTATGGCTTGGAGTGACCGGCTAGGTCCTGAAAAGCTACGATAGGCAGGATGGTGACCAGATCCATGGTGGCACCAGTGCCAAGTTGGGCTGGTTTGATAGTACCAAGTGGCTCCTGCAATCTGCCATCAAAATGTTGGCAGGCGAGTTTTGTTTTCCAGGGAAAAGCGCCGTTGTTTGTGTTTGGGGGCCTGTGGCTGGGAGTGGACGGATGGCTCCTTAGAATCCACGATACGCAGGATGGTTCCCAGACCAGAGGTGGCACCAGTGCCAAGTCGGGCTGGTTTGATAGTACCAAGTTGTTCCTGCAATCTGCCATCCAGAAGCGGGGCAGCTTACTTTTGTATGCCAGGGAAACGGGCCGAGGTTTTTGTCTGGGGGCCTATAGCTGGGAGTGACCGTCTGGCTCCTGAAAAGCTACGATAGGCAGGATGGTGACCAAACGCATGGTGGCACCAGTGCCAAGTTGGGCTGATTTGATAGTACCAAGGGGCTCCTGCAATCTGCCATCAAAATGTTGGCAGGCGAGTTTTGTTTTCCAGGGAAAAGCGCCGTTGTTTTTGTTTGGGGGCCTGTGGCTGGGAGTGGCCGGCTGGCTGCTTAGAATCCACGATACGCAGGATGGTTCCCAGACCAGAGGTGGCACCAGTGCCAAGTCGGGCTGGTTTGATACTACCAAGTGCGTCCTGCAATCTGCCATCCAGAAGCGGGGCAGCTTACTTTTGTTTGCCTGGGAAACGGGCCGAGGTTTGTGTCTGGGGGCCTATGGCTGGGAGTGACCGGCTGGCTCCTGAAAAGCTACGATAGGCAGGATGGTGACCAGACCCATGGTGGCACCAGTGCCAAGTTGGGCTGGTTTGATAGTACCAAGTGGCTCCTGCAATCTGCCATCAAAAAGTTGGCAGGCGAGTTTTGTTTTCCAGGGAAAAGCGCCGTTGTTTGTGTTTGGGGGCCTGTGTCTGGGAGTGGACGGATGGCTCCTTAGAATCCACGATACGCAGCATGGTTCCCAGACCAGAGGTGGCACCAGTGCCAAGTCGGGCTAGTTTGATGGTGCAAAGTGGTTCCTGCAATCTGCCATCCAGAAGCGGGGTAGCTTACTTTTGTTTGCCAGGGAAACGGGCCGAGGTTTGTGTCTGGGGGCCTATGGCTGGGAGTGACCGGCTGGCTCCTGAAAAGCTACGATAGGCAGGATGGTGACCAGATCCATGGTGGCACCAGTGCCAAGTTGGGCTGATTTGATAGTACCAAGTGGCTCCTGCAATCTGCCATGAAAATGTTGGCAGGCGAGTTTTGTTTTCCAGGGAAAAGCGCCGTTGTTTCTGTTTGGGGGCCTGTGGGTGGGAGTGGCCGGCTGGCTCCTTAGAATCCACGATACGCAGCATGGTTCCCAGACCAGAGGTGGCACCAGTGCCAAGTTGGGCTGGTTTGATAGTACCAAGTGCGTCCTGCAATCTGCCATCCAGAAGCGGGGCAGCTTACTTTTGTATGCCAGGGATACGGGCCGAGGTTTGTGTCTCAGGGCCTATGGCTGGGAGTGACCGGCTGGCTCCTGAAAAGCTACGATAGGCAGGATGGTGACCAGACCCATGGTGGCACCAGTGCCAAGTTGGGCTGGTTTGATAGTACCAAGTGGCTCCTGCAATCTGCCATCAAAAAGTTGGCAGGCGAGTTTGTTTTCCAGGGAAAAGCGCTGTTGTTTGTGTTTGGGGGCCTGTGGCAGGGAGTGGCCGGCTGGCTCCTTAGAATCCACGATACGCAGGATGGTTCCCAGACCAGAGGTGGCACCAGTGCCAAGTTGGGCTGGTTTGATGGTGAAAAGTGGCTCCTGCAATCTGCCATCCAGAAGCGGGATAACTTACTTTTCTTTGCCAGGGAAACGGGCCGAGGTTTTTGTCTGGGGGCCTATGGCTGGGAGTGACCGGCTGGCTCCTGAAAAGCTACGATAGGCAGGATGGTGACCAGACCCATGGTGGCACCAGTGCCAAGTTGGGCTGGTTTGATAGTACCAAGTGGCTCCTGCAATCTGCCATCAAAATGTTGGCAGGCGAGTTTTGTTTTCCAGGGAAAAGTGCCGTTGTTTGTGTTTGGGGGCCTGTGGGTGGGAGTGACCGGCTGGCTCCTTAGAATCCACGATACGCGGGATGGTTCCCAGACCAGAGGTCGCACCAGTGCCAAGTCGGGCCAGTTTGATGGTGCAAAGTGGCTCCTGCAATCTGCCATCCAGAAGCGGGGTAGCTTACTTTTGTTTGCCAGGGAAACGGGCCGAGTTTTGTGTCTGGGGGCCTATGGCTGGGAGTGACCGGCTGGCTCCTGAAAAGCTACGATAGGCAGGATGGTGACCAGACCCATGGTGGCACCAGTGCCAAGTTGGGCTGATTTGATAGTACCAAGTGGCTCCTGCAATCTGCCATCAAAAAGTTGGCAGGCGAGTTTTGTTTTCCAGGGAAAAGCGCCGTTTTTTGTGTCTGGGGGCCTGTGGCTGGGAGTGGCCGGCTGGCTCCTTACAATGAACGATACGCAGGATGGTTCCCAGACCTGAGGTGGCACCAGTGCCAAGTCGGGCTAGTTTGATGGTGCAAAGTGGCTCCTGCAATCTGCCATCCAGAAGCGGGGTAGCTTACTTTTGTTTGCCAGGGAAACGGGCCGAGGTTTTTCTCTGGGGGCCTATGGCAGGGAGGGACCGGCTGGCTCCTGAAAAGCTACGATAGGCAGGATGGTGACCAGACCCATGGTGGCACCAGTGCCAAGTTGGGCTGATTTGATAGTAGCAAGTGGCTCCTGCAATCTGCCATCAAAATGTTGGCAGGCGAGTTTTGTTTTCCAGGGAAAAGCGCCGTTGTTTGTGTTTGGTGGCCTGTGGCTGGGAGTGACCGGCTGGCTCCTTAGAATCCACGATACGCAGGATGGTTCCCAGACCCAAGGTGGCACCAGTGCCAAGTTGGGCTGGTTTGATAGTACCAAGTGGTTCCTGCAATCTGCCATCCAGAAGCGGGGCAGCTTACTTTTGTTTGCCAGGGAAACGGGCCGAGGTTTTTCTCTGGGGGCCTATGGCTTGGAGTGACCGGCTAGGTCCTGAAAAGCTACGATAGGCAGGATGGTGACCAGATCCATGGTGGCACCAGTGCCAAGTTGGGCTGGTTTGATAGTACCAAGTGGCTCCTGCAATCTGCCATCAAAAAGTTGGCAGGCGAGTTTTGTTTTCCAGGGAAAAGCGCTGTGGTTTGTGTTTGGGGGCCTGTGGCTGGGAGTGGCCGGCTGGCTCCTTAGAATCCACGATACGCAGGATGGTTCCCAGACCAGAGGTGGCACCAGTGCCAAGTCGGGCTGGTTTGATGGTGAAAAGTGGCTCCTGCAATCTGCCATCCAGAAGCGGGATAACTTACTTTTGTTTGCCAGGGAAACGGGCCAAGGTTTTTGTCTGGGGGCCTATGGCTGGGAGTGACCGGCTGGCTCCTGAAAAGCTACGATAGGCAGGATGGTGACCAGACCCATGGTGGCACCAGTGTCAAGTTGGGCTGGTTTGATAGTACCAAGTGGCTCCGGCAATCTGCCATCAAAATTTGGCAGGCGAGGTTTGTTTTCCAGGGAAAAGCCCCGTTGTTTTTGTTTGGGGGCCTGTGGGTGGGAGTGGCCAGATGGCTAATTATAATCCACGATACGCAGCATGGTTCCCAGACCAGAGGTGGCACCAGTGCCAAGTCGGGCTGGTTTGATACTATCAAGTGCGTCCTGCAATCTGCCATCCAGAAGCGGGGTAGCTTACTTTTGTTTGCCAGGGAAACGGGCCGAGGTTTGTGTCTGGGGGCCTATGGCTGGGAGTGACCGGCTGGCTCCTGAAAAGCTACGATAGGCAGGATGGTGACCAGACCCATGGTGGCACCAGTGCCAAGTTGGGCTGGTTTGATAGTACCAAGTGGCTCCTGCAATCTGCCATCAAAAAATTGGCAGGCGAGTTTTGTTTTCCAGGGAAAAGCGCCGTTGATTTTGTTTGGGGGCCTGTGGGTGGGAGTGGCCGGCTGGCTCCTTAGAATCCACGATACGCAGGATGGTTCCCAGACCAGAGGTGGCACCAGTGCCAAGTCGGGCTAGTTTGATGGTGCAAAGTGGCTCCTGCAATCTGCCATCCAGAAGCGGGGCAGCTTACTTTTGTTTGCCAGGGAAACGGGCCGAGTATTGTTTCTGGGGGCCTATGGCTGCGAGTGACCGGCTGGCTCCTGAAAAGCTACGATAGGCAGGATGGTGACCAGACCCATGGTGGCACCAGTGCCAAGTTGGGCTGATTTGATAGTACCAAGTGGCTCCTGCAATCTGCCATCAAAATGTTGGCAGGCGAGTTTTGTTTTCCAGGGAAAAGCGCCGTTGTTTGTGTTTGGGGGCCTGTGGCTGGGAGTGGACGGATGGCTCCTTAGAACCACGATACGCAGGATGGTTCCCAGACCAGAGGTGGCACCAGTGCCAAGTCGGGCTGGTTTGATAGTACCAAGTGGTTCCTGCAATCTGCCATCCAGAAGCGGGGCAGCTTACTTTTGTATGCCAGGGAAACGGGCCGAGGTTTGTGTCTGGGGGCCTATAGCTGGGAGTGACCGGCTGGCTCCTGAAAAGCTACGATAGGCAGGATGGTGACCAAACGCATGGTGGCACCAGTGCCAAGTTGGGCTGATTTGATAGTACCAAGTGGCTCCTGCAATCTGCCATCAAAATGTTGGCAGGCGAGTTTTGTTTTCCAGGGAAAAGCGCCGTTGTTTGTGTTTGGGGGCCTGTGGCTGGGAGTGGCCGGCTGGCTGCTTAGAATCCACGATACGCAGGATGGTTCCCAGACCCAAGGGGCACCAGTGCCAAGTCGGGCTGGTTTGATACTACCAAGTGCGTCCTGCAATCTGCCATCCAGAAGCGGGGCAGCTTACTTTTGTTTGCCAGGGAAACGGGCCGAGGTTTGTGTCTGGGGGCCTATGGCTGGGAGTGACCGGCTGGCTCCTGAAAAGCTACGATAGGCAGGATGGTGACCAGACCCATGGTGGCACCAGTGCCAAGTTGGGCTGGTTTGATAGTACCAAGTGGCTCCTGCAATCTGCCATCAAAATGTTGGCAGGCGAGTTTTGTTTTCCAGGGAAAAGCGCCGTTGTTTGTGTTTGGGGGCCTGTGGCTGGGAGTGGACGGATGGCTCCTTAGAATCCACGATACACAGCATGGTTCCCAGACCAGAGGTGGCACCAGTGACAAGTCGGGCTGGTTTGATGGTGCAAAGTGGTTCCTGCAATCTGCCATCCAGAAGCGGGGCAGCTTACTTTTGTTTGCCAGGGAAACGGGCCGAGGTTTGTGTCTGGGGGCCTATGGCTGGGAGTGACCGGCTGGCTCCTGAAAAGCTACGATAGGCAGGATGGTGACCAGACCCATGGTGGCACCAGTGCGAAGTTGGGCTGATTTGATAGTACCAAGTGGCTCCTGCAATCTGCCATCAAAAAGTTGTCAGGCGAGTTTTGTTTTCCAGGGAAAAGCGCCGTTGTTTGTGTTTGGGGGCCTGTGGCTGGGAGTGGACGGCTGGCTCCTTAGAATCCACGATACGCAGGATGGTTCCCAGACCAGAGGTGGCACCAGTGCCAAGTTGGGCTGGTTTGATAGTACCAAGTGCGTCCTGCAATCTGCCATCCAGAAGCGGGGCAGCTTACTTTTGTTTGCCAGGGAAACGGGCCGAGGTTTGTGTCTCAGGGCCTATGGCTGGGAGTGACCGGCTGGCTCCTGAAAAGCTACGATAGGCAGGATGGTGACCAGACCCATGGTGGCACCAGTGCCAAGTTGGGCTGGTTTCATAGTACCAAGTGGCTCCTGCAATCTGCCATCAAAATGTTGGCAGGCGAGTTTTGTTTTCCAGGGAAAAGCGCCGTTGGTTGTGTTTGGTGGCCTGTGGCTGGGAGTGACCGGCTGGCTCCTTAGAATCCACGATACGCAGGATGGTTCCCAGACCCAAGGTGGCACCAGTGCCAAGTTGGGCTGGTTTGATAGTACCAAGTGGTTCCTGCAATCTGCCATCCAGAAGCAGGGCAGCTTACTTTTGTTTGCCAGGGAAACGGGCCGAGGTTTTTCTCTGGGGGCCTATGGCTTGGAGTGACCGGCTAGGTCCTGAAAAGCTACGATAGGCAGGATGGTGACCAGATCCATGGTGGCACCAGTGCCAAGTTGGGCTGGTTTGATAGTACCAAGTGGCTCCTGCAATCTGCCATCAAAATGTTGGCAGGCGAGTTTTGTTTTCCAGGGAAAAGCGCCGTTGTTTGTGTCTGGGGGCCTGTGGCTGGGAGTGGCCGGCTGGCTCCTTAGAATCCACGATACGCAGGATGGTTCCCAGACCAGAGGTGGCACCAGTGCCAAGTCGGGCTGGTTTGATGGTGAAAAGTGGCTCCTGCAATCTGCCATCCAGAAGCGGGATAACTTACTTTTGTTTGCCAGGGAAACGGGCCGAGTATTGTTTCTGGGGGCCTATGGCTGCGAGTGACCGGCTGGCTCCTGAAAAGCTACGATAGGCAGGATGGTGACCAGACCCATGGTGGCACCAGTGCCAAGTTGGGCTGATTTGATAGTACCAAGTGGCTCCTGCAATCTGCCATCAAAATGTTGGCAGGCGAGTTTTGTTTTCCAGGGAAAAGCGCCGTTGTTTGTGTTTGGGGGCCTGTGGCTGGGAGTGGACGGATGGCTCCTTAGAACCACGATACGCAGGATGGTTCCCAGACCAGAGGTGGCACCAGTGCCAAGGCGGGCTGGTTTGATAGTACCAAGTGGTTCCTGCAATCTGCCATCCAGAAGCGGGGCAGCTTACTTTTGTATGCCAGGGAAACGGGCCGAGGTTTTTTTCTGGGGGCCTATAGCTGGGAGTGACCGGCTGGCTCCTGAAAAGCTACGATAGGCAGGATGGTGACCAAACGCATGGTGGCACCAGTGCCAAGTTGGGCTGATTTGATAGTACCAAGTGGCTCCTGCAATCTGCCATCAAAATGTTGGCAGGCGAGTTTTGTTTTCCAGGGAAAAGCGCCGTTGTTTGTGTTTGGGGGCCTGTGGCTGGGAGTGGCCGGCTGGCTGCTTAGAATCCACGATACGCAGGATGGTTCCCAGACCAGAGGTGGCACCAGTGCCAAGTTGGGCTGGTTTGATAGTACCAAGTGGTTCCTGCAATCTGCCATCCAGAAGCGGGGCAGCTTACTTTTGTTTGCCAGGGAAACGGGCCGAGGTTTGTGTCTGGGGGCCTATGGCTGGGAGTGACCGGCTGGCTCCTGAAAAGCTACGATAGGCAGGATGGTGACCAGACCCATGGTGGCACCAGTGCCAAGTTGGGCTGGTTTGATAGTACCAAGTGGCTCCTGCAATCTGCCATCAAAAAGTTGGCAGGCGAGTTTGTTATCCAGGGAAAAGCGCCGTTGTTTGTGTTTGGGGGCCTCTGGCTGGGAGTGGCCGGCTGGCTCCTTAGAATCCATGATACGCAGGATGGTTCCCAGACCAGAGGTGGCACCAGTGCCAAGTCGGGCTGGTTTGATGGTGAAAAGTGGCTCCTGCAATCTGCCATCCAGAAGCGGGATGACTTACTTTTGTTTGCCAGGGAAACGGGCCGAGGTTTTTGTCTGGGGGCCTATGGCTGGGAGTGACCGGCTGGCTCCTGAAAAGCTACGATAGGCAGGATGGTGACCAGACCCATGGTGGCACCAGTGCCAAGTTGGGCTGGTTTGATAGTACCAAGTGGCTCCTGCAATCTGCCATCAAAATGTTGGCAGGCGAGTTTTGTTTTCCAGGGAAAAGTGCCGTTGTTTGTGTTTGGGGGCCTGTGGGTGGGAGTGACCGGCTGGCTCCTTAGAATCCACGATACGCGGGATGGTTCCCAGACAAGAGGTCGCACCAGTGCCAAGTCGGGCCAGTTTGATGGTGCAAAGTGGCTCCTGCAATCTGCCATCCAGAAGCGGGGTAGCTTACTTTTGTTTGCCAGGGAAACGGGCCGAGTTTTGTGTCTGGGGGCCTATGGCTGCGAGTGACCGGCTGGCTCCTGAAAAGCTACGATAGGCAGGATGGTGACCAGACCCATGGTGGCACCAGTGCCAAGTTGGGCTGATTTGATAGTACCAAGTGGCTCCTGCAATCTGCCATCAAAATGTTGGCAGGCGAGTTTTGTTTTCCAGGGAAAAGCGCCGTTGTTTGTGTCTGGGGGCCTGTGGCTGGGAGTGGCCGGCTGGCTCCTTACAATGAACGATACGCAGGATGGTTCCCAGACCTGAGGTGGCACCAGTGCCAAGTCGGGCTAGTTTGATGGTGCAAAGTGGTTCCTGCAATCTGCCATCCAGAAGCGGGGCAGCTTACTTTTGTTTGCCAGGGAAACGGGCCGAGGTTTTTCTCTGGGGGCCTATGGCTTGGAGTGACCGGCTAGGTCCTGAAAAGCTACGATAGGCAGGATGGTGACCAGATCCATGGTGGCACCAGTGCCAAGTTGGGCTGGTTTGATAGTACCAAGTGGCTCCTGCAATCTGCCATCAAAATGTTGGCAGGCGAGTTTTGTTTTCCAGGGAAAAGCGCCGTTGTTTGTGTCTGGGGGCCTGTGGCTGGGAGTGGCCGGCTGGCTCCTTAGAATCCACGATACGCAGGATGGTTCCCAGACCAGAGGTGGCACCAGTGCCAAGTCGGGCTGGTTTGATGGTGAAAAGTGGCTCCTGCAATCTGCCATCCAGAAGCGGGGTAGCTTACTTTTGTTTGCCAGGGAAACGGGCCAAGGTTTTGTCTGGGGGCCTATGGCTGGGAGTGACCGGCTGGCTCCTGAAAAGCTACGATAGGCAGGATGGTGACCAGACCCATGGTGGCACCAGTGTCAAGTTGGGCTGGTTTGATAGTACCAAGTGGCTCAGGCAATCTGCCATCAAAATTTGGCAGGCGAGGTTTGTTTTCCAGGGAAAAGCGCCGTTGTTTTTGTTTGGGGGCCTGTGGGTGGGAGTGGCCAGATGGCTAACTAGAATCCACGATACGCAGCATGGTTCCCAGACCTGAGGTGGCACCAGTGCCAAGTCGGGCTGGTTTGATACTATCAAGTGCGTCCTGCAATCTGCCATCCAGAAGCGGGGTAGCTTACTTTTGTTTGCCAGGGAAACGGGCCGAGGTTTGTGTCTGGGGGCCTATGGCTGCGAGTGACCGGCTGGCTCCTGAAAAGCTACGATAGGCAGGATGGTGACCAGACCCATGGTGGCACCAGTGCCAAGTTGGGCTGGTTTGATAGTACCAAGTGGCTCCTGCAATCTGCCATCAAAAAGTTGGCAGGCGAGTTTTGTTTTCCAGGGAAAAGCGCCGTTGTTTGTGTTTGGGGGCCTGTGGCTGGGAGTGGACGGATGGCTCCTTAGAACCACGATACGCAGGATGGTTCCCAGACCAGAGGTGGCACCAGTGCCAAGTCGGGCTGGTTTGATAGTACCAAGTGGTTCCTGCAATCTGCCATCCGGAAGCGGGGCAGCTTACTTTTGTATGCCAGGGAAACGGGCCGAGGTTTTTTTCTGGGGGCCTATGGCTGGGAGTGACCGGCTGGCTCCTGAAAAGCTACGATAGGCAGGATGGTGACCAAACGCATGGTGGCACCAGTGCCAAGTTGGGCTGATTTGATAGTACCAAGTGGCTCCTGCAATCTGCCATCAAAATGTTGGCAGGCGAGTTTTGTTTTCCAGGGAAAAGCGCCGTTGTTTGTGTTTGGGGGCCTGTGGCTGGGAGTGGCCGGCTGGCTGCTTAGAATCCACGATACGCAGGATGGTTCCCAGACCAGAGGTGGCACCAGTGCCAAGTCGGGCTGGTTTGATACTACCAAGTGCGTCCTGCAATCTGCCATCCAGAAGCGGGGCAGCTTACTTTTGTTTGCCAGGGAAACGGGCCGAGGTTTGTGTCTGGGGGCCTATGGCTGGGAGTGACCGGCTGGCTCCTGAAAAGCTACGATAGGCAGGATGGTGACCAGACCCATGGTGGCACCAGTGCCAAGTTGGGCTGGTTTGATAGTACCAAGTGGCTCCTGCAATCTGCCATCAAAAAGTTGGCAGGCGAGTTTGTTATCCAGGGAAAAGCGCCGTTGTTTGTGTTTGGGGGCCTCTGGCTGGGAGTGGCCGGCTGGCTCCTTAGAATCCATGATACGCAGGATGGTTCCCAGACCAGAGGTGGCACCAGTGCCAAGTCGGGCTGGTTTGATGGTGAAAAGTGGCTCCTGCAATCTGCCATCCAGAAGCGGGATGACTTACTTTTGTTTGCCAGGGAAACGGGCCGAGGTTTTTGTCTGGGGGCCTATGGCTGGGAGTGACCGGCTGGCTCCTGAAAAGCTACGATAGGCAGGATGGTGACCAGACCCATGGTGGCACCAGTGCCAAGTTGGGCTGGTTTGATAGTACCAAGTGGCTCCTGCAATCTGCCATCAAAATGTTGGCAGGCGAGTTTTGTTTTCCAGGGAAAAGTGCCGTTGTTTGTGTTTGGGGGCCTGTGGGTGGGAGTGACCGGCTGGCTCCTTAGAATCCACGATACGCGGGATGGTTCCCAGACAAGAGGTCGCACCAGTGCCAAGTCGGGCCAGTTTGATGGTGCAAAGTGGCTCCTGCAATCTGCCATCCAGAAGCGGGGTAGCTTACTTTTGTTTGCCAGGGAAACGGGCCGAGTTTTGTGTCTGGGGGCCTATGGCTGCGAGTGACCGGCTGGCTCCTGAAAAGCTACGATAGGCAGGATGGTGACCAGACCCATGGTGGCACCAGTGCCAAGTTGGGCTGATTTGATAGTACCAAGTGGCTCCTGCAATCTGCCATCAAAATGTTGGCAGGCGAGTTTTGTTTTCCAGGGAAAAGCGCCGTTGTTTGTGTCTGGGGGCCTGTGGCTGGGAGTGGCCGGCTGGCTCCTTACAATGAACGATACGCAGGATGGTTCCCAGACCTGAGGTGGCACCAGTGCCAAGTCGGGCTAGTTTGATGGTGCAAAGTGGTTCCTGCAATCTGCCATCCAGAAGCGGGGTAGCTTACTTTTGTTTGCCAGGGAAACGGGCCGAGGTTTTTCTCTGGGGGCCTATGGCAGGGAGTGACCGGCTGGCTCCTGAAAAGCTACGATAGGCAGGATGGTGACCAGACCCATGGTGGCACCAGTGCCAAGTTGGGCTGGTTTCATAGTACCAAGTGGCTCCTGCAATCTGCCATCTAAATGTTGGCAGGCGAGTTTTGTTTTCCAGGGAAAAGCGCCGTTGTTTGTGTTTGGTGGCCTGTGGCTGGGAGTGACTGGCTGGCTCCTTAGAATCCACGATACGCAGGATGGTTCCCAGACCCAAGGTGGCACCAGTGCCAAGTTGGGCTGGTTTGATAGTACCAAGTGGTTCCTGCAATCTGCCATCCAGAAGCGGGGCAGCTTACTTTTGTTTGCCAGGGAAACGGGCCGAGGTTTTTCTCTGGGGGCCTATGGCTTGGAGTGACCGGCTAGGTCCTGAAAAGCTACGATAGGCAGGATGGTGACCAGATCCATGGTGGCACCAGTGCCAAGTTGGGCTGGTTTGATAGTACCAAGTGGCTCCTGCAATCTGCCATCAAAATGTTGGCAGGCGAGTTTTGTTTTCCAGGGAAAAGCGCCGTTGTGTGTCTGGGGGCCTGTGGCTGGGAGTGGCCGGCTGGCTCCTTAGAATCCACGATACGCAGGATGGTTCCCAGACCAGAGGTGGCACCAGTGCCAAGTCGGGCTGGTTTGATGGTGAAAAGTGGCTCCTGCAATCTGCCATCCAGAAGCGGGATAACTTACTTTTGTTTGCCAGGGAAACGGGCCGAGGTTTTTCTCTGGGGGCCTATGGCTGGGAGTGACCGGCTGGCTCCTGAAAAGCTACGATAGGCAGGATGGTGACCAGACCCATGGTGGCACCAGTGTCAAGTTGGGCTGGTTTGATAGTACCAAGTCGCTCAGGCAATCTGCCATCAAAATTTGGCAGGCGAGGTTTGTTTTCCAGGGAAAAGCGCCGTTGTTTTTGTTTGGGGGCCTGTGGGTGGGAGTGGCCAGATGGCTAACTAGAATCCACGATACGCAGCATGGTTCCCAGACCAGAGGTGGCACCAGTGCCAAGTCGGGCTGGTTTGATACTATCAAGTGTGTCCTGCAATGTGCCATCCAGAAGCGGGGTAGCTTACTTTTGTTTGCCAGGGAAACGGGCCGAGGTTTGTGTCTGGGGGCCTATGGCTGGGAGTGACCGGCTGGCTCCTGAAAAGCTACGATAGGCAGGATGGTGACCAGACCCATGGTGGCACCAGTGCCAAGTTGGGCTGGTTTGATAGTACCAAGTGGCTCCTGCAATCTGCCATCAAAAAATTGGCAGGCGAGTTTTGTTTTCCAGGGAAAAGCGCCGTTGTTTTTGTTTGCGGGCCTGTGGGTGGGAGTGGCCGGCTGGCTCCTTAGAATCCACGATACACAGCATGGTTCCCAGACCAGAGGTGGCACCAGTGCCAAGTCGGGCTAGTTTGATGGTGCAAAGTGGCTCCTGCAATCTGCCATCCAGAAGCGGGGCAGCTTACCTTTGTTTGCCAGGGAAACGGGCCGAGTATTGTTTCTGGGGGCCTATGGCTGCGAGTGACCGGCTGGCTCCTGAAAAGCTACGATAGGCAGGATGGTGACCAGACCCATGGTGGCACCAGTGCCAAGTTGGGCTGATTTGATAGTACCAAGTGGCTCCTGCAATCTGCCATCAAAATGTTGGCAGGCGAGTTTTGTTTTCCAGGGAAAAGCGCCGTTGTTTGTGTTTGGGGGCCTGTGGCTGGGAGTGGACGGATGGCTCCTTAGAACCACGATACGCAGGATGGTTCCCAGACCAGAGGTGGCACCAGTGCCAAGTCGGGCTGGTTTGATAGTACAAAGTGGTTCCTGCAATCTGCCATCCAGAAGCGGGGCAGCTTACTTTTGTATGCCAGGGAAACGGGCCGAGGTTTTTGTCTGGGGGCCTATAGCTGGGAGAGACCGGCTGGCTCCTGAAAAGCTACGATAGGCAGGATGGTGACCAAACGCATGGTGGCACCAGTGCCAAGTTGGGCTGATTTGATAGTACCAAGTGGCTCCTGCAATCTGCCATCAAAATGTTGGCAGGCGAGTTTTGTTTTCCAGGGAAAAGCGCCGTTGTTTGTGTTTGGGGGCCTGTGGCTGGGAGTGGCCGGCTGGCTGCTTAGAATCCACGATACGCAGGATGGTTCCCAGACCAGAGGTGGCACCAGTGCCAAGTCGGGCTGGTTTGATACTACCAAGTGCGTCCTGCAATCTGCCATCCAGAAGCGGGGCAGCTTACTTTTGTTTGCCAGGGAAACGGGCCGAGGTTTGTGTCTGGGGGCCTATGGCTGGGAGTGACCGGCTGGCTCCTGAAAAGCTACGATAGGCAGGATGGTGACCAGACCCATGGTGGCACCAGTGCCAAGTTGGGCTGGTTTGATAGTACCAAGTGGCTCCTGCAATCTGCCATCAAAAAGTTGGCAGGCGAGTTTTGTTTTCCAGGGAAAAGCGCCGTTGTTTGTGTTTGGGGGCCTGTGGCTGGGAGTGGCCGGCTGGCTCCTTAGAATCCACGATACACAGCATGGTTCCCAGACCAGAGGTGGCACCAGTGCCAAGTCGGGCTAGTTTGATGGTGCAAAGTGGTTCCTGCAATCTGCCATCCAGAAGCGGGGTAGCTTACTTTTGTTTGCCAGGGAAACGGGCCGAGGTTTGTGTCTGGGGGCCTATGGCTGGGAGTGACCGGCTGGCTCCTGAAAAGCTACGATAGGCAGGATGGTGACCAGACCCATGGTGGCACCAGTGCCAAGTTGAGCTGGTTTGATAGTACCAAGTGGCTCCTGCAATCTGCCATCAAAAAGTTGGCAGGCGAGTTTTGTTTTCCAGGGAAAAGCGCCGTTGTTTGTGTTTGGGTGCCTATGGCTGGGAGTGGCCGGCTGGCTCCTTAGAATTCACGATACGCACCATGGTTCCCAGACCAGAGGTGGCACCAGTGCCAAGTCGGGCTGGTTTGATAGTACCAAGTGCGTCCTACAATCTGCCATCCAGAAGCGGGGCAGCTTACTTTTGTTTGCCAGGGAAACGGGCCGAGGTTTTTGTCTGGGGGCCTATGGCTGGGAGTGACCGGCTGGCTCCTGAAAAGCTACGATAGGCAGGATGGTGACCAGACCCATGGTGGCACCAGTGCCAAGTTGGGCTGATTTGATAGTAGCAAGTGGCTCCTGCAATCTGCCATCAAAATGTCGGCAGGCGGGTTTTGTTTTCCAGGGAAAAGCGCTGTGGTTTGTGTTTGGGGGCCTGTGGCTGGGAGTGACCGGCTGGCTCCTTAGAATCCACGATACGCAGGATGGTTCCCAGACCGAAGGTGGCACCAGTGCCAAGTTGGGCTGGTTTGATAGTACAAAGTGGCTCCTGCAATCTGCCATCCAGAAGCGGGGTAGCTTACTTTTGTTTGCCAGGGAAACGGGCCGAGGTTTGTGTCTCGGGGCCTATGGCTGAGAGTGACCGGCTGGCTCCTGAAAAGCTACGATAGGCAGGATGTTGACCAGACCCATGGTGGCACCAGTGCCAAGTTGGGCTGGTTTGATAGTACCAAGTGGCTCCTGCAATCTGCCATCAAAAAGTTGGCAGGCGAGTTTGTTATCCAGGGAAATGCGCCGTTGTTTGTGTTTGGGGGCCTGTGGCTGGGAGTGGCCGGCTGGCTCCTTAGAATCCACGATACGCAGCATGGTTCCCAGACCAGAGGTGGCACCAGTGCCAAGTCGGGCTGCTTTGATGGTGCAAAGTGGCTCCTGCAATGTGCCATCCAGAAGCGGGGTAGCTTATTTTTCTTTGCCAGGGAAACGGGCCGAGGTTTTTGTCTGGGGGCCTATGGCTTGGAGTGACCGGCTGGCTCCTGAAAAGCTACGATAGGCAGGATGGTGACCAGACCCATGGTGGCACCAGTGCCAAGTTGGGCTGGTTTGATAGTACCAAGTGGCTCCTGCAATCTGCCATCAAAATGTTGGCAGGCGAGTTTTGTTTTCCAGGGAAAAGCGCCGTTGTTTGTGTTTGGGGGCCTGTGGCTGGGAGTGGCCGGCTGGCTGCTTAGAATCCACGATACGCAGGATGGTTCCCAGACCAGAGGTGGCACCAGTGCCAAGTCGGGCTGGTTTGATAATACCTAGTGGATCCTGCAATCTGCCATCCAGAAGCGGGACAGCTTACTTTTGTTTGCCAGGGAAACGGGCCGAGCTTTGTGTCACGGGGCCTCTGGCTGGGAGTGACCGTCTAGGTCCTGAAAAGCTACGATAGGCAGGATGGTGACCAGACCCATGGTGGCACCAGTGCCAAGTTGGGCTGGTTTGATAGTACCAAGTGGCTCCTGCAATCTGCCATCAAAAAGTTGGCAGGCGAGTTTTGTTTTCCAGGGAAAAGCGCCGTTGTTTGTGTTTGGAGGCCTGTGGCTGGGAGTGGCCGGCTTGCTAATTGGAATCCACGATACACAGCATGGTTCCCAGACCAGAGGTGGCACCAGTGCCAAGTTGGGCTGGTTTGATGGTGCAAAGTGGCTCCTGCAATCTGCCATCCAGAAGCGGGGCAGCTTACTTTTGTTTGCCAGGGAAACGGGCCGAGGTTTTTCTCTGGGGGCCTATGGCTGGGAGTGACCGGCTGGCGCCTGAACACCTACGATAGGCAGGATGGTGACCAGACCCATGGTGGCACCAGTGCCAAGATGGGCTGATTTGATAGTAGCAAGTGGCTCCTGCAATCTGCCATCAAAATGTTGGCAGGCGAGTTTGTTTTCCAGGGAAAAGCGCCGTTGTTTGTGTTTGGGGGCCTGTGGCTGGGAGTGGACGGATGGCTCCTTAGAATCCACGATACGCAGCATGGTTCCCAGACCAGAGGTGGCACCAGTGCCAAGTCGGGCTGGTTTGATAGTACCAAGTGGCTCCGGAAATCTGCCATCCAGAAGCGGGGCAGCTTACTTTTGTTTGCCAGGGAAACGGGCCGAGCTTTGTGTCTGGGCGCCTATGGCTGGGAGTGACCTGCTAGGTCCTGAAAAGCTACGATAGGCAGGATGGTGACCAGACCCATGGTGGCACCAGTCCCAAGTTGGGCTGATTTGACAGTACCAAGTGGCTCCTGCAATCTGCCATCTAAAAGTTGGCAGGCGAGTTTTGTTTTCCAGGGAAAAGCGCCGTTGTTTGTGTCTGGGGGCCTGTGGCTGGAGTGGCCGGCTGGCTCCTTAGAATGAACGATACGCAGGATGGTTCCCAGACCTGAGGTGGCACCAGTGCCAAGTCGGGCTAGTTTGATGGTGCAAAGTGGCTCCTGCAATCTGCCATTCAGAAGCGGGGTAGCTTACTTTTGTTTGCCAGGGAAACGGGCCGAGGTTTTTCTCTGGGGGCCTATGGCAGGGAGGGACCGGCTGGCTCCTGAAAAGCTACGATAGGCAGGATGGTGACCAGACCCATGGTGGCACCAGTGCCAAGTTGGGCTGATTTGATAGTAGCAAGTGGCTCCTGCAATCTGCCATCAAAATATTGGCAGGCGAGTTTTGTTTTCCAGGGAAAAGCGCCGTTGTTTGTGTTTGGGGGCCTGTGGCTGGGAGTGACCGGCTGGCTCCTTAGAATCCACGATACGCAGGATGGTTCCCAGACCTGAGGTGGCACCAGTGCCAAGTCGGGCTGGTTTGATAGTACCAAGTGGTTCCTGCAATCTGCCATCCAGAAGCGGGGAAGCTTACTTTGTTTGCCAGGGAAACGGGCCGAGCTTTTTGTCTGGGCGCCTATGGCTTGGAGTGACCGGCTAGGTCCTGAAAAGCTACGATAGGCAGGATGGTGACCAGATCCATGGTGGCACCAGTGCCAAGTCGGGCTGGTTTGATAGTACCAAGTGGCTCCTGCAATCTGCCATCAAAATGTTGGCAGGCGAGTTTTGTTTTCCAGGGAAAAGCGCCGTTGTTTGTGTTTGGGGGCCTGTGGCTGGGAGTGGACGGATGGCTCCTTAGAACCACGATACGCAGGATGGTTCCCAGACCAGAGGTGGCACCAGTGCCAAGTCGGGCTGGTTTGATAGTACCAAGTTGTTCCTGCAATCTGCCATCCAGAAGCGGGGCAGCTTACTTTTGTATGCCAGGGAAACGGGCCGAGGTTTTTGTCTGGGGGCCTATAGCTGGGAGTGACCGTCTGGCTCCTGAAAAGCTACGATAGGCAGGATGGTGACCAAACGCATGGTGGCACCAGTGCCAAGTTGGGCTGATTTGATAGTACCAAGTGGCTCCTGCAATCTGCCATCAAAATGTTGGCAGGCGAGTTTTGTTTTCCAGGGAAAAGCGCCGTTGTTTGTGTTTGGGGGCCTGTGGCTGGGAGTGGCCGGCTGGCTGCTAGGAATCCACGATACGCAGGATGGTTCCCAGACCAGAGGTGGCACCAGTGCCAAGTCGGGCTGGTTTGATACTACTAAGTGCGTCCTGCAATCTGCCATCCAGAAGCGGGGCAGCTTACTTTTGTTTGCCAGGGAAACGGGCCGAGGTTTGTGTCTGGGGGTTTATGGCTGCGAGTGACCGGCTGGCTCCTGAAAAGCTACGATAGGCAGGATGGTGACCAGACCCATGGTGGCACCAGTGCCAAGTTGGGCTGGTTTGATAGTACCAAGTGGCTCCTGCAATCTGCCATCAAAAAGTTGGCAGGCGAGTTTTGTTTTCCAGGGAAAAGCGCCGTTGTTTGTGTTTGGGGGCCTGTGTCTGGGAGTGGACGGATGGCTCCTTAGAATCCACGATACGCAGCATGGTTCCCAGACCAGAGGTGGCACCAGTGCCAAGTCGGGCTAGTTTGATGGTGCAATGTGGCTCCTGCAATCTGCCATCCAGAAGCGGGGTAGCTTACTTTTTTTTGCCAGGGAAACGGGCCGAGGTTTGTGTCTGGGGGCCTATGGCTGGGAGTGACCGGCTGGCTCCTGAAAAGCTACGATAGGCAGGATGGTGACCAGACCCATGGTGGCACCAGTGCCAAGTTGGGCTGATTTGATAGTACCAAGTGGCTCCTGCAATCTGCCATGAAAAAGTTGGCAGGCGAGTTTTGTTTTCCAGGGAAAAGCGCCGTTGTTTCTGTTCGGGGGCCTGTGGCTGGGAGTGGCCGGCTGGCTCCTTAGAATCCACGATACGCGGCATGGTTCCCAGACCAGAGGTGGCACCAGTGCCAAGTTTTGCTGGTTTGATAGTACCAAGTGGTTCCTGCAATCTGCCATCCAGAAGCGGGGCAGCTTACTTTTGTTTGCCAGGGATACGGGCCGAGGTTTGTGTCTCAGGGCCTATGGCTGGGAGTGACCGCCTGGCTCCTGAAAAGCTACGATAGGCAGGATGGTGACCAGACCCATGGTGGCACCAGTGCCAAGTGTGGCTGGTTTGATAGTACCAAGTGGCTCCTGCAATCTGCCATCAAAAAGTTGGCAGGCGAGTTTGTTATCCAGGGAAAAGCGCCGTTGTTTGTCTTTGGGGGCCTGTGGCAGGGAGTGGCCGGCTGGCTCCTTAGAATCCACGATACGCAGGATGGTTCCCAGACCAGAGGTGGCACCAGTGCCAAGTTGGGCTGGTTTGATGGTGAAAAGTGGCTCCTGCAATCTGCCATCCAGAAGCGGGATAACTTACTTTTGTTTGCCAGGGAAACGGGCCGAGGTTTTTGTCTGGGGGCCTATGGCTGGGAGTGACCGGCTGGCTCCTGAAAAGCTACGATAGGCAGGATGGTGACCAGACCCATGGTGGCACCAGTGCCAAGTCGGGCTGGTTAGATAGTACTAAATAGCTCCTGCAATCTGCCATGCAGAAGCGGGGCAGCTTACTTTTGTTTGCCAGGGAAACGGGCCGAGGTTTTTGTCTGGGGGCCTATGGCTGCGAGTGACCGTCTGGCTCCTGAAAAGCTACGATAGGCAGGATGGTGAGCAGACCCATGGTGGCACCAGTGCCAAGTTGAGCTGGTTTGATAGTACCAAGTGGCTCCTGCAATCTGCCATCAAAAAGTTGGCAGGCGAGTTTTGTTTTCCAGGGAAAAGCGCCGTTGTTTGTGTTTGGGTGCCTATGGCTGGGATTGGCCGGCTGGCTCCTTAGAATCCACGATACGCACCATAGTTCCCAGACCAGAGGTGGCACCAGTGCCAAGTCGTGCTGGTTTGATAGTACCAAGTGCGTCCTACAATCTGCCATCCAGAAGCGGGGCAGCTTACTTTTGTTTGCCAGGGAAACGGGCCGAGCTTTGTGTATGGGGGCCTATGACTGGGAGTGACCGGCTGCCTCCTGAAAAGCTACGATAGGCAGGATGGTGACCAGACCCATGGTGGCACCAGTGCCAAGTTGGGCTGATTTGATAGCAGAAAGTGGCTCCTGCAATCTGCCATCAAAATGTCGGCAGGCGGGTTTGTTTTCCAGGGAAAAGCGCTGTGGTTTGTGTTTGGGGGCCTGTGGGTGGGAGTGACCGGCTGGCTCCTTAGAATCCACGATACGCAGGATGGTTCCCAGACCCAAGGTGGCACCAGTGCCAAGTTGGGCTGGTTTGATAGTACCAAGTGGCTCCTGCAATCTGCCATCCAGAAGCGGGGCAGCTTACTTTTGTTTGCCAGGGAAACGGGCCGAGCTTTGTGTCTGGGGGCCTATGGCTGGGAGTGACCGGCTGGCTCCTGAAAAGCTAAGATAGGCAGGATGGTGACCAGACCCATGGTGGCACCAGTGCCAAGTTGGGCTGGTTTGATAGTACCAAGTGGCTCCTGCAATCTGCCATCAAAATGTTGGCAGGCGAGTTTTGTTTTCCAGGGAAAAGCGCCGTTGTTTTTGTTTGGGGGCCTGTGGCTGGGAGTGGCCGGCTGGCTCCTTAGAATCCACGATACGCAGCATGGTTCCCAGACCAGAGGTGGCACCAGTGCCAAGTCGGGCTGGTTTTATAGTACCAAGTGGTTCCTGCAATCTGCCATCCAGAAGCGGGGCAGCTTACTTTGGTTTGCCAGGGAAAAGGGCAGAGCATTGTGTCTGGGCGCCTATGGCTGGGAGTGACCGGCTGGCTCCTGAAAAGCTACGATAAGCAGGATGGTGACCAGACCCATGGTGGCACCAGTGCCAAGTTGGGCTGATTTGATAGTAGCAAGTGGCTCCTGCAATCTGCCATCAAAATGTCGGCAGGCGGGTTTTGTTTTCCAGGGAAAAGCGCCGTTGTTTGTGTTTGGGGGCCTGTGTCTGGGAGTGGACGGATGGCTCCTTAGAATCCACGATACGCAGCATGGTTCCCAGACCCAAGGTGGCACCAGTGCCAAGTCGGGCTGGTTTGATAGTACCAAGTGGCTCTGGCAATCTGCCATCAAAAAGTTGGCAGACGAGTTTTGTTTTCCAGGGAAAAGCGCCGTTGTTTTTGTTTGGGGGCCTGTGGCTGGGAGTGGACAGATGGCTAATTAGAATCCACGATAGGCAGGATGGTGACCAGACCCATGGTGGCACCAGTGCCAAGTCGGGCTGGTTTGATAGTACCAAGTGGCTCCTGCAATCTGCCATGAAAAAGTTGGCAGGCGAGTTTTGTTTTCCAGGGAAAAGCGCCGTTGTTTCTGTTTGGGGGCCTGTGGCTGGGAGTGGCCGGCTGGCTCCTTAGAATCCACGATACGCGGCATGGTTCCCAGACCAGAGGTGGCACCAGTGCCAAGTTGGGCTGGTTTGATTGTACCAAGTGGCTCCTGCAATCTGCCATCCAGAAGCGGGGCAGCTTACTTTTGTTTGCCAGGGATACGGGCCGAGGTTTGTGTCTCAGGGCCTATGGCTGGGAGTGACCGCCTGGCTCCTGAAAAGCTACGATAGGCAGGATGGTGACCAGACCCATGGTGGCACCAGTGCCAAGTTGGGCTGGTTTGATAGTACCAAGTGGCTCCTGCAATCTGCCATCAAAAAGTTGGCAGGCGAGTTTTGTTATCCAGGGAAAAGCGCCGTTGTTTGTGTTTGGGGGCCTGTGGCAGGGAGTGGCCGGCTGGCTCCTTAGAATCCACGATACGCAGGATGGTTCCCAGACCAGAGGTGGCACCAGTGCCAAGTTGGGCTGGTTTGATGGTGAAAAGTGGCTCCTGCAATCTGCCATCCAGAAGCGGGATAACTTACTTTTGTTTGCCAGGGAAACGGGCCGAGGTTTGTGTCTGGGGGCCTATGGCTGGGAGTGACCGGCTGGCTCCTGAAAAGCTACGATAGGCAGGATGGTGACCAGACCCATGGTGGCACCAGTGCCAAGTCGGGCTGGTTTGATAGTACTAAATAGCTCCTGCAATCTGCCATGCAGAAGCGGGGCAGCTTACTTTTGTTTGCCAGGGAAACGGGCCGAGGTTTTTGTCTGGGGGCCTATGGCTGCGAGTGACCGTCTGGCTCCTGAAAAGCTACGATAGGCAGGATGGTGACCAGACCCATGGTGGCACCAGTGCCAAGTTGGGCTGGTTTGATAGTACCAAGTGGCTCCTGCAATCTGCCATCAAAAAGTTGGCAGGCGAGTTTTGTTATCCAGGGAAAAGCGCCGTTGTTTGTGTTTGGGGGCCTGTGGCAGGGAGTGGCCGGCTGGCTCCTTAGAATCCACGATACGCAGGATGGTTCCGAGACCAGAGGTGGCACCAGTGCCAAGTTGGGCTGGTTTGATGGTGAAAAGTGGCTCCTGCAATCTGCCATCCAGAAGCGGGATAACTTACTTTTGTTTGCCAGGGAAACGGGCCGAGGTTTGTGTCTGGGGGCCTATGGCTGGGAGTGACCGGCTGGCTCCTGAAAAGCTACGATAGGCAGGATGGTGACCAGACCCATGGTGGCACCAGTGCCAAGTCGGGCTGGTTTGTTAGTACTAAATAGCTCCTGCAATCTGCCATGCAGAAGCGGGGCAGCTTACTTTTGTTTGCCAGGGAAACGGGCCGAGGTTTTTGTCTGGGGGCCTATGGCTGCGAGTGACCGTCTGGCTCCTGAAAAGCTACGATAGGCAGGATGGTGAGCAGACCCATGGTGGCACCAGTGCCAAGTTGAGCTGGTTTGATAGTACCAAGTGGCTCCTGCAATCTGCCATCAAAAAGTTGGCAGGCGAGTTTTGTTTTCCAGGGAAAAGCGCCGTTGTTTGTGTTTGGGTGCCTATGGCTGGGAGTGGCCGGCTGGCTCCTTAGAATCCACGATACGCACCATAGTTCCCAGACCAGAGGTGGCACCAGTGCCAAGTCGGGCTGGTTTGATAGTACCAAGTGCGTCCTACAATCTGCCATCCAGAAGCGGGGCAGCTTGCTTTTGTTTGCCAGGGAAACGGGCCGAGCTTTGTGTCTGGGGGCCTATGACTGGGAGTGACCGGCTGGCTCCTGAAAAGCTACGATAGGCAGGATGGGGACCAGACCCATGGTGGCACCAGTGCCAAGTTGGGCTGATTTGATAGCAGCAAGTGGCTCCTGCAATCTGCCATCAAAATGTCGGCAGGCGGGTTTGTTTTCCAGGGAAAAGCGCTGTGGTTTGTGTTTGGGGGCCTGTGGCTGGGAGTGACCGGCTGGCTCCTTAGAATCCACGATACGCAGGATGGTTCCCAGACCCAAGGTGGCACCAGTGCCAAGTTGGGCTGGTTTGATAGTACCAAGTGGCTCCTGCAATCTGCCATCCAGAAGCGGGGCAGCTTACTTTTGTTTGCCAGGGAAACGGGCCGAGATTTGTGTCTGGGGGCCTATGGCTGGGAGTGACCGGCTGGCTCCTGAAAAGCTAAGATAGGCATGATGGTGACCAGACCCATGGTGGCACCAGTGTCAAGTTGGGCTGGTTTGATAGTACCAAGTGGCTCCTGCAATCTGCCATCAAAAATTTTCCAGGCGAGTGTTGTTTTCCAGGGAAAAGCGCCGTTGTTTTTGTTTGGGGACCTGTGGCTGGGAGTGGCCGGCTGGCTCCTTAGAATCCACGATACGCAGCATGGTTCCCAGACCAGAGGTGGCACCAGTGCCAAGTCGGGCTGGTTTTATAGTACCAAGTGGTTCCTGCAATCTGCCATCCAGAAGCGGGGCAGCTTACTTTGGTTTGCCAGGGAAAAGGGCAGAGCATTGTGTCTGGGCGCCTATGGCTGGGAGTGACCGGCTGGCTCCTGAAAAGCTACGATAAGCAGGATGGTGACCAGACCCATGGTGGCACCAGTGCCAAGTTGGGCTGATTTGATAGTACCAAGTGGCTCCTGCAATCTGCCATCAATAATTTGGCCGGCGAATTTTGTTTTCCAGGGAAAAGCGCTATGGTTTGTGTTTGGGGGCCTGTGGCTGGGAGTGGCCGGCTGGCTCCTTATAATCCACGATACGCAGGATGGTTCCCAGACCCAAGGTGGCACCAGTGCCAAGTTGGGCTGGTTTGATAGTACCAAGTGGCTCTGGCAATCTGCCATCAAAAAGTTGGCAGACGAGTTTTGTTTTCCAGGGAAAAGCGCCGTTGTTTTTGTTTGGGGGCCTGTGGCTGGGAGTGGACAGATGGCTAATTAGAATCCACGATAGGCAGGATGGTGACCAGACCCATGGTGGCACCAGTGCCAAGTCGGGCTGGTTTGATAGTACCAAGTGGCTCCGGCAATCTGCCATCCAGTAGCGGGATAACTTACTTTTGTTTGTCAGGGAAACGGGCCGAGGTTTGTGTCTGGGGGCCTATGGCTGGGAGTGACCGGCTGGCTCCTGAAAAGCTACGATAGGCAGGATGGTGACCAGACCCATGGTGGCACCAGTGCCAAGTTGGTCTGATTTGATAAAACCAAGTGGCTCCTGCAATCTCCCATCAAAAAGTTGGCAGGAGAGTTTTGTTTTCCAGGGAAAAGCGCCGTTGTTTGTGTTTGGGGGCCTGTGGCTGGGAGTGGCCGGCTGGCTCCTTAGAATCCACGATACGCAGCATGGTATCCAGACCCAAGGTGGCACCAGTGCCAAGTTTTGCTGGTTTGATAGTACCAAGTGGTTCCTGCAATCTGCCATCCAGAAGCAGGGCAGCTTACTTTTGTATGGCAGGGAAACGGGCCGAGGTTTTTGTCTGGGGGCCTATGGCTGGGAGTGACCGGCTGGCTCCTGAAAAGCTACGATAGGCAGGATGGTGACCAGACCCATGGTGGCACCAGTCCCAAGTTGGGCTGATTTGATAGTACCAAGTGGCTCCTGCAATCTGCCATCAAAAAGTTGGCAGGCGAGTTTTGTTTTCCAGGGAAAAGCGCCGTTGTTTGTGTTTGGGCGCCTGTGGCTGGGAGTGGCCGGCTGGCTCCTTAGAATCCACGTTACGCAGGATGGTTCCCAGACCTGAGGTGGCACCAGTGCCAAGTCGGGCTGGTTTGATAGTACTAAATAGCTCCTGCAATCTGCCATGCAGAAGCGGGGCAGCTTACTTTTGTTTGCCAGGGAAACGGGCCGAGCTTTGTGTCTGGGGGCCTATGGCTGGGAGTGACCGGCTGGCTCCTGAAAAGCTACGATAGGCAGGATGGTGACCAGACCCATGGTGGCACCAGTGCCAAGTTGGGCTGATTTGATAGTAGCAAGTGGCTCCTGCAATCTGCCATCAAAATGTCGGCAGGCGGGTTTTGTTTTCCAGGGAAAAGCGCTGTGGTTTGTGTTTGGGGGCCTGTGGCTGGGAGTGACCGGCTGGCTCCTTAGAATCCACGATACGCAGGATGGTTCCCAGACCCAAGGTGGCACCAGTGCCAAGTTGGGCTGGTTTGATAGTACCAAGTGGCTCCTGCAATCTGCCATCCAGAAGCGGGGCAGCTTACTTTTGTTTGCCAGGGAAACGGGCCGAGGTTTGTGTCTGGGGGCCTATGGCTGGGAGTGACCGGCTGGCTCCTGAAAAGCTACGATAGGCAGGATGGTGACCAGACCCATGGTGGCACCAGTGCCAAGTTGGGCTGGTTTGATAGTACCAAGTGGCTCCTGCAATCTGCCATCAAAATGTTGGCAGGCGAGTTTTGTTTTCCAGGGAAAAGCGCCGTTGTTTGTGTTTGGGGGCCTGTGGCTGGGAGTGGCCGGCTGGCTCCTTAGAATCCACGATACGCAGCATGGTTCCCAGACCAGAGGTGGCACCAGTGCCAAGTCGGGCTGGTTTGATGGTGAAAAGTGGCTCCTGCAATCTGCCATCCAGTAGCGGAATAACTTACTTTTGTTTGCCAGGGAAACGGTCCGAGCTTTTTGTCTGGGGGCCTATGGCTGGGAGTGACCGGCTGGCTCCTGAAAAGCTACGATAGGCAGGATGGTGACCAGACCCATGGTGGCACCAGTGTCAAGTTGGGCTGGTTTGATAGTACCCAGTGGCTCCGGCAATCTGCCATCAAAATTTGGCAGGCGAGTTTTGTTTTCCAGGGAAAAGCGCCGTTGTTTTTGTTTGGGGGCCTGTGGCTGGGAGTGGACGGATGGCTAATTAGAATCCACGATACGCAGGATGGTTCCCAGAGCCAAGGTGGCACCAGTGCCAAGTCGGGCTGGTTTGATGGTGCAAAGTGGCTCCTGCAATGTGCCATCCAGAAGCGGGGTAGCTTATTTTTCTTTGCCAGGGAAACGGGCCGAGGTTTTTGTCTGGGGGCCTATGGCTTGGAGTGACCGGCTGGCTCCTGAAAAGCTACGATAGGCAGGATGGTGACCAGACCCATGGTGGCACCAGTGCCAAGTTGGGCTGGTTTGATAGTACCAAGTGGCTCCTGCAATCTGCCATCAAAAAGTTGGCAGGCGAGTTTGTTATCCAGGGAAATGCGCCGTTGTTTGTGTTTGGGGGCCTGTGGCTGGGAGTGGCCGGCTGGCTCCTTAGAATCCACGATACGCAGCATGGTTCCCAGACCAGAGGTGGCACCAGTGCCAAGTCGGGCTGGTTTGATGGTGAAAAGTGGCTCCTGCAATCTGCCATCCAGTAGCGGAATAACTTACTTTTGTTTGCCAGGGAAACGGTCCGAGCTTTCTGTCTGGGGGCCTATGGCTGGGAGTGACCGGCTGGCTCCTGAAAAGCTACGATAGGCAGGATGGTGACCAGACCCATGGTGGCACCAGTGCCAAGTTGGGCTGGTTTGATAGTACCCAGTGGCTCCGGCAATCTGCCATCAAAATTTGGCAGGCGAGTTTTGTTTTCCAGGGAAAAGCGCCGTTGTTTTTGTTTGGGGGCCTGTGGCTGGGAGTGGACGGATGGCTAATTAGAATCCACGATACGCAGGATGGTTCCCAGACCAGAGGTGGCACCAGTGCCAAGTTGGGCTGGTTTGATGGTGCAAAGTGGCTCCTGCAATGTGCCATCCAGAAGCGGGGTAGCTTATTTTTCTTTGCCAGGGAAACGGGCCGAGGTTTTTGTCTGGGGGCCTATGGCTTGGAGTGACCGGCTGGCTCCTGAAAAGCTACGATAGGCAGGATGGTGACCAGACCCATGGTGGCACCAGTGCCAAATTGGGCTGGTTTGATAGTACCAAGTGGCTCCTGCAATCTGCCAACAAAATGTTGGCAGGCGAGTTTTGTTTTCCAGGGAAAAGCGCCGTTGTTTCTGTTTGGGGGCCTGTGGCTGGGAGTGGCCGGCTGGCTGCTTAGAATCCACGATACGCAGGATGGTTCCCAGACCAGAGGTGGCACCAGTGCCAAGTCGGGCTGGTTTGATAATACCTAGTGGATCCTGCAATCTGCCATCCAGAAGCGGGACAGCTTACTTTTGTTTGCCAGGGAAACGGGCCGAGCTTTGTGTCACGGGGCCTATGGCTGGGAGTGACCGTCTAGGTCCTGAAAAGCTACGATAGGCAGGATGGTGACCAGACCCATGGTGGCACCAGTGCCAAGTTGGGCTGGTTTGATAGTACCAAGTGGCTCTGGCAATCTGCCATCAAAATTTGGCAGACGAGTTTTGTTTGCCAGGGAAAAGCGCCGTTGTTTTTGTTTGGGGGCCTGTGGCTGGGAGTGGCCGGCTGGCTGCTTAGAATCCACGATACGCAGCATGGTTCCCAGACCAGAGGTGGCACCAGTGCCAAGTCGGGCTGGTTTTATAGTACCAAGTGGTTCCTGCAATCTGCCATCCAGAAGCGGGGCAGCTTACTTTGGTTTGCCAGGGAAAAGGGCAGAGCATTGTGTCTGGGCGCCTATGGCTGGGAGTGACCGGCTGGCTCCTGAAAAGCTACGATAAGCAGGATGGTGACCAGACCCATGGTGGCACCAGTGCCAAGTTGGGCTGATTTGATAGTACCAAGTGGCTCCTGCAATCTGCCATCAATAATTTGGCCGGCGAATTTTGTTTTCCAGGGAAAAGCGCTATGATTTGTGTTTGGGGGCCTGTGGCTGGGAGTGGCCGGCTGGCTCCTTAGAATCCACGATACGCAGCATGGTTCCCAGACCCAAGGTGGCACCAGTGCCAAGTTGGGCTGGTTTGATAGTACCAAGTGGCTCTGGCAATCTGCCATCAAAAAGTTGGCAGACGAGTTTTGTTTTCCAGGGAAAAGCGCCGTTGTTTTTGTTTGGGGGCCTGTGGCTGGGAGTGGACAGATGGCTAATTAGAATCCACGATAGGCAGGATGGTGACCAGACCCATGGTGGCACCAGTGCCAAGTCGGGCTGGTTTGATAGTACCAAGTGGCTCCGGCAATCTGCCATCCAGAAGCGGGATAACTTACTTTTGTTTGTCAGGGAAACGGGCCGAGGTTTGTGTCTGGGGGCCTATGGCTGGGAGTGACCGGCTGGCTCCTGAAAAGCTACGATAGGCAGGATGGTGACCAGACCCATGGTGGCACCAGTGCCAAGTTGGGCTGGTTTGATAGTACCAAGTGGCTCCTGCAATCTCCCATCAAAAAGTTGGCAGGAGAGTTTTGTTTTCCAGGGAAAAGCGCCGTTGTTTGTGTTTGGGGGCCTGTGGCTGGGAGTGGCCGGCTGGCTCCTTAGAATCCACGATACGCAGCATGGTATCCAGACCCAAGGTGGCACCAGTGCCAAGTTTTGCTGGTTTGATAGTACCAAGTGGTTCCTGCAATCTGCCATCCAGAAGCAGGGCAGCTTACTTTTGTATGCCAGGGAAACGGGCCGAGGTTTTTGTCTGGGGGCCTATGGCTGGGAGTGACCGGCTGGCTCCTGAAACGCTACGATAGGCAGGATGGTGACCAGACCCATGGTGGCACCAGTCCCAAGTTGGGCTGATTTGATAGTACCAAGTGGCTCCTGCAATCTGCCGTCAAAATTTGGCAGGCGAGTTTTGTTTTCCAGGGAAAAGCGCCGTTGTTTGTGTTTGGGCGCCTGTGGCTGGGAGTGGCCGGCTGGCTCCTTAGAATCCACGTTACGCAGGATGGTTCCCAGACCTGAGGTGGCACCAGTGCCAAGTCGGGCTGGTTTGATAGTACTAAATAGCTCCTGCAATCTGCCATGCAGAAGCGGGGGAGCTTACTTTTGTTTGCCAGGGAAACGGGCCGAGGTTTGTGTCTGGGGGCCTATGGCTGCGAGTGACCGTCTGGCTCCTGAAAAGCTACGATAGGCAGGATGGTGAGCAGACCCATGGTGGCACCAGTGCCAAGTTGAGCTGGTTTGATAGTACCAAGTGGCTCCTGCAATCTGCCATCAAAAAATTGGCAGGCGAGTTTTGTTTTCCAGGGAAAAGCGCCGTTGTTTGTGTTTGGGTGCCTATGGCTGGGAGTGGCCGGCTGGCTCCTTAGAATTCACGATACGCACCATGGTTCCCAGACCCATGGTGGCACCAGTGCCAAGTTGGGCTGGTTTGATAGTACCAAGTGGCTCCTGCAATCTGCCATCCAGAAGCGGGGCAGCTTACTTTTGTTTGCCAGGGAAACGGGCCGAGGTTTGTGTCTGGGGGCCTATGGCTGCGAGTGACCGGCTGGCTCCTGAAAAGCTACGATAGGCAGGATGGTGACCAGACCCATGGTGGCACCAGTGCCAAGTTGGGCTGGTTTGATAGTACCAAGTGGCTCCTGCAATCTGCCATCAAAAAGTTGGCAGGCGAGTTTGTTATCCAGGGAAAAGCGCTGTGGTTTGTGTTTGGGGGCCTGTGGCTGGGAGTGGCCGGCTGGCTCCTTAGAATCCACGATACGCAGCATGGTTCCCAGACCAGAGGTGGCACCAGTGCCAAGTCGGGCTGGTTTGATGGTGAAAAGTGGCTCCTGCAATCTGCCATCCAGTAGCTTAATAACTTACTTTTGTTTGCCAGGGAAACGGTCCGAGCTTTTTGTCTGGGGGCCTATGGCTGGGAGTGACCGGCTGGCTCCTGAAAAGCTACGATAGGCAGGATGGTGACCAGACCCATGGTGGCACCAGTGTCAAGTTGGGCTGGTTTGATAGTACCCAGTGGCTCCGGCAATCTGCCATCAAAATTTGGCAGGCGAGTTTTGTTTTCCAGGGAAAAGCGCCGTTGTTTTTGTTTGGGGGCCTGTGGCTGGGAGTGGACGGATGGCTAATTAGAATCCACGATACGCAGGATGGTTCCCAGAGCCAAGGTGGCACCAGTGCCAAGTCGGGCTGGTTTGATGGTGCAAAGTGGCTCCTGCAATGTGCCATCCAGAAGCGGGGTAGCTTATTTTTCTTTGCCAGGGAAACGGGCCGAGGTTTTTGTCTGGGGGCCTATGGCTTGGAGTGACCGGCTGGCTCCTGAAAAGCTACGATAGGCAGGATGGTGACCAGACCCATGGTGGCACCAGTGCCAAGTTGGGCTGGTTTGATAGTACCAAGTGGCTCCTGCAATCTGCCATCAAAAAGTTGGCAGGCGAGTTTGTTATCCAGGGAAATGCGCCGTTGTTTGTGTTTGGGGGCCTGTGGCTGGGAGTGGCCGGCTGGCTCCTTAGAATCCACGATACGCAGCATGGTTCCCAGACCAGAGGTGGCACCAGTGCCAAGTCGGGCTGGTTTGATGGTGAAAAGTGGCTCCTGCAATCTGCCATCCAGTAGCGGAATAACTTACTTTTGTTTGCCAGGGAAACGGTCCGAGCTTTTTGTCTGGGGGCCTATGGCTGGGAGTGACCGGCTGGCTCCTGAAAAGCTACGATAGGCAGGATGGTGACCAGACCCATGGTGGCACCAGTGCCAAGTTGGGCTGGTTTGATAGTACCCAGTGGCTCCGTCAATCTGCCATCAAAATTTGGCAGGCGAGTTTTGTTTTCCAGGGAAAAGCGCCGTTGTTTCTGTTTGGGGGCCTGTGGCTGGGAGTGGACGGATGGCTAATTAGAATCCACGATACGCAGGATGGTTCCCAGACCAGAGGTGGCACCAGTGCCAAGTCGGGCTGGTTTGATGGTGCAAAGTGGCTCCTGCAATGTGCCATCCAGAAGCGGGGTAGCTTATTTTCCTTTGCCAGGGAAACGGGCCGAGGTTTTTGTCTGGGGGCCTATGGCTTGGAGTGACCGGCTGGCTCCTGAAAAGCTACGATAGGCAGGATGGTGACCAGACCCATGGTGGCACCAGTGCCAAGTTGGGCTGGTTTGATAGTACCAAGTGGCTCCTGCAATCTGCCATCAAAATGTTGGCAGGCGAGTTTTGTTTTCCAGGGAAAAGCGCCGTTGTTTCTGTTTGGGGGCCTGTGGCTGGGAGTGGCCGGCTGGCTGCTTAGAATCCACGATACGCAGGATGGTTCCCAGACCAGAGGTGGCACCAGTGCCAAGTCGGGCTGGTTTGATAATACCTAGTGGATCCTGCAATCTGCCATCCAGAAGCGGGACAGCTTACTTTTGTTTGCCAGGGAAACGGGCCGAGCTTTGTGTCACGGGGCCTCTGGCTGGGAGTGACCGTCTAGGTCCTGAAAAGCTACGATAGGCAGGATGGTGACCAGACCCATGGTGGCACCAGTGCCAAGTTGGGCTGGTTTGATAGTACCAAGTGGCTCTGGCAATCTGCCATCAAAAAGTTGGCAGACGAGTTTTGTTTGCCAGGGAAAAGCGCCGTTGTTTTTGTTTGGGGGCCTGTGGCTGGGAGTGGCCGGCTGGCTGCTTAGAATCCACGATACGCAGCATGGTTCCCAGACCAGAGGTGGCACCAGTGCCAAGTCGGGCTGGTTTTATAGTACCAAGTGGTTCCTGCAATCTGCCATCCAGAAGCGGGGCAGCTTACTTTGGTTTGCCAGGGAAAAGGGCAGAGCATTGTGTCTGGGCGCCTATGGCTGGGAGTGACCGGCTGGCTCCTGAAAAGCTACGATAAGCAGGATGGTGACCAGACCCATGGTGGCACCAGTGCCAAGTTGGGCTGATTTGATAGTACCAAGTGGCTCCTGCAATCTGCCATCAATAATTTGGGCGGCGAATTTTGTTTTCCAGGGAAAAGCGCTATGGTTTGTGTTTGGGGGCCTGTGGCTGGGAGTGGCCGGCTGGCTCCTTAGAATCCACGATACGCAGCATGGTTCCCAGACCCAAGGTGGCACCAGTGCCAAGTTGGGCTGGTTTGATAGTACCAAGTGGCTCTGGCAATCTGCCATCAAAAAGTTGGCAGACGAGTTTTGTTTTCCAGGGAAAAGCGCCGTTGTTTTTGTTTGGGGGCCTGTGGCTGGGAGTGGACAGATGGCTAATTAGAATCCACGATAGGCAGGATGGTGACCAGACCCATGGTGGCACCAGTGCCAAGTCGGGCTGGTTTGATAGTACCAAGTGGCTCCGGCAATCTGCCATCCAGAAGCGGGATAACTTACTTTTGTTTGTCAGGGAAACGGGCCGAGGTTTGTGTCTGGGGGCCTATGGCTGGGAGTGACCGGCTGGCTCCTGAAAAGCTACGATAGGCAGGATGGTGACCAGACCCATGGTGGCACCAGTGCCAAGTTGGTCTGATTTGATAAAACCAAGTGGCTCCTGCAATCTCCCATCAAAAAGTTGGCAGGAGAGTTTTGTTTTCCAGGGAAAAGCGCCGTTGTTTGTGTTTGGGCGCCTGTGGCTGGGAGTGGCCGGCTGGCTCCTTAGAATCCACGTTACGCAGGATGGTTCCCAGACCTGAGGTGGCACCAGTGCCAAGTCGGGCTGGTTTGATAGTACTAAATAGCTCCTGCAATCTGCCATGCAGAAGCGGGGGAGCTTACTTTTGTTTGCCAGGGAAACGGGCCGAGGTTTGTGTCTGGGGGCCTATGGCTGCGAGTGACCGTCTGGCTCCTGAAAAGCTACGATAGGCAGGATGGTGAGCAGACCCATGGTGGCACCAGTGCCAAGTTGAGCTGGTTTTATAGTACCAAGTGGCTCCTGCAATCTGCCATCAAAAAGTTGGCAGGCGAGTTTTGTTTTCCAGGGAAAAGCGCCGTTGTTTGTGTTTGGGTGCCTATGGCAGGGAGTGGCCGGCTGGCTCCTTAGAATTCACGATACGCACCATGGTTCCCAGACCAGAGGTGGCACCAGTGCCAAGTCGGGCTGGTTTGATAGTACCAAGTGCGTCCTACAATCTGCCATCCAGAAGCGGGGCAGCTTACTTTTGTTTGCCAGGGAAACGGGCCGAGCTTTGTGTCTGGGGGCCTATGGCTGGGAGTGACCGGCTGGCTCCTGAAAAGCTACGATAGGCAGGATGGTGACCAGACCCATGGTGGCACCAGTGCCAAGTTGGGCTGATTTGATAGTAGCAAGTGGCTCCTGCAATCTGCCATCAAAATGTCGGCAGGCGGGTTTTGTTTTCCAGGGAAAAGCGCTGTGGTTTGTGTTTGGGGGCCTGTGGCTGGGAGTGACCGGCTGGCTCCTTAGAATCCACGATACGCAGGATGGTTCCCAGACCCAAGGTGGCACCAGTGCCAAGTTGGGCTGGTTTGATAGTACCAAGTGGCTCCTGCAATCTGCCATCCAGAAGCGGGGCAGCTTACTTTTGTTTGCCAGGGAAACGGGCCGAGGTTTGTGTCTGGGGGCCTATGGCTGCGAGTGACCGGCTGGCTCCTGAAAAGCTACGATAGGCAGGATGGTGACCAGACCCATGGTGGCACCAGTGCCAAGTTGGGCTGGTTTGATAGTACCAAGTGGCTCCTGCAATCTGCCATCAAAAAGTTGGCAGGCGAGTTTGTTATCCAGGGAAATGCGCCGTTGTTTGTGTTTGGGGGCCTATGGCTGGGAGTGGCCGGCTGGCTCCTTAGAATCCACGATACGCAGCATGGTTCCCAGACCAGAGGTGGCACCAGTGCCAAGTCGGGCTGGTTTGATGGTGAAAAGTGGCTCCTGCAATCTGCCATCCAGTAGCGGAATAACTTACTTTTGTTTGCCAGGGAAACGGTCCGAGCTTTTTGTCTGGGGGCCTATGGCTGGGAGTGACCGGCTGGCTCCTGAAAAGCTACGATAGGCAGGATGGTGACCAGACCCATGGTGGCACCAGTGCCAAGTTGGGCTGGTTTGATAGTACCCAGTGGCTCCGTCAATCTGCCATCAAAATTTGGCAGGCGAGTTTTGTTTTCCAGGGAAAAGCGCCGTTGTTTTTGTTTGGGGGCCTGTGGCTGGGAGTGGACGGATGGCTAATTAGAATCCACGATACGCAGGATGGTTCCCAGACCAGAGGTGGCACCAGTGCCAAGTCGGGCTGGTTTGATGGTGCAAAGTGGCTCCTGCAATGTGCCATCCAGAAGCGGGGTAGCTTATTTTTCTTTGCCAGGGAAACGGGCCGAGGTTTTTGTCTGGGGGCCTATGGCTTGGAGTGACCGGCTGGCTCCTGAAAAGCTACGATAGGCAGGATGGTGACCAGACCCATGGTGGCACCAGTGCCAAGTTGGGCTGGTTTGATAGTACCAAGTGGCTCCTGCAATCTGCCATCAAAATGTTGGCAGGCGAGTTTTGTTTTCCAGGGAAAAGCGCCGTTGTTTCTGTTTGGGGGCCTGTGGCTGGGAGTGGCCGGCTGGCTGCTTAGAATCCACGATACGCAGGATGGTTCCCAGACCAGAGGTGGCACCAGTGCCAAGTCGGGCTGGTTTGATAATACCTAGTGGATCCTGCAATCTGCCATCCAGAAGCGGGACAGCTTACTTTTGTTTGCCAGGGAAACGGGCCGAGCTTTGTGTCACGGGGCCTCTGGCTGGGAGTGACCGTCTAGGTCCTGAAAAGCTACGATAGGCAGGATGGTGACCAGACCCATGGTGGCACCAGTGCCAAGTTGGGCTGGTTTGATAGTACCAAGTGGCTCTGGCAATCTGCCATCAAAAAGTTGGCAGACGAGTTTTGTTTGCCAGGGAAAAGCGCCGTTGTTTTTGTTTGGGGGCCTGTGGCTGGGAGTGGCCGGCTGGCTGCTTAGAATCCACGATACGCAGCATGGTTCCCAGACCAGAGGTGGCACCAGTGCCAAGTCGGGCTGGTTTTATAGTACCAAGTGGTTCCTGCAATCTGCCATCCAGAAGCGGGGCAGCTTACTTTGGTTTGCCAGGGAAAAGGGCAGAGCATTGTGTCTGGGCGCCTATGGCTGGGAGTGACCGGCTGGCTCCTGAAAAGCTACGATAAGCAGGATGGTGACCAGACCCATGGTGGCACCAGTGCCAAGTTGGGCTGATTTGATAGTACCAAGTGGCTCCTGCAATCTGCCATCAATAATTTGGGCGGCGAATTTTGTTTTCCAGGGAAAAGCGCTATGGTTTGTGTTTGGGGGCCTGTGGCTGGGAGTGGCCGGCTGGCTCCTTAGAATCCACGATACGCAGCATGGTTCCCAGACCCAAGGTGGCACCAGTGCCAAGTTGGGCTGGTTTGATAGTACCAAGTGGCTCTGGCAATCTGCCATCAAAAAGTTGGCAGACGAGTTTTGTTTTCCAGGGAAAAGCGCCGTTGTTTTTGTTTGGGGGCCTGTGGCTGGGAGTGGACAGATGGCTAATTAGAATCCACGATAGGCAGGATGGTGACCAGACCCATGGTGGCACCAGTGCCAAGTCGGGCTGGTTTGATAGTACCAAGTGGCTCCGGCAATCTGCCATCCAGAAGCGGGATAACTTACTTTTGTTTGTCAGGGAAACGGGCCGAGGTTTGTGTCTGGGGGCCTATGGCTGGGAGTGACCGGCTGGCTCCTGAAAAGCTACGATAGGCAGGATGGTGACCAGACCCATGGTGGCACCAGTGCCAAGTTGGTCTGATTTGATAAAACCAAGTGGCTCCTGCAATCTCCCATCAAAAAGTTGGCAGGAGAGTTTTGTTTTCCAGGGAAAAGCGCCGTTGTTTGTGTTTGGGCGCCTGTGGCTGGGAGTGGCCGGCTGGCTCCTTAGAATCCACGTTACGCAGGATGGTTCCCAGACCTGAGGTGGCACCAGTGCCAAGTCGGGCTGGTTTGATAGTACTAAATAGCTCCTGCAATCTGCCATGCAGAAGCGGGGGAGCTTACTTTTGTTTGCCAGGGAAACGGGCCGAGGTTTGTGTCTGGGGGCCTATGGCTGCGAGTGACCGTCTGGCTCCTGAAAAGCTACGATAGGCAGGATGGTGAGCAGACCCATGGTGGCACCAGTGCCAAGTTGAGCTGGTTTTATAGTACCAAGTGGCTCCTGCAATCTGCCATCAAAAAGTTGGCAGGCGAGTTTTGTTTTCCAGGGAAAAGCGCCGTTGTTTGTGTTTGGGTGCCTATGGCAGGGAGTGGCCGGCTGGCTCCTTAGAATTCACGATACGCACCATGGTTCCCAGACCAGAGGTGGCACCAGTGCCAAGTCGGGCTGGTTTGATAGTACCAAGTGCGTCCTACAATCTGCCATCCAGAAGCGGGGCAGCTTACTTTTGTTTGCCAGGGAAACGGGCCGAGCTTTGTGTCTGGGGGCCTATGGCTGGGAGTGACCGGCTGGCTCCTGAAAAGCTACGATAGGCAGGATGGTGACCAGACCCATGGTGGCACCAGTGCCAAGTTGGGCTGATTTGATAGTAGCAAGTGGCTCCTGCAATCTGCCATCAAAATGTCGGCAGGCGGGTTTTGTTTTCCAGGGAAAAGCGCTGTGGTTTGTGTTTGGGGGCCTGTGGCTGGGAGTGACCGGCTGGCTCCTTAGAATCCACGATACGCAGGATGGTTCCCAGACCCAAGGTGGCACCAGTGCCAAGTTGGGCTGGTTTGATAGTACCAAGTGGCTCCTGCAATCTGCCATCCAGAAGCGGGGCAGCTTACTTTTGTTTGCCAGGGAAACGGGCCGAGGTTTGTGTCTGGGGGCCTATGGCTGCGAGTGACCGGCTGGCTCCTGAAAAGCTAAGATAGGCAGGATGGTGACCAGACCCATGGTGGCACCAGTGCCAAGTTGGGCTGGTTTGATAGTACCAAGTGGCTCCTGCAATCTGCCATCAAAATGTTGGCAGGCGAGTTTTGTTTTCCAGGGAAAAGCGCCGTTGTTTTTGTTTGGGGGCCTGTGGCTGGGAGTGGCCGGCTGGCTCCTTAGAATCCACGATACGCAGCATGGTTCCCAGACCAGAGGTGGCACCAGTGCCAAGTTGGGCTGGTTTGATAGTACCAAGTGCGTCCTGCAATCTGCCATCCAGAAGCGGGGTAGCTTACTTTTGTTTGCCAGGGAAACGGGCCGAGGTTTGTGTCTCGGGGCCTATGGCTGGGAGTGACCGGCTGGCTCCTGAAAAGCTACGATAGGCAGGATGGTGACCAGACCCATGGTGGCACCAGTGCCAAGTTGGGCTGGTTTGATAGTACCAAGTGGCTCCTGCAATCTGCCATCAAAAAGTTGGCAGGCGAGTTTGTTATCCAGGGAAATGCGCCGTTGTTTGTGTTTGGGGGCCTGTGGCTGGGAGTGGCCGGCTGGCTCCTTAGAATCCACGATACGCAGCATGGTTCCCAGACCAGAGGTGGCACCAGTGCCAAGTCGGGCTGGTTTGATGGTGAAAAGTGGCTCCTGCAATCTGCCATCCAGTAGCGGAATAACTTACTTTTGTTTGCCAGGGAAACGGTCCGAGCTTTTTGTCTGGGGGCCTATGGCTGGGAGTGACCGGCTGGCTCCTGAAAAGCTACGATAGGCAGGATGGTGACCAGACCCATGGTGGCACCCGTGTCAAGTTGGGCTGGTTTGATAGTACCCAGTGGCTCCGGCAATCTGCCATCAAAATTTGGCAGGCGAGTTTTGTTTTCCAGGGAAAAGCGCCGTTGTTTTTGTTTGGGGGCCTGTGGCTGGGAGTGGACGGATGGCTAATTAGAATCCACGATACGCAGGATGGTTCCCAGACCAGAGGTGGCACCAGTGCCAAGTTGGGCTGGTTTGATGGTGCAAAGTGGCTCCTGCAATGTGCCATCCAGAAGCGGGGTAGCTTATTTTTCTTTGCCAGGGAAACGGGCCGAGGTTTTTGTCTGGGGGCCTATGGCTTGGAGTGACCGGCTGGCTCCTGAAAAGCTACGATAGGCAGGATGGTGACCAGACCCATGGTGGCACCAGTGCCAAGTTGGGCTGGTTTGATAGTACCAAGTGGCTCCTGCAATCTGCCATCAAAATGTTGGCAGGCGAGTTTTGTTTTCCAGGGAAAAGCGCCGTTGTTTCTGTTTGGGGGCCTGTGGCTGGGAGTGGCCGGCTGGCTCCTTAGAATCCACGATACGCAGGATGTTTCCCAGACCAGAGGTGGCACCAGTGCCAAGTCGGGCTGGTTTGATAATACCTAGTGGATCCTGCAATCTGCCATCCAGAAGCGGGACAGCTTACTTTTGTTTGCCAGGGAAACGGGCCGAGCTTTGTGTCACGGGGCCTATGGCTGGGAGTGACCGTCTAGGTCCTGAAAAGCTACGATAGGCAGGATGGTGACCAGACCCGTGGTGGCACCAGTGCCAAGTTGGGCTGGTTTGATAGTACCAAGTGGCTCCTGCAATCTGCCATCAAAAAGTTGGCAGGCGAGTTTTGTTTTCCAGGGAAAAGCGCAGTTGTTTGTGTTTGGAGGCCTGTGGCTGGGAGTGGCCGGCTTGCTAATTGGAATCCACGATACACAGCATGGTTCCCAGACCAGAGGTGGCACCAGTGCCAAGTTGGGCTGGTTTGATGGTGCAAAGTGGCTCCTGCAATCTGCCATCCAGAAGCGGGGCAGCTTACTTTTGTTTGCCAGGGAAACGGGCCGAGGTTTTTCTCTGGGGGCCTATGGCTGGGAGTGACCGGCTGGCGCCTGAACACCTACGATAGGCAGGATGGTGACCAGACCCATGGTGGCACCAGTGCCAAGATGGGCTGATTTGATAGTAGCAAGTGGCTCCTGCAATCTGCCATCAAAATGTTAGCAGGCGAGTTTTGTTTTCCAGGGAAAAGCGCCGTTGTTTGTGTTTGGGGGCCTGTGGCTGGGAGTGGACGGATAGCTCCTTAGAATCCACGATACGCAGCATGGTTCCCAGACCAGAGGTGGCACCAGTGCCAAGTCGGGCTGGTTTGATAGTACCAAGTGGCTCCGGAAATCTGCCATCCAGAAGCGGGGCAGCTTACTTTTGTTTGCCAGGGAAACGGGCCGAGCTTTGTGTCTGGGCGCCTATGGCTGGGAGTGACCTGCTAGGTCCTGAAAAGCTACGATAGGCAGGATGGTGACCAGACCCATGGTGGCACCAGTGCCAAGTTGGGCTGATTTGACAGTACCAAGTGGCTCCTGCAATCTGCCATCTAAATGTTGGCAGGCGAGTTTTGTTTTCCAGGGAAAAGCGCCGTTGTTTGTGTCTGGGGGCCTGTGGCTGGAGTGGCCGGCTGGCTCCTTAGAATGAACGATACGCAGGATGGTTCCCAGACCTGAGGTGGCACCAGTGCCAAGTCGGGCTAGTTTGATGGTGCAAAGTGGCTCCTGCAATCTGCCATCCAGAAGCGGGGTAGCTTACTTTTGTTTGCCAGGGAAACGGGCCGAGGTTTTTCTCTGGGGGCCTATGGCAGGGAGGGACCGGCTGGCTCCTGAAAAGCTACGATAGGCAGGATGGTGACCAGACCCATGGTGGCACCAGTGCCAAGTTGGGCTGATTTGATAGTAGCAAGTGGCTCCTGCAATCTGCCATCAAAATATTGGGAGGCGAGTTTTGTTTTCCAGGGAAAAGCGCCGTTGTTTGTGTTTGGGGGCCTGTGGCTGGGAGTGACCGGCTGGCTCCTTAGAATCCACGATACGCAGGATGGTTCCCAGACCCAAGGTGGCACCAGTGCCAAGTCGGGCTGGTTTGATAGTACCAAGTGGTTCCTGCAATCTGCCATCCAGAAGCGGGGCAGCTTACTTTGTTTGCCAGGGAAACGGGCCGAGGTTTTTGTCTGGGCGCCTATGGCTTGGAGTGACCGGCTAGGTCCTGAAAAGCTACGATAGGCAGGATGGTGACCAGATCCATGGTGGCACCAGTGCCAAGTTGGGCTGGTTTGATAGTACCAAGTGGCTCCTGCAATCTGCCATCAAAAAGTTGGCAGGCGAGTTTGTTATCCAGGGAAATGCGCCGTTGTTTGTGTTTGGGGGCCTGTGGCTGGGAGTGGCCGGCTGGCTCCTTAGAATCCACGATACGCAGCATGGTTCCCAGACCAGAGGTGGCACCAGTGCCAAGTCGGGCTGGTTTGATGGTGAAAAGTGGCTCCTGCAATCTGCCATCCAGTAGCGGAATAACTTACTTTTGTTTGCCAGGGAAACGGGCCGAGCTTTTTGTCTGGGGGCCTATGGCTGGGAGTGACCGGCTGGCTCCTGAAAAGCTACGATAGGCAGGATGGTGACCAGACCCATGGTGGCACCAGTGTCAAGTTGGGCTGGTTTGATAGTACCCAGTGGCTCCGGCAATCTGCCATCAAAATTTGGCAGGCGAGTTTTGTTTTCCAGGGAAAAGCGCCGTTGTTTTTGTTTGGGGGCCTGTGGCTGGGAGTGGACGGATGGCTAATTAGAATCCACGATACGCAGGATGGTTCCCAGACCAGAGGTGGCACCAGTGCCAAGTCGGGCTGGTTTGATGGTGCAAAGTGGCTCCTGCAATGTGCCATCCAGAAGCGGGGTAGCTTATTTTTCTTTGCCAGGGAAACGGGCCGAGGTTTTTGTCTGGGGGCCTATGGCTTGGAGTGACCGGCTGGCTCCTGAAAAGCTACGATAGGCAGGATGGTGACCAGACCCATGGTGGCACCAGTGCCAAGTTGGGCTGGTTTGATAGTACCAAGTGGCTCCTGCAATCTGCCATCAAAATGTTGGCAGGCGAGTTTTGTTTTCCAGGGAAAAGCGCCGTTGTTTCTGTTTGGGGGCCTGTGGCTGGGAGTGGCCGGCTGGCTGCTTAGAATCCACGATACGCAGGATGTTTCCCAGACCAGAGGTGGCACCAGTGCCAAGTCGGGCTGGTTTGATAATACCTAGTGGATCCTGCAATCTGCCATCCAGAAGCGGGACAGCTTACTTTTGTTTGCCAGGGAAACGGGCCGAGCTTTGTGTCACGGGGCCTATGGCTGGGAGTGACCGTCTAGGTCCTGAAAAGCTACGATAGGCAGGATGGTGACCAGACCCATGGTGGCACCAGTGCCAAGTTGGGCTGGTTTGATAGTACCAAGTGGCTCCTGCAATCTGCCATCAAAAAGTTGGCAGGCGAGTTTTGTTTTCCAGGGAAAAGCGCCGTTGTTTGTGTTTGGAGGCCTGTGGCTGGGAGTGGCCGGCTTGCTAATTGGAATCCACGATACACAGCATGGTTCCCAGACCAGAGGTGGCACCAGTGCCAAGTTGGGCTGGTTTGATGGTGCAAAGTGGCTCCTGCAATCTGCCATCCAGAAGCGGGGCAGCTTACTTTTGTTTGCCAGGGAAACGGGCCGAGGTTTTTCTCTGGGGGCCTATGGCTGGGAGTGACCGGCTGGCGCCTGAACACCTACGATAGGCAGGATGGTGACCAGACCCATGGTGGCACCAGTGCCAAGATGGGCTGATTTGATAGTAGCAAGTGGCTCCTGCAATCTGCCATCAAAATGTTAGCAGGCGAGTTTTGTTTTCCAGGGAAAAGCGCCGTTGTTTGTGTTTGGGGGCCTGTGGCTGGGAGTGGACGGATAGCTCCTTAGAATCCACGATACGCAGCATGGTTCCCAGACCAGAGGTGGCACCAGTGCCAAGTCGGGCTGGTTTGATAGTACCAAGTGGCTCCGGAAATCTGCCATCCAGAAGCGGGGCAGCTTACTTTTGTTTGCCAGGGAAACGGGCCGAGCTTTGTGTCTGGGCGCCTATGGCTGGGAGTGACCTGCTAGGTCCTGAAAAGCTACGATAGGCAGGATGGTGACCAGACCCATGGTGGCACCAGTGCCAAGTTGGGCTGATTTGACAGTACCAAGTGGCTCCTGCAATCTGCCATCTAAATGTTGGCAGGCGAGTTTTGTTTTCCAGGGAAAAGCGCCGTTGTTTGTGTCTGGGGGCCTGTGGCTGGAGTGGCCGGCTGGCTCCTTAGAATGAACGATACGCAGGATGGTTCCCAGACCTGAGGTGGCACCAGTGCCAAGTCGGGCTAGTTTGATGGTGCAAAGTGGCTCCTGCAATCTGCCATCCAGAAGCGGGGTAGCTTACTTTTGTTTGCCAGGGAAACGGGCCGAGGTTTTTCTCTGGGGGCCTATGGCAGGGAGGGACCGGCTGGCTCCTGAAAAGCTACGATAGGCAGGATGGTGACCAGACCCATGGTGGCACCAGTGCCAAGTTGGGCTGATTTGATAGTAGCAAGTGGCTCCTGCAATCTGCCATCAAAATATTGGGAGGCGAGTTTTGTTTTCCAGGGAAAAGCGCCGTTGTTTGTGTTTGGGGGCCTGTGGCTGGGAGTGACCGGCTGGCTCCTTAGAATCCACGATACGCAGGATGGTTCCCAGACCCAAGGTGGCACCAGTGCCAAGTCGGGCTGGTTTGATAGTACCAAGTGGTTCCTGCAATCTGCCATCCAGAAGCGGGGCAGCTTACTTTGTTTGCCAGGGAAACGGGCCGAGCTTTTTGTCTGGGCGCCTATGGCTTGGAGTGACCGGCTAGGTCCTGAAAAGCTACGATAGGCAGGATGGTGACCAGATCCATGGTGGCACCAGTGCCAAGTTGGGCTGGTTTGATAGTACCAAGTGGCTCCTGCAATCTGCCATCAAAATGTTGGCAGGCGAGTTTTGTTTTCCAGGGAAAAGCGCCGTTGTTTGTGTTTGGGGGCCTGTGGCTGGGAGTGGACGGATGGCTCCTTAGAATCCACGATACGCAGGATGGTTCCCAGACCAGAGGTGGCACCAGTGCCAAGTCGGGCTGGTTTGATAGTACCAAGTTGTTCCTGCAATCTGCCATCCAGAAGCGGGGCAGCTTACTTTTGTATGCCAGGGAAACGGGCCGAGGTTTTTGTCTGGGGGCCTATAGCTGGGAGTGACCGTCTGGCTCCTGAAAAGCTACGATAGGCAGGATGGTGACCAAACGCATGGTGGCACCAGTGCCAAGTTGGGCTGATTTGATAGTACCAAGGGGCTCCTGCAATCTGCCATCAAAATGTTGGCAGGCGAGTTTTGTTTTCCAGGGAAAAGCGCCGTTGTTTTTGTTTGGGGGCCTGTGGCTGGGAGTGGCCGGCTGGCTGCTTAGAATCCACGATACGCAGGATGGTTCCCAGACCAGAGGTGGCACCAGTGCCAAGTCGGGCTGGTTTGATACTACCAAGTGCGTCCTGCAATCTGCCATCCAGAAGCGGGGCAGCTTACTTTTGTTTGCCTGGGAAACGGGCCGAGGTTTGTGTCTGGGGGCCTATGGCTGGGAGTGACCGGCTGGCTCCTGAAAAGCTACGATAGGCAGGATGGTGACCAGACCCATGGTGGCACCAGTGCCAAGTTGGGCTGGTTTGATAGTACCAAGTGGCTCCTGCAATCTGCCATCAAAAAGTTGGCAGGCGAGTTTTGTTTTCCAGGGAAAAGCGCCGTTGTTTGTGTTTGGGGGCCTGTGTCTGGGAGTGGACGGATGGCTCCTTAGAATCCACGATACGCAGCATGGTTCCCAGACCAGAGGTGGCACCAGTGCCAAGTCGGGCTAGTTTGATGGTGCAAAGTGGTTCCTGCAATCTGCCATCCAGAAGCGGGGTAGCTTACTTTTGTTTGCCAGGGAAACGGGCCGAGGTTTGTGTCTGGGGGCCTATGGCTGGGAGTGACCGGCTGGCTCCTGAAAAGCTACGATAGGCAGGATGGTGACCAGATCCATGGTGGCACCAGTGCCAAGTTGGGCTGATTTGATAGTACCAAGTGGCTCCTGCAATCTGCCATGAAAATGTTGGCAGGCGAGTTTTGTTTTCCAGGGAAAAGCGCCGTTGTTTCTGTTTGGGGGCCTGTGGGTGGGAGTGGCCGGCTGGCTCCTTAGAATCCACGATACGCGGCATGGTTCCCAGACCAGAGGTGGCACCAGTGCCAAGTTGGGCTGGTTTGATAGTACCAAGTGCGTCCTGCAATCTGCCATCCAGAAGCGGGGCAGCTTACTTTTGTATGCCAGGGATACGGGCCGAGGTTTGTGTCTCAGGGCCTATGGCTGGGAGTGACCGGCTGGCTCCTGAAAAGCTACGATAGGCAGGATGGTGACCAGACCCATGGTGGCACCAGTGCCAAGTTGGGCTGGTTTGATAGTACCAAGTGGCTCCTGCAATCTGCCATCAAAAAGTTGGCAGGCGAGTTTGTTTTCCAGGGAAAAGCGCTGTTGTTTGTGTTTGGGGGCCTGTGGCAGGGAGTGGCCGGCTGGCTCCTTAGAATCCACGATACGCAGGATGGTTCCCAGACCAGAGGTGGCACCAGTGCCAAGTTGGGCTGGTTTGATGGTGAAAAGTGGCTCCTGCAATCTGCCATCCAGAAGCGGGATAACTTACTTTTCTTTGCCAGGGAAACGGGCCGAGGTTTTTGTCTGGGGGCCTATGGCTGGGAGTGACCGGCTGGCTCCTGAAAAGCTACGATAGGCAGGATGGTGACCAGACCCATGGTGGCACCAGTGCCAAGTTGGGCTGGTTTGATAGTACCAAGTGGCTCCTGCAATCTGCCATCAAAATGTTGGCAGGCGAGTTTTGTTTTCCAGGGAAAAGTGCCGTTGTTTGTGTTTGGGGGCCTGTGGGTGGGAGTGACCGGCTGGCTCCTTAGAATCCACGATACGCGGGATGGTTCCCAGACCAGAGGTCGCACCAGTGCCAAGTCGGGCCAGTTTGATGGTGCAAAGTGGCTCCTGCAATCTGCCATCCAGAAGCGGGGTAGCTTACTTTTGTTTGCCAGGGAAACGGGCCGAGTTTTGTGTCTGGGGGCCTATGGCTGGGAGTGACCGGCTGGCTCCTGAAAAGCTACGATAGGCAGGATGGTGACCAGACCCATGGTGGCACCAGTGCCAAGTTGGGCTGATTTGATAGTACCAAGTGGCTCCTGCAATCTGCCATCAAAAAGTTGGCAGGCGAGTTTTGTTTTCCAGGGAAAAGCGCCGTTTTTTGTGTCTGGGGGCCTGTGGCTGGGAGTGGCCGGCTGGCTCCTTACAATGAACGATACGCAGGATGGTTCCCAGACCTGAGGTGGCACCAGTGCCAAGTCGGGCTAGTTTGATGGTGCAAAGTGGCTCCTGCAATCTGCCATCCAGAAGCGGGGTAGCTTACTTTTGTTTGCCAGGGAAACGGGCCGAGGTTTTTCTCTGGGGGCCTATGGCAGGGAGGGACCGGCTGGCTCCTGAAAAGCTACGATAGGCAGGATGGTGACCAGACCCATGGTGGCACCAGTGCCAAGTTGGGCTGATTTGATAGTAGCAAGTGGCTCCTGCAATCTGCCATCAAAATGTTGGCAGGCGAGTTTTGTTTTCCAGGGAAAAGCGCCGTTGTTTGTGTTTGGTGGCCTGTGGCTGGGAGTGACCGGCTGGCTCCTTAGAATCCACGATACGCAGGATGGTTCCCAGACCCAAGGTGGCACCAGTGCCAAGTTGGGCTGGTTTGATAGTACCAAGTGGTTCCTGCAATCTGCCATCCAGAAGCGGGGCAGCTTACTTTTGTTTGCCAGGGAAACGGGCCGAGGTTTTTCTCTGGGGGCCTATGGCTTGGAGTGACCGGCTAGGTCCTGAAAAGCTACGATAGGCAGGATGGTGACCAGATCCATGGTGGCACCAGTGCCAAGTTGGGCTGGTTTGATAGTACCAAGTGGCTCCTGCAATCTGCCATCAAAAAGTTGGCAGGCGAGTTTTGTTTTCCAGGGAAAAGCGCTGTGGTTTGTGTTTGGGGGCCTGTGGCTGGGAGTGGCCGGCTGGCTCCTTAGAATCCACGATACGCAGGATGGTTCCCAGACCAGAGGTGGCACCAGTGCCAAGTCGGGCTGGTTTGATGGTGAAAAGTGGCTCCTGCAATCTGCCATCCAGAAGCGGGATAACTTACTTTTGTTTGCCAGGGAAACGGGCCAAGGTTTTTGTCTGGGGGCCTATGGCTGGGAGTGACCGGCTGGCTCCTGAAAAGCTACGATAGGCAGGATGGTGACCAGACCCATGGTGGCACCAGTGTCAAGTTGGGCTGGTTTGATAGTACCAAGTGGCTCCGGCAATCTGCCATCAAAATTTGGCAGGCGAGGTTTGTTTTCCAGGGAAAAGCCCCGTTGTTTTTGTTTGGGGGCCTGTGGGTGGGAGTGGCCAGATGGCTAATTATAATCCACGATACGCAGCATGGTTCCCAGACCAGAGGTGGCACCAGTGCCAAGTCGGGCTGGTTTGATACTATCAAGTGCGTCCTGCAATCTGCCATCCAGAAGCGGGGTAGCTTACTTTTGTTTGCCAGGGAAACGGGCCGAGGTTTGTGTCTGGGGGCCTATGGCTGGGAGTGACCGGCTGGCTCCTGAAAAGCTACGATAGGCAGGATGGTGACCAGACCCATGGTGGCACCAGTGCCAAGTTGGGCTGGTTTGATAGTACCAAGTGGCTCCTGCAATCTGCCATCAAAAAATTGGCAGGCGAGTTTTGTTTTCCAGGGAAAAGCGCCGTTGATTTTGTTTGGGGGCCTGTGGGTGGGAGTGGCCGGCTGGCTCCTTAGAATCCACGATACGCAGGATGGTTCCCAGACCAGAGGTGGCACCAGTGCCAAGTCGGGCTAGTTTGATGGTGCAAAGTGGCTCCTGCAATCTGCCATCCAGAAGCGGGGCAGCTTACTTTTGTTTGCCAGGGAAACGGGCCGAGTATTGTTTCTGGGGGCCTATGGCTGCGAGTGACCGGCTGGCTCCTGAAAAGCTACGATAGGCAGGATGGTGACCAGACCCATGGTGGCACCAGTGCCAAGTTGGGCTGATTTGATAGTACCAAGTGGCTCCTGCAATCTGCCATCAAAATGTTGGCAGGCGAGTTTTGTTTTCCAGGGAAAAGCGCCGTTGTTTGTGTTTGGGGGCCTGTGGCTGGGAGTGGACGGATGGCTCCTTAGAACCACGATACGCAGGATGGTTCCCAGACCAGAGGTGGCACCAGTGCCAAGTCGGGCTGGTTTGATAGTACCAAGTGGTTCCTGCAATCTGCCATCCAGAAGCGGGGCAGCTTACTTTTGTATGCCAGGGAAACGGGCCGAGGTTTTTTTCTGGGGGCCTATAGCTGGGAGTGACCGGCTGGCTCCTGAAAAGCTACGATAGGCAGGATGGTGACCAAACGCATGGTGGCACCAGTGCCAAGTTGGGCTGATTTGATAGTACCAAGTGGCTCCTGCAATCTGCCATCAAAATGTTGGCAGGCGAGTTTTGTTTTCCAGGGAAAAGCGCCGTTGTTTGTGTTTGGGGGCCTGTGGCTGGGAGTGGCCGGCTGGCTGCTTAGAATCCACGATACGCAGGATGGTTCCCAGACCCAAGGGGCACCAGTGCCAAGTCGGGCTGGTTTGATACTACCAAGTGCGTCCTGCAATCTGCCATCCAGAAGCGGGGCAGCTTACTTTTGTTTGCCAGGGAAACGGGCCGAGGTTTGTGTCTGGGGGCCTATGGCTGGGAGTGACCGGCTGGCTCCTGAAAAGCTACGATAGGCAGGATGGTGACCAGACCCATGGTGGCACCAGTGCCAAGTTGGGCTGGTTTGATAGTACCAAGTGGCTCCTGCAATCTGCCATCAAAATGTTGGCAGGCGAGTTTTGTTTTCCAGGGAAAAGCGCCGTTGTTTGTGTTTGGGGGCCTGTGGCTGGGAGTGGACGGATGGCTCCTTAGAATCCACGATACACAGCATGGTTCCCAGACCAGAGGTGGCACCAGTGACAAGTCGGGCTGGTTTGATGGTGCAAAGTGGTTCCTGCAATCTGCCATCCAGAAGCGGGGCAGCTTACTTTTGTTTGCCAGGGAAACGGGCCGAGGTTTGTGTCTGGGGGCCTATGGCTGGGAGTGACCGGCTGGCTCCTGAAAAGCTACGATAGGCAGGATGGTGACCAGACCCATGGTGGCACCAGTGCGAAGTTGGGCTGATTTGATAGTACCAAGTGGCTCCTGCAATCTGCCATCAAAAAGTTGTCAGGCGAGTTTTGTTTTCCAGGGAAAAGCGCCGTTGTTTGTGTTTGGGGGCCTGTGGCTGGGAGTGGACGGCTGGCTCCTTAGAATCCACGATACGCAGGATGGTTCCCAGACCAGAGGTGGCACCAGTGCCAAGTTGGGCTGGTTTGATAGTACCAAGTGCGTCCTGCAATCTGCCATCCAGAAGCGGGGCAGCTTACTTTTGTTTGCCAGGGAAACGGGCCGAGGTTTGTGTCTCAGGGCCTATGGCTGGGAGTGACCGGCTGGCTCCTGAAAAGCTACGATAGGCAGGATGGTGACCAGACCCATGGTGGCACCAGTGCCAAGTTGGGCTGGTTTCATAGTACCAAGTGGCTCCTGCAATCTGCCATCAAAATGTTGGCAGGCGAGTTTTGTTTTCCAGGGAAAAGCGCCGTTGGTTGTGTTTGGTGGCCTGTGGCTGGGAGTGACCGGCTGGCTCCTTAGAATCCACGATACGCAGGATGGTTCCCAGACCCAAGGTGGCACCAGTGCCAAGTTGGGCTGGTTTGATAGTACCAAGTGGTTCCTGCAATCTGCCATCCAGAAGCAGGGCAGCTTACTTTTGTTTGCCAGGGAAACGGGCCGAGGTTTTTCTCTGGGGGCCTATGGCTTGGAGTGACCGGCTAGGTCCTGAAAAGCTACGATAGGCAGGATGGTGACCAGATCCATGGTGGCACCAGTGCCAAGTTGGGCTGGTTTGATAGTACCAAGTGGCTCCTGCAATCTGCCATCAAAATGTTGGCAGGCGAGTTTTGTTTTCCAGGGAAAAGCGCCGTTGTTTGTGTCTGGGGGCCTGTGGCTGGGAGTGGCCGGCTGGCTCCTTAGAATCCACGATACGCAGGATGGTTCCCAGACCAGAGGTGGCACCAGTGCCAAGTCGGGCTGGTTTGATGGTGAAAAGTGGCTCCTGCAATCTGCCATCCAGAAGCGGGATAACTTACTTTTGTTTGCCAGGGAAACGGGCCGAGTATTGTTTCTGGGGGCCTATGGCTGCGAGTGACCGGCTGGCTCCTGAAAAGCTACGATAGGCAGGATGGTGACCAGACCCATGGTGGCACCAGTGCCAAGTTGGGCTGATTTGATAGTACCAAGTGGCTCCTGCAATCTGCCATCAAAATGTTGGCAGGCGAGTTTTGTTTTCCAGGGAAAAGCGCCGTTGTTTGTGTTTGGGGGCCTGTGGCTGGGAGTGGACGGATGGCTCCTTAGAACCACGATACGCAGGATGGTTCCCAGACCAGAGGTGGCACCAGTGCCAAGGCGGGCTGGTTTGATAGTACCAAGTGGTTCCTGCAATCTGCCATCCAGAAGCGGGGCAGCTTACTTTTGTATGCCAGGGAAACGGGCCGAGGTTTTTTTCTGGGGGCCTATAGCTGGGAGTGACCGGCTGGCTCCTGAAAAGCTACGATAGGCAGGATGGTGACCAAACGCATGGTGGCACCAGTGCCAAGTTGGGCTGATTTGATAGTACCAAGTGGCTCCTGCAATCTGCCATCAAAATGTTGGCAGGCGAGTTTTGTTTTCCAGGGAAAAGCGCCGTTGTTTGTGTTTGGGGGCCTGTGGCTGGGAGTGGCCGGCTGGCTGCTTAGAATCCACGATACGCAGGATGGTTCCCAGACCAGAGGTGGCACCAGTGCCAAGTTGGGCTGGTTTGATAGTACCAAGTGGTTCCTGCAATCTGCCATCCAGAAGCGGGGCAGCTTACTTTTGTTTGCCAGGGAAACGGGCCGAGGTTTGTGTCTGGGGGCCTATGGCTGGGAGTGACCGGCTGGCTCCTGAAAAGCTACGATAGGCAGGATGGTGACCAGACCCATGGTGGCACCAGTGCCAAGTTGGGCTGGTTTGATAGTACCAAGTGGCTCCTGCAATCTGCCATCAAAAAGTTGGCAGGCGAGTTTGTTATCCAGGGAAAAGCGCCGTTGTTTGTGTTTGGGGGCCTCTGGCTGGGAGTGGCCGGCTGGCTCCTTAGAATCCATGATACGCAGGATGGTTCCCAGACCAGAGGTGGCACCAGTGCCAAGTCGGGCTGGTTTGATGGTGAAAAGTGGCTCCTGCAATCTGCCATCCAGAAGCGGGATGACTTACTTTTGTTTGCCAGGGAAACGGGCCGAGGTTTTTGTCTGGGGGCCTATGGCTGGGAGTGACCGGCTGGCTCCTGAAAAGCTACGATAGGCAGGATGGTGACCAGACCCATGGTGGCACCAGTGCCAAGTTGGGCTGGTTTGATAGTACCAAGTGGCTCCTGCAATCTGCCATCAAAATGTTGGCAGGCGAGTTTTGTTTTCCAGGGAAAAGTGCCGTTGTTTGTGTTTGGGGGCCTGTGGGTGGGAGTGACCGGCTGGCTCCTTAGAATCCACGATACGCGGGATGGTTCCCAGACAAGAGGTCGCACCAGTGCCAAGTCGGGCCAGTTTGATGGTGCAAAGTGGCTCCTGCAATCTGCCATCCAGAAGCGGGGTAGCTTACTTTTGTTTGCCAGGGAAACGGGCCGAGTTTTGTGTCTGGGGGCCTATGGCTGCGAGTGACCGGCTGGCTCCTGAAAAGCTACGATAGGCAGGATGGTGACCAGACCCATGGTGGCACCAGTGCCAAGTTGGGCTGATTTGATAGTACCAAGTGGCTCCTGCAATCTGCCATCAAAATGTTGGCAGGCGAGTTTTGTTTTCCAGGGAAAAGCGCCGTTGTTTGTGTCTGGGGGCCTGTGGCTGGGAGTGGCCGGCTGGCTCCTTACAATGAACGATACGCAGGATGGTTCCCAGACCTGAGGTGGCACCAGTGCCAAGTCGGGCTAGTTTGATGGTGCAAAGTGGTTCCTGCAATCTGCCATCCAGAAGCGGGGCAGCTTACTTTTGTTTGCCAGGGAAACGGGCCGAGGTTTTTCTCTGGGGGCCTATGGCTTGGAGTGACCGGCTAGGTCCTGAAAAGCTACGATAGGCAGGATGGTGACCAGATCCATGGTGGCACCAGTGCCAAGTTGGGCTGGTTTGATAGTACCAAGTGGCTCCTGCAATCTGCCATCAAAATGTTGGCAGGCGAGTTTTGTTTTCCAGGGAAAAGCGCCGTTGTTTGTGTCTGGGGGCCTGTGGCTGGGAGTGGCCGGCTGGCTCCTTAGAATCCACGATACGCAGGATGGTTCCCAGACCAGAGGTGGCACCAGTGCCAAGTCGGGCTGGTTTGATGGTGAAAAGTGGCTCCTGCAATCTGCCATCCAGAAGCGGGGTAGCTTACTTTTGTTTGCCAGGGAAACGGGCCAAGGTTTTGTCTGGGGGCCTATGGCTGGGAGTGACCGGCTGGCTCCTGAAAAGCTACGATAGGCAGGATGGTGACCAGACCCATGGTGGCACCAGTGTCAAGTTGGGCTGGTTTGATAGTACCAAGTGGCTCAGGCAATCTGCCATCAAAATTTGGCAGGCGAGGTTTGTTTTCCAGGGAAAAGCGCCGTTGTTTTTGTTTGGGGGCCTGTGGGTGGGAGTGGCCAGATGGCTAACTAGAATCCACGATACGCAGCATGGTTCCCAGACCTGAGGTGGCACCAGTGCCAAGTCGGGCTGGTTTGATACTATCAAGTGCGTCCTGCAATCTGCCATCCAGAAGCGGGGTAGCTTACTTTTGTTTGCCAGGGAAACGGGCCGAGGTTTGTGTCTGGGGGCCTATGGCTGCGAGTGACCGGCTGGCTCCTGAAAAGCTACGATAGGCAGGATGGTGACCAGACCCATGGTGGCACCAGTGCCAAGTTGGGCTGGTTTGATAGTACCAAGTGGCTCCTGCAATCTGCCATCAAAAAGTTGGCAGGCGAGTTTTGTTTTCCAGGGAAAAGCGCCGTTGTTTGTGTTTGGGGGCCTGTGGCTGGGAGTGGACGGATGGCTCCTTAGAACCACGATACGCAGGATGGTTCCCAGACCAGAGGTGGCACCAGTGCCAAGTCGGGCTGGTTTGATAGTACCAAGTGGTTCCTGCAATCTGCCATCCGGAAGCGGGGCAGCTTACTTTTGTATGCCAGGGAAACGGGCCGAGGTTTTTTTCTGGGGGCCTATGGCTGGGAGTGACCGGCTGGCTCCTGAAAAGCTACGATAGGCAGGATGGTGACCAAACGCATGGTGGCACCAGTGCCAAGTTGGGCTGATTTGATAGTACCAAGTGGCTCCTGCAATCTGCCATCAAAATGTTGGCAGGCGAGTTTTGTTTTCCAGGGAAAAGCGCCGTTGTTTGTGTTTGGGGGCCTGTGGCTGGGAGTGGCCGGCTGGCTGCTTAGAATCCACGATACGCAGGATGGTTCCCAGACCAGAGGTGGCACCAGTGCCAAGTCGGGCTGGTTTGATACTACCAAGTGCGTCCTGCAATCTGCCATCCAGAAGCGGGGCAGCTTACTTTTGTTTGCCAGGGAAACGGGCCGAGGTTTGTGTCTGGGGGCCTATGGCTGGGAGTGACCGGCTGGCTCCTGAAAAGCTACGATAGGCAGGATGGTGACCAGACCCATGGTGGCACCAGTGCCAAGTTGGGCTGGTTTGATAGTACCAAGTGGCTCCTGCAATCTGCCATCAAAAAGTTGGCAGGCGAGTTTGTTATCCAGGGAAAAGCGCCGTTGTTTGTGTTTGGGGGCCTCTGGCTGGGAGTGGCCGGCTGGCTCCTTAGAATCCATGATACGCAGGATGGTTCCCAGACCAGAGGTGGCACCAGTGCCAAGTCGGGCTGGTTTGATGGTGAAAAGTGGCTCCTGCAATCTGCCATCCAGAAGCGGGATGACTTACTTTTGTTTGCCAGGGAAACGGGCCGAGGTTTTTGTCTGGGGGCCTATGGCTGGGAGTGACCGGCTGGCTCCTGAAAAGCTACGATAGGCAGGATGGTGACCAGACCCATGGTGGCACCAGTGCCAAGTTGGGCTGGTTTGATAGTACCAAGTGGCTCCTGCAATCTGCCATCAAAATGTTGGCAGGCGAGTTTTGTTTTCCAGGGAAAAGTGCCGTTGTTTGTGTTTGGGGGCCTGTGGGTGGGAGTGACCGGCTGGCTCCTTAGAATCCACGATACGCGGGATGGTTCCCAGACAAGAGGTCGCACCAGTGCCAAGTCGGGCCAGTTTGATGGTGCAAAGTGGCTCCTGCAATCTGCCATCCAGAAGCGGGGTAGCTTACTTTTGTTTGCCAGGGAAACGGGCCGAGTTTTGTGTCTGGGGGCCTATGGCTGCGAGTGACCGGCTGGCTCCTGAAAAGCTACGATAGGCAGGATGGTGACCAGACCCATGGTGGCACCAGTGCCAAGTTGGGCTGATTTGATAGTACCAAGTGGCTCCTGCAATCTGCCATCAAAATGTTGGCAGGCGAGTTTTGTTTTCCAGGGAAAAGCGCCGTTGTTTGTGTCTGGGGGCCTGTGGCTGGGAGTGGCCGGCTGGCTCCTTACAATGAACGATACGCAGGATGGTTCCCAGACCTGAGGTGGCACCAGTGCCAAGTCGGGCTAGTTTGATGGTGCAAAGTGGTTCCTGCAATCTGCCATCCAGAAGCGGGGTAGCTTACTTTTGTTTGCCAGGGAAACGGGCCGAGGTTTTTCTCTGGGGGCCTATGGCAGGGAGTGACCGGCTGGCTCCTGAAAAGCTACGATAGGCAGGATGGTGACCAGACCCATGGTGGCACCAGTGCCAAGTTGGGCTGGTTTCATAGTACCAAGTGGCTCCTGCAATCTGCCATCTAAATGTTGGCAGGCGAGTTTTGTTTTCCAGGGAAAAGCGCCGTTGTTTGTGTTTGGTGGCCTGTGGCTGGGAGTGACTGGCTGGCTCCTTAGAATCCACGATACGCAGGATGGTTCCCAGACCCAAGGTGGCACCAGTGCCAAGTTGGGCTGGTTTGATAGTACCAAGTGGTTCCTGCAATCTGCCATCCAGAAGCGGGGCAGCTTACTTTTGTTTGCCAGGGAAACGGGCCGAGGTTTTTCTCTGGGGGCCTATGGCTTGGAGTGACCGGCTAGGTCCTGAAAAGCTACGATAGGCAGGATGGTGACCAGATCCATGGTGGCACCAGTGCCAAGTTGGGCTGGTTTGATAGTACCAAGTGGCTCCTGCAATCTGCCATCAAAATGTTGGCAGGCGAGTTTTGTTTTCCAGGGAAAAGCGCCGTTGTGTGTCTGGGGGCCTGTGGCTGGGAGTGGCCGGCTGGCTCCTTAGAATCCACGATACGCAGGATGGTTCCCAGACCAGAGGTGGCACCAGTGCCAAGTCGGGCTGGTTTGATGGTGAAAAGTGGCTCCTGCAATCTGCCATCCAGAAGCGGGATAACTTACTTTTGTTTGCCAGGGAAACGGGCCGAGGTTTTTCTCTGGGGGCCTATGGCTGGGAGTGACCGGCTGGCTCCTGAAAAGCTACGATAGGCAGGATGGTGACCAGACCCATGGTGGCACCAGTGTCAAGTTGGGCTGGTTTGATAGTACCAAGTCGCTCAGGCAATCTGCCATCAAAATTTGGCAGGCGAGGTTTGTTTTCCAGGGAAAAGCGCCGTTGTTTTTGTTTGGGGGCCTGTGGGTGGGAGTGGCCAGATGGCTAACTAGAATCCACGATACGCAGCATGGTTCCCAGACCAGAGGTGGCACCAGTGCCAAGTCGGGCTGGTTTGATACTATCAAGTGTGTCCTGCAATGTGCCATCCAGAAGCGGGGTAGCTTACTTTTGTTTGCCAGGGAAACGGGCCGAGGTTTGTGTCTGGGGGCCTATGGCTGGGAGTGACCGGCTGGCTCCTGAAAAGCTACGATAGGCAGGATGGTGACCAGACCCATGGTGGCACCAGTGCCAAGTTGGGCTGGTTTGATAGTACCAAGTGGCTCCTGCAATCTGCCATCAAAAAATTGGCAGGCGAGTTTTGTTTTCCAGGGAAAAGCGCCGTTGTTTTTGTTTGCGGGCCTGTGGGTGGGAGTGGCCGGCTGGCTCCTTAGAATCCACGATACACAGCATGGTTCCCAGACCAGAGGTGGCACCAGTGCCAAGTCGGGCTAGTTTGATGGTGCAAAGTGGCTCCTGCAATCTGCCATCCAGAAGCGGGGCAGCTTACTTTTGTTTGCCAGGGAAACGGGCCGAGTATTGTTTCTGGGGGCCTATGGCTGCGAGTGACCGGCTGGCTCCTGAAAAGCTACGATAGGCAGGATGGTGACCAGACCCATGGTGGCACCAGTGCCAAGTTGGGCTGATTTGATAGTACCAAGTGGCTCCTGCAATCTGCCATCAAAATGTTGGCAGGCGAGTTTTGTTTTCCAGGGAAAAGCGCCGTTGTTTGTGTTTGGGGGCCTGTGGCTGGGAGTGGACGGATGGCTCCTTAGAACCACGATACGCAGGATGGTTCCCAGACCAGAGGTGGCACCAGTGCCAAGTCGGGCTGGTTTGATAGTACAAAGTGGTTCCTGCAATCTGCCATCCAGAAGCGGGGCAGCTTACTTTTGTATGCCAGGGAAACGGGCCGAGGTTTTTGTCTGGGGGCCTATAGCTGGGAGAGACCGGCTGGCTCCTGAAAAGCTACGATAGGCAGGATGGTGACCAAACGCATGGTGGCACCAGTGCCAAGTTGGGCTGATTTGATAGTACCAAGTGGCTCCTGCAATCTGCCATCAAAATGTTGGCAGGCGAGTTTTGTTTTCCAGGGAAAAGCGCCGTTGTTTGTGTTTGGGGGCCTGTGGCTGGGAGTGGCCGGCTGGCTGCTTAGAATCCACGATACGCAGGATGGTTCCCAGACCAGAGGTGGCACCAGTGCCAAGTCGGGCTGGTTTGATACTACCAAGTGCGTCCTGCAATCTGCCATCCAGAAGCGGGGCAGCTTACTTTTGTTTGCCAGGGAAACGGGCCGAGGTTTGTGTCTGGGGGCCTATGGCTGGGAGTGACCGGCTGGCTCCTGAAAAGCTACGATAGGCAGGATGGTGACCAGACCCATGGTGGCACCAGTGCCAAGTTGGGCTGGTTTGATAGTACCAAGTGGCTCCTGCAATCTGCCATCAAAAAGTTGGCAGGCGAGTTTTGTTTTCCAGGGAAAAGCGCCGTTGTTTGTGTTTGGGGGCCTGTGGCTGGGAGTGGCCGGCTGGCTCCTTAGAATCCACGATACACAGCATGGTTCCCAGACCAGAGGTGGCACCAGTGCCAAGTCGGGCTAGTTTGATGGTGCAAAGTGGTTCCTGCAATCTGCCATCCAGAAGCGGGGTAGCTTACTTTTGTTTGCCAGGGAAACGGGCCGAGGTTTGTGTCTGGGGGCCTATGGCTGGGAGTGACCGGCTGGCTCCTGAAAAGCTACGATAGGCAGGATGGTGACCAGACCCATGGTGGCACCAGTGCCAAGTTGGGCTGATTTGATAGTACCAAGTGGCTCCTGCAATCTGCCATCAAAAAGTTGGCAGGCGAGTTTTGTTTTCCAGGGAAAAGCGCCGTTGTTTGTGTTTGGGGGCCTGTGGCTGGGAGTGGACGGCTGGCTCCTTAGAATCCACGATACGCAGCATGGTTCCCAGACCAGAGGTGGCACCAGTGCCAAGTTGGGCTGGTTTGATAGTACCAAGTGCGTCCTGCAATCTACCATCCAGAAGGGGGCAGCTTACTTTTGTTTGCCAGGGAAACGGGCCGAGGTTTGTGTCTCAGGGCCTATGGCTGGGAGTGACCGGCTGGCTCCTGAAAAGCTACGATAGGCAGGATGGTGACCAGACCCATGGTGGCACCAGTGCCAAGTTGGGCTGGTTTGATAGTACCAAGTGGCTCCTGCAATCTGCCATCAAAAAGTTGGCAGGCGAGTTTGTTATCCAGGGAAAAGCGCCGTTGTTTTTGTTTGGGGGCCTCTGGCTGGGAGTGGCCGGCTGGCTCCTTGGAATCCATGATACGCAGGATGGTTCCCAGACCAGAGGTGGCACCAGTGCCAAGTCGGGCTGGTTTGATGGTGAAAAGTGGCTCCTGCAATCTGCCATCCAGAAGCGGGATGACTTACTTTTGTTTGCCAGGGAAACGGGCCGAGGTTTTTGTCTGGGGGCCTATGGCTGGGAGTGACCGGCTGGCTCCTGAAAAGCTACGATAGGCAGGATGGTGACCAGACCCATGGTGGCACAAGTGCCAAGTTGGGCTGGTTTGATAGTACCAAGTGGCTCCTGCAATCTGCCATCAAAAAGTTGGCAGGCGAGTTTTGTTTTCCAGGGAAAAGCGCCGTTGTTTGTGTTTGGGGGCCTGTGGGTGGGAGTGACCGGCTGGCTCCTTAGAATCCACGATACGCAGGATGGTTCCCAGACCAGAGGTGGCACCAGTGCCAAGTCGGGCTAGTTTGATGGTGCAAAGTGGCTCCTGCAATCTGCCATCCAGAAGCGGGGTAGCTTACTTTTGTTTGCCAGGGAAACGGGCCGAGGTTTGTGTCTGGGGGCCTATGGCTGCGAGTGACCGGCTGGCTCCTGAAAAGCTACGATAGGCAGGATGGTGACCAGACCCATGGTGGCACCAGTGCCAAGTTGGGCTGATTTGATAGTAGCAAGTGGCTCCTGCAATCTGCCATCAAAAAGTTGTCAGGCGAGTTTTGTTTTCCAGGGAAAAGCGCCGTTGTTTGTGTCTGGGGGCCTGTGGCTGGAGTGGCCGGCTGGCTCCTTACAATGAACGATACGCAGGATGGTTCCCAGAGCTGAGGTGGCACCAGTGCCAAGTCGCGCTAGTTTGATGGTGCAAAGTGGCTCCTGCAATCTGCCATCCAGAAGCGGGGTAGCTTACTTTTGTTTGCCACGGAAATGGGCCGAAATATTTGTCTAGGGGCCTCTGGCTGGGGGTGGCTGGCTGGCTCCTGAAAAGCTACGATAGGCAGGATGGTGACCAGACCCATGGTGGCACCAGTGCCAAGTTGGGCTGGTTTGATAGTACCAAGTGGCTCCTGCAATCTGCCATCAAAAAGTTGTCAGGCGAGTTTTGTTTTCCAGGGAAAAGCGCCGTTGTTTGTATTTGGGGGCCTGTGGCTGGGAGTGGCCGGCTGGCTCCTTTGAACCCACGATACGCAGGATGGTTCCCAGACCCAAGGTGGCACCAGTGCCAAGTCAGGCTGGTTTGATACTACCAAGTGCGTCCTGCAATCTGCCATCCAGAAGCGGGGCAGCTTAATTTTGTTTGCCAGGGAAACGGGCCGTGGGTTTTGTTTGGGGGCCTATGGCTGAGAGTGGCCGGCTGGCTCCTGAAAATCCACGCTAGGCAGCATGGTTCCCAGATGCAAGGTGGCACCAGTGCCAAGTCGGGCTGGTTTGATGGTGCAAAGTGGCTCCTGCAATCTGCCATCCAGAAGCGGGGCAGCTGATTTTTGTTTGCCAGAGAAAAATTCCGTGGATTGTTTTTGGGGGCATATTGCTGGGAGTGGCCGGCTGGCTCCTTAAAGTGCTCGATACGCATGATGGTTCCCAGGTCCAAGGTGTCACCACTACCAAGTCGGCCTGCGGTTTTAGTATCAAGTTCATCCTGCAATTTGCCATCCAGAAGAGGGGCAGTTGAGTTTTGTTTGCCAGAGAAACGGGCCGAGGTTTCTGTTTGGGGACATATGGCTGAGAGTGGCCGGCTGGCCCCTGAATATCCACGATACACAGCATGGTTCCCAGATCCAAGGTGGCACCAGTGCCAAGTTGGGCTGGTTTGATAGTACCAAGTGTCTCCTGCAATCTGCCATCCAGAAGCGGGGCAGCTTACTTTTGTTTGCCAGAGAAATAGGCCTAGGTTTTTGTCTGGGGGCCTGTGGCTAGGAGTGGCCGGCTGGCTCCTAAGAATCCACGATACGCAGGATGTTTCCCAGACCCAAGGTGGCACCAGTGCCAAGTCGGGCTGGTTTGATAGTACCAAGTGGCTCCTGCAAACTCCATCAAAAAGTTGGCAGGCGTGTTTTGTTTTCCAGGGAACAGCGCCGTTGATTTTGTTTGGGGGCCTGTGGCTGGGAGTGGCCGGCTGGCTCCTTAGAATCCACGATACGCAGGATGGTTCCCAGACCCAAGGTGGCACCAGTGCCAAGTCGGGCTGGTTTGATTACACCAAGTGGCTCCTGCAATCTGCCATCCAGAAGTGAGGCAGCTAAGTTTTGTTTGCGAGAAAAAAGGGCCGTGGTTTTTGTTGGGGGCCTGTGGCTGGGAGTGGCCGGCTGGCTCCTTAGAATCCACCATACGCAGGATGGTTCCCAGACCCAAGGTGGCACCAGTGCCAAGTCGGGCTGGTTTGATAGTACCAAGTGGCTCCTGCAATCTGCCATCCAGAAGCGGTGCAGTTGAGTTTTGTTTGCCAGAGAAAAGGGCCGTGGGTTGTGTTTGGGGGCATATGGCTGGGAGTGGCCGGCTGTCTCATTAAAAAGATCGATACGCAGGATGGTTCCCAGACCCAAGGTGGCACCAGTGCCAAGTCGGGCTGGTTTGATAGTACCAAGTGCGTCCTGCAATTTGCCATCCAGAAGAGGGGCAGTGGAGTTTTGTTTGCCAGAGAATAGCGCCGTTGTTTGTGTTTGGGGGCTTGTGGCTGGGAGTGGCCGACTGGCGCCTTAGAATCTGTGTTACGCAGCATGGTTCCCAGACCAGAGGTGGCACCAGTGCCAAGTTGGGCTGGTTTGATAGTACCAAGTGGCTCCTGCAATCTGCCATCCAGAAGCGGGGCAGCTTACTTTTGTTTGCCAGGGAAACGGGCCGAGGTTTGTGTCTGGGGGCCTATGGCTGGGAGTGACCGGCTGGCTCCTGAAAAGCTACGATAGGCAGGATGGTGACCAGACCCATGGTGGCACCAGTGCCAAGTTGGGCTGATTTGATAGTACCAAGTGGCTCCTGCAATCTGCCATGAAAAAGTTGGCAGGCGAGTTTTGTTTTCCAGGGAAAAGCGCCGTTGTTTGTATTTGGGGGCCTGTGGCTGGGAGTGGCCGGCTGGCTCCTTAGAATCCACGATACGCGGCATGGTTCCCAGACCAGAGGTGGCACCAGTGCCAAGTCGGGCTGGTTTGATAGTACCAAGTGCGTCCTGCAATCTGCCATCCAGAAGCGGGGCAGCTTACTTTTGTTTGCCAGGGAAACGGGCCGAGCTTTGTGTCTCAGGGCCTATGGCTGGGAGTGACCGCCTGGCTCCTGAAAAGCTACGATAGGCAGGATGGTGACCAGACCCATGGTGGCACCAGTGCCAAGTTGGGCTGGTTTGATAGTACCAAGTGGCTCCTGCAATCTGCCATCAAAAAGTTGGCAGGCGAGTTTGTTATCCAGGGAAAAGCGCCGTTGTTTGTGTTTGGGGGCCTGTGGCTGGGAGTGGCCGGCTGGCTCCTTAGAATCCACGATACGCAGGATGGTTCCCAGACCAGAGGTGGCACCAGTGCCAAGTCGGGCTAGTTTGATGGTGAAAAGTGGCTCCTGCAATCTGCCATCCAGAAGCGGGATAACTTACTTTTGTTTGCCAGGGAAACGGGCCGAGGTTTTTGTCTGGGGGCCTATGGCTGGGAGTGACCGGCTGGCTCCTGAAAAGCTACGATAGGCAGGATGGTGACCAGACCCATGGTGGCACCAGTGCCAAGTTGGGCTGGTTTGATAGTACCAAGTGGCTCCTGCAATCTGCCATCAAAATGTTGGCAGGCGAGTTTTGTTTTCCAGGGAAAAGTGCCGTTGTTTGTGTTTGGGGGCCTGTGGGTGGGAGTGACCGGCTGGCTCCTTAGAATCCACGATACGCAGGATGGTTCCCAGACCAGAGGTCGCACCAGTGCCAAGTCGGGCCAGTTTGATGGTGCAAAGTGGCTCCTGCAATCTGCCATCCAGAAGCGGGGTAGCTTACTTTTGTTTGCCAGGGAAACGGGCCGAGTTTTGTGTCTGGGGGCCTATGGCTGCGAGTGACCGGCTGGCTCCTGAAAAGCTACGATAGGCAGGATGGTGACCAGACCCATGGTGGTACCAGTGCCAAGTTGGGCTGATTTGATAGTACCAAGTGGCTCCTGCAATCTGCCATCAAAAAGTTGGCAGGCGAGTTTTGTTTTCCAGGGAAAAGCGCCGTTGTTTGTGTCTGGGGGCCTGTGGCTGGGAGTGGCCGGCTGGCTCCTTACAATGAACGATACGCAGGATGGTTCCCAGACCTGAGGTGGCACCAGTGCCAAGTCGGGCTAGTTTGATGGTGCAAAGTGGCTCCTGCAATCTGCCATCCAGAAGCGGGGTAGCTTACTTTTGTTTGCCAGGGATACGGGCCGAGGTTTTTCTCTGGGGGCCTATGGCAGGGAGGGACCGGCTGGCTCCTGAAAAGCTACGATAGGCAGGATGGTGACCAGACCCATGGTGGCACCAGTGCCAAGTTGGGCTGATTTGATAGTACCAAGTGGCTCCTGCAATCTGCCATCAAAATGTTGGCAGGCGAGTTTTGTTTTCCAGGGAAAAGCGCCGTTGTTTGTGTTTGGTGGCCTGTGGCTGGGAGTGACCGGCTGGCTCCTTAGAATCCACGATACGCAGGATGGTTCCCAGACCAGAGGTGGCACCAGTGCCAAGTTGGGCTGGTTTGATAGTACCAAGTGGTTCCTGCAATCTGCCATCCAGAAGCGGGGCAGCTTACTTTTGTTTGCCAGGGAAACGGGCCGAGGTTTTTCTCTGGGGGCCTATGGCTTGGAGTGACTGGCTAGGTCCTGAAAAGCTACGATAGGCAGGATGGTGACCAGATCCATGGTGGCACCAGTGCCAAGTTGGGCTGGTTTGATAGTACCAAGTGGCTCCTGCAATCTGCCATCAAAAAGTTGGCAGGCGAGTTTTGTTTTCCAGGGAAAAGCGCTGTGGTTTGTGTTTGGGGGCCTGTGGCTGGGAGTGGCCGGCTGGCTCCTTAGAATCCACGATACGCAGCATGGTATCCAGACCCAAGGTGGCACCAGTGCCAAGTTTTGCTGGTTTGATGGTGAAAAGTGGCTCCTGCAATCTGCCATCAAAATTTGGCAGGCGAGGTTTGTTTTCCAGGGAAAAGCGCCGTTGTTTTTGTTTGGGGGCCTGTGGGTGGGAGTGGCCGGCTGGCTCCTTAGAATCCACGATACGCAGGATGGTTCCCAGACCAGAGGTGGCACCAGTGCCAAGTCGGGCTAGTTTGATGGTGCAAAGTGGCTCCTGCAATCTGCCATCCAGAAGCGGGGCAGCTTACTTTTGTTTGCCAGGGAAACGGGCCGAGTATTGTTTCTGGGGGCCTATGGCTGCGAGTGACCGGCTGGCTCCTGAAAAGCTACGATAGGCAGGATGGTGACCAGACCCATGGTGGCACCAGTGCCAAGTTGGGCTGATTTGATAGTACCAAGTGGCTCCTGCAATCTGCCATCAAAAAGTTGGCAGGCGAGTTTTGTTTTCCAGGGAAAAGCGCCGTTGTTTGTGTTTGGGGGCCTGTGGCTGGGAGTGGACGGATGGCTCCTTAGAACCACGATACGCAGGATGGTTCCCAGACCAGAGGTGGCACCAGTGCCAAGTCGGGCTGGTTTGATAATACCAAGTGGTTCCTGCAATCTGCCATCCAGAAGCGGGGCAGCTTACTTTTGTTTGCCAGGGAAACGGGCCGAGGTTTGTGTCTGGGGGCCTATGGCTGGGAGTGACCGCCTGGCTCCTGAAAAGCTACGATAGGCAGGATGGTGACCAGACCCATGGTGGCACCAGTGCCAAGTTGGGCTGATTTGATAGTACCAAGTGGCTCCTGCAATCTGCCATCAAAAAGTTGTCAGGCGAGTTTTGTTTTCCAGGGAAAAGCGCCGTTGTTTGTGTTTGGGGGCCAGTGGCTGGGAGTGGCCGGCTGGCTCCTTAGAATCCACGATACGCAGGATGGTTCCCAGACCAGAGGTGGCACCAGTGCCAAGTTGGGCTGGTTTGATGGTGAAAAGTGGCTCCTGCAATCTGCCATCCAGAAGCGGGATAACTTACTTTTGTTTGCCAGGGAAACGGGCCGAGGTTTTTGTCTGGGGGCCTATGGCTGGGAGTGACCGGCTGGCTCCTGAAAAGCTACGATAGGCAGGATGGTGACCAGACCCATGGTGGCACCAGTGCCAAGTTGGGCTGGTTTGATAGTACCAAGTGGCTCCTGCAATCTGCCATCAAAAAGTTGGCAGGCGAGTTTGTTATCCAGGGAAAAGCGCCGTTGTTTGTGTTTGGGGGCCAGTGGCTGGGAGTGGCCGGCTGGCTCCTTAGAATCCACGATACGCAGGATGGTTCCCAGACCAGAGGTGGCACCAGTGCCAAGTCGGGCTGGTTTGATGGTGAAAAGTGGCTCCTGCAATCTGCCATCCAGAAGCGGGATAACTTACTTTTGTTTGCCAGGGAAACGGGCCGAGCTTTTTGTCTGGGGGCCTATGGCTGCGAGTGACCGGCTGGCTCCTGAAAAGCTACGATAGGCAGGATGGTGACCAGACCCATGGTGGCACCAGTGCCAAGTTGGGCTGATTTGATAGTACCAAGTGGCTCCTGCAATCTGCCATCCAGAATCGGGGGTGCTTACTTTTGTTTGCCAGGGAAACGGGCCGAGGTTTGTGTCTGGGGGCCTATGGCTGGGAGTGACCGGCTGGCTCCTGAAAAGCTACGATAGGCAGGATGGTGACCAGACCCATGGTGGCACCAGTGCCAAGTTGGGCTGATTTGATAGTACCAAGTGGCTCCTGCAATCTGCCATCAAAAAGTTGGCAGGCGAGTTTTGTTTTCCAGGGAATAGCGCCGTTGTTTGTGTTTGGGGGCCTGTGGCTGGGAGTGGCCGGCTGGCTCCTTAGAATCCACGATACGCAGGATGGTTCCCAGACCAGAGGTGGCACCAGTGCCAAGTTGGGCTGGTTTGATAGTACCAAGTGCGTCCTGCAATCTACCATCCAGAAGCGGGGCAGCTTACTTTTGTTTGCCAGGGAAACGGGCCGAGGTTTGTGTCTCAGGGCCTATGGCTGGGAGTGACCGCCTGGCTCCTGAAAAGCTACGATAGGCAGGATGGTGACCAGACCCATGGTGGCACCAGTGCCAAGTTGGGCTGATTTGATAAAACCAAGTGGCTCCTGCAATCTGCCATCAAAAAGTTGGCAGGCGAGTTTTGTTTTCCAGGGAAAAGCGCCGTTGTTTGTGTTTGGGGGCCAGTGGCTGGGAGTGGCCGGCTGGCTCCTTAGAATCCACGATACGCAGGATGGTTCCCAGACCAGAGGTGGCACCAGTGCCAAGTTGGGCTGGTTTGATGGTGAAAAGTGGCTCCTGCAATCTGCCATCCAGAAGCGGGATAACTTACTTTTGTTTGCCAGGGAAACGGGCCGAGGTTTTTGTCTGGGGGCCTATGGCTGGGAGTGACCGGCTGGCTCCTGAAAAGCTACGATAGGCAGGATGGTGACCAGACCCATGGTGGCACCAGTGCCAAGTTGGGCTGGTTTGATAGTACCAAGTGGCTCCTGCAATCTGCCATCAAAAAGTTGGCAGGCGAGTTTGTTATCCAGGGAAAAGCGCCGTTGTTTGTGTTTGGGGGCCAGTGGCTGGGAGTGGCCGGCTGGCTCCTTAGAATCCACGATACGCAGGATGGTTCCCAGACCAGAGGTGGCACCAGTGCCAAGTCGGGCTGGTTTGATGGTGAAAAGTGGCTCCTGCAATCTGCCATCCAGAAGCGGGATAACTTACTTTTGTTTGCCAGGGAAACGGGCCGAGCCTTTTGTCTGGGGGCCTATGGCTGCGAGTGACCGGCTGGCTCCTGAAAAGCTACGATAGGCAGGATGGTGACCAGACCCATGGTGGCACCAGTGCCAAGTTGGGCTGATTTGATAGTACCAAGTGGCTCCTGCAATCTGCCATCCAGAATCGGGGGTGCTTACTTTTGTTTGCCAGGGAAACGGGCCGAGGTTTGTGTCTGGGGGCCTATGGCTGGGAGTGACCGGCTGGCTCCTGAAAAGCTACGATAGGCAGGATGGTGACCAGACCCATGGTGGCACCAGTGCCAAGTTGGGCTGATTTGATAGTACCAAGTGGCTCCTGCAATCTGCCATCAAAAAGTTGGCAGGCGAGTTTTGTTTTCCAGGGAATAGCGCCGTTGTTTGTGTTTGGGGGCCTGTGGCTGGGAGTGGCCGGCTGGCTCCTTAGAATCCACGATACGCAGGATGGTTCCCAGACCAGAGGTGGCACCAGTGCCAAGTTGGGCTGGTTTGATAGTACCAAGTGCGTCCTGCAATCTACCATCCAGAAGCGGGGCAGCTTACTTTTGTTTGCCAGGGAAACGGGCCGAGGTTTGTGTCTCAGGGCCTATGGCTGGGAGTGACCGGCTGGCTCCTGAAAAGCTACGATAGGCAGGATGGTGACCAGATCCATGGTGGCACCAGTGCCAAGTTGGGCTGGTTTGATAGTACCAAGTGGCTCCTGCAATCTGCCATCAAAAAGTTGGCAGGCGAGTTTGTTATCCAGGGAAAAGCGCCGTTGTTTGTGTTTGGGGGCCTCTGGCTGGGAGTGGCCGGCTGGCTCCTTAGAATCCATGATACGCAGGATGGTTCCCAGACCAGAGGTGGCACCAGTGCCAAGTCGGGCTGGTTTGATGGTGAAAAGTGGCTCCTGCAATCTGCCATCCAGAAGCGGGATGACTTACTTTTGTTTGCCAGGGAAACGGGCCGAGGTTTTTGTCTGGGGGCCTATGGCTGGGAGTGACCGGCTGGCTCCTGAAAAGCTACGATAGGCAGGATGGTGACCAGACCCATGGTGGCACCAGTGCCAAGTTGGGCTGGTTTGATAGTACCAAGTGGCTCCTGCAATCTGCCATCAAAAAGTTGGCAGGCGAGTTTTGTTTTCCAGGGAAAAGTGCCGTTGTTTGTGTTTGGGGGCCTGTGGGTGGGAGTGACCGGCTGGCTCCTTAGAATCCACGATACGCAGGATGGTTCCCAGACCAGAGGTGGCACCAGTGCCAAGTCGGGCTAGTTTGATGGTGCAAAGTGGCTCCTGCAATCTGCCATCCAGAAGCGGGGTAGCTTACTTTTGTTTGCCAGGGAAACGGGCCGAGTTTTGTGTCTGGGGGCCTATGGCTGCGAGTGACCGGCTGGCTCCTGAAAAGCTACGATAGGCAGGATGGTGACCAGACCCATGGTGGCACCAGTGCCAAGTTGGGCTGATTTGATAGTACCAAGTGGCTCCTGCAATCTGCCATCAAAAAGTTGGCAGGCGAGTTTTGTTTTCCAGGGAAAAGCGCCGTTGTTTGTGTCTGGGGGCCTGTGGCTGGAGTGGCCGGCTGGCTCCTTACAATGAACGATACGCAGGATGGTTCCCAGAGCTGAGGTGGCACCAGTGCCAAGTCGGGCTAGTTTGATGGTGCAAAGTGGCTCCTGCAATCTGCCATCCAGAAGCGGGGCAGCTTACTTTTGTTTGCCAGGGAAACGGGCCGAAATATTTGTCTAGGGGCCTCTGGCTGGGGGTGGCTGGCTGGCTCCTGAAAAGCTACGATAGGCAGGATGGTGACCAGACCCATGGTGGCACCAGTGCCAAGTTGGGCTGGTTTGATAGTACCAAGTGGCTCCTGCAATCTGCCATCAAAAAGTTGTCAGGCGAGTTTTGTTTTCCAGGGAAAAGCGCCGTTGTTTGTATTTGGGGGCCTGTGGCTGGGAGTGGCCGGCTGGCTCCTTTGAACCCACGATACGCAGGATGGTTCCCAGACCCAAGGTGGCACCAGTGCCAAGTCGGGCTGGTTTGATACTACCAAGTGCGTCCTGCAATCTGCCATCCAGAAGCGGGGCAGCTTAATTTTGTTTGCCAGGGAAACGGGCCGTGGGTTTTGTTTGGGGGCCTATGGCTGAGAGTGGCCGGCTGGCTCCTGAAAATCCACGCTAGGCAGCATGGTTCCCAGATGCAAGGTGGCACCAGTGCCAAGTCGGGCTGTTTTGATGGTGCAAAGTGGCTCCTGCAATCTGCCATCCAGAAGCGGGGCAGCTGATTTTTGTTTGCCAGAGAAAAATTCCGTGGATTGTTTTTGGGGGCATATTGCTGGGAGTGGCCGGCTGGCTCCTTAAAATGCTCGATACGCATGATGGTTCCCAGGTCCAAGGTGTCACCACTACCAAGTCGGCCTGCGGTTTTAGTATCAAGTTCATCCTGCAATTTGCCATCCAGAAGAGGGGCAGTTGAGTTTTGTTTGCCAGAGAAACGGGCCGAGGTTTCTGTTTGGGGACATATGGCTGAGAGTGGCCGGCTGGCCCCTGAATATCCACGATACACAGCATGGTTCCCAGATCCAAGGTGGCACCAGTGCCAAGTTGGGCTGGTTTGATAGTACCAAGTGTCTCCTGCAATCTGCCATCCAGAAGCGGGGCAGCTTACTTTTGTTTGCCAGAGAAATAGGCCTAGGTTTTTGTCTGGGGGCCTGTGGCTAGGAGTGGCCGGCTGGCTCCTAAGAATCCACGATACGCAGGATGTTTCCCAGACCCAAGGTGGCACCAGTGCCAAGTCGGGCTGGTTTGATAGTACCAAGTGGCTCCTGCAAACTCCATCAAAAAGTTGGCAGGCGTGTTTTGTTTTCCGGGGAACAGCGCCGTTGATTTTGTTTGGGGGCCTGTGGCTGGGAGTGGCCGGCTGGCTGCTTAGAATCCACGATACGCAGGATGGTTCCCAGACCCAAGGTGGCACCAGTGCCAAGTCGGGCTGGTTTGATTACACCAAGTGGCTCCTGCAATCTGCCATCCAGAAGTGAGGCAGCTAAGTTTTGTTTGCCAGAAAAAAGGGCCGTGGTTTTTGTTGGGGGCCTGTGGCTGGGAGTGGCCGGCTGGCTCCTTAGAATCCACCATACGCAGGATGGTTCCCAGACCCAAGGTGGCACCAGTGCCAAGTCGGGCTGGTTTGATAGTACCAAGTGGCTCCTGCAATCTGCCATCCAGAAGCGGTGCAGTTGAGTTTTGTTTGCCAGAGAAAAGGGCCGTGGGTTGTGTTTGGGGGCATATGGCTGGGAGTGGCCGGCTGTCTCATTAAAAAGATCGATACGCAGGATGGTTCCCAGACCCAAGGTGGCACCAGTGCCAAGTCGGGCTGTTTTTATAGTACCAAGTGCGTCCTGCAATTTGCCATCCAGAAGAGGGGCAGTGGAGTTTTGTTTGCCAGAGAATAGCGCCGTTGTTTGTGTTTGGGGGCTTGTGGCTGGGAGTGGCCGACTGGCGCCTTAGAATCTGTGTTACGCAGCATGGTTCCCAGACCAGAGGTGGCACCAGTGCCAAGTTGGGCTGGTTTGATAGTACCAAGTGGCTCCTGCAATCTGCCATCCAGAAGCGGGGCAGCTTACTTTTGTTTGCCAGGGAAACGGGCCGAGGTTTGTGACTGGGGACCTATGGCTGGGAGTGACCGGCTGGCTCCTGAAAAGCTACGATAGGCAGGATGGTGACCAGACCCATGGTGGCACCAGTGCCAAGTTGGGCTGGTTTGATAGTACCAAGTGGCTCCTGCAATCTGCCATCAAAAAGTTGTCAGGCGAGTTTTGTTTTCCAGGGAAAAGCGCCGTTGTTTGTATTTGGGGGCCTGTGGCTGGGAGTGGCCGGCTGGCTCCTTTGAACCCACAATACGCAGGATGGTTCCCAGACCCAAGGTGGCACCAGTGCCAAGTCGGGCTGGTTTGATACTACCAAGTGCGTCCTGCAATCTGCCATCCAGAAGCGGGGCAGCTTAATTTTGTTTGCCAGGGAAACGGGCCGTGGGTTTTGTTTGGGGGCCTATGGCTGAGAGTGGCCCCCTGGCTCCTGAAAATCCACGATACGCGGGATGGTTCCCAGATGCAAGGTGGCACCAGTGCCAAGTCGGGCTGGTTTGATGGTGCAAAGTGGCTCCTGCAATCTGCCATCCAGAAGCGGGGCAGCTGATTTTTGTTTGCCAGAGAAAAATTCCGTGGATTGTTTTTGGGGGCATATTGCTGGGAGTGGCCGGCTGGCTCCTTAAAGTGCTCGATACGCATGATGGTTCCCAGGTCCAAGGTGTCACCACTACCAAGTCGGCCTGCGGTTTTAGTATCAAGTTCATCCTGCAATTTGCCATCCAGAAGAGGGGCAGTTGAGTTTTGTTTGCCAGAGAAACGGGCCGAGGTTTCTGTTTGGGGACATATGGCTGAGAGTGGCCGGCTGGCCCCTGAATATCCACGATACACAGCATGGTTCCCAGATCCAAGGTGGCACCAGTGCCAAGTTGGGCTGGTTTGATAGTACCAAGTGTCTCCTGCAATCTGCCATCCAGAAGCGGGGCAGCTTACTTTTGTTTGCCAGAGAAATAGGCCTAGGTTTTTGTCTGGGGGCCTGTGGCTAGGAGTGGCCGGCTGGCTCCTAAGAATCCACGATACGCAGGATGTTTCCCAGACCCAAGGTGGCACCAGTGCCAAGTCGGGCTGGTTTGATAGTACCAAGTGGCTCCTGCAAACTCCATCAAAAAGTTGGCAGGCGTGTTTTGTTTTCCAGGGAACAGCGCCGTTGATTTTGTTTGGGGGCCTGTGGCTGGGAGTGGCCGGCTGGCTGCTTAGAATCCACGATACGCAGGATGGTTCCCAGACCCAAGGTGGCACCAGTGCCAAGTCGGGCTGGTTTGATTACACCAAGTGGCTCCTGCAATCTGCCATCCAGAAGTGAGGCAGCTAAGTTTTGTTTGCCAGAAAAAAGGGCCGTGGTTTTTGTTGGGGGCCTGTGGCTGGGAGTGGCCGGCTGGCTCCTTAGAATCCACCATACGCAGGATGGTTCCCAGACCCAAGGTGGCACCAGTGCCAAGTCGGGCTGGTTTGATAGTACCAAGTGGCTCCTGCAATCTGCCATCCAGAAGCGGTGCAGTTGAGTTTTGTTTGCCAGAGAAAAGGGCCGTGGGTTGTGTTTGGGGGCATATGGCTGGGAGTGGCCGGCTGTCTCATTAAAAAGATCGATACGCAGGATGGTTCCCAGACCCAAGGTGGCACCAGTGCCAAGTCGGGCTGGTTTGATAGTACCAAGTGCGTCCTGCAATTTGCCATCCAGAAGAGGGGCAGTGGAGTTTTGTTTGCCAGAGAATAGCGCCGTTGTTTGTGTTTGGGGGCTTGTGGCTGGGAGTGGCCGACTGGCGCCTTAGAATCTGTGTTACGCAGCATGGTTCCCAGACCAGAGGTGGCACCAGTGCCAAGTTGGGCTGGTTTGATAGTACCAAGTGGCTCCTGCAATCTGCCATCCAGAAGCGGGGCAGCTTACTTTTGTTTGCCAGGGAAACGGGCCGAGGTTTGTGTCTGGGGGCCTATGGCTGGGAGTGACCGGCTGGCTCCTGAAAAGCTACGATAGGCAGGATGGTGACCAGACCCATGGTGGCACCAGTGCCAAGTTGGGCTGATTTGATAGTACCAAGTGGCTCCTGCAATCTGCCATGAAAAAGTTGGCAGGCGAGTTTTGTTTTCCAGGGAAAAGCGCCGTTGTTTGTATTTGGGGGCCTGTGGCTGGGAGTGGCCGGCTGGCTCCTTAGAATCCACGATACGCGGCATGGTTCCCAGACCAGAGGTGGCACCAGTGCCAAGTCGGGCTGGTTTGATAGTACCAAGTGGTTCCTGCAATCTGCCATCCAGAAGCGGGGCAGCTTACTTTTGTTTGCCAGGGAAACGGGCCGAGCTTTGTGTCTCAGGGCCTATGGCTGGGAGTGACCGCCTGGCTCCTGAAAAGCTACGATAGGCAGGATGGTGACCAGACCCATGGTGGCACCAGTGCCAAGTTGGGCTGGTTTGATAGTACCAAGTGGCTCCTGCAATCTGCCATCAAAAAGTTGGCAGGCGAGTTTGTTATCCAGGGAAAAGCGCCGTTGTTTGTGTTTGGGGGCCTGTGGCTGGGAGTGGCCGGCTGGCTCCTTAGAATCCACGATACGCAGGATGGTTCCCAGACCAGAGGTGGCACCAGTGCCAAGTCGGGCTAGTTTGATGGTGAAAAGTGGCTCCTGCAATCTGCCATCCAGAAGCGGGATAACTTACTTTTGTTTGCCAGGGAAACGGGCCGAGGTTTTTGTCTGGGGGCCTATGGCTGGGAGTGACCGGCTGGCTCCTGAAAAGCTACGATAGGCAGGATGGTGACCAGACCCATGGTGGCACCAGTGCCAAGTTGGGCTGGTTTGATAGTACCAAGTGGCTCCTGCAATCTGCCATCAAAATGTTGGCAGGCGAGTTTTGTTTTCCAGGGAAAAGTGCCGTTGTTTGTGTTTGGGGGCCTGTGGGTGGGAGTGACCGGCTGGCTCCTTAGAATCCACGATACGCAGGATGGTTCCCAGACCAGAGGTCGCACCAGTGCCAAGTCGGGCCAGTTTGATGGTGCAAAGTGGCTCCTGCAATCTGCCATCCAGAAGCGGGGTAGCTTACTTTTGTTTGCCAGGGAAACGGGCCGAGTTTTGTGTCTGGGGGCCTATGGCTGCGAGTGACCGGCTGGCTCCTGAAAAGCTACGATAGGCAGGATGGTGACCAGACCCATGGTGGTACCAGTGCCAAGTTGGGCTGATTTGATAGTAGCAAGTGGCTCCTGCAATCTGCCATCAAAAAGTTGGCAGGCGAGTTTTGTTTTCCAGGGAAAAGCGCCGTTGTTTGTGTCTGGGGGCCTGTGGCTGGGAGTGGCCGGCTGGCTCCTTACAATGAACGATACGCAGGATGGTTCCCAGACCTGAGGTGGCACCAGTGCCAAGTCGGGCTAGTTTGATGGTGCAAAGTGGCTCCTGCAATCTGCCATCCAGAAGCGGGGTAGCTTACTTTTGTTTGCCAGGGATACGGGCCGAGGTTTTTCTCTGGGGGCCTATGGCAGGGAGGGACCGGCTGGCTCCTGAAAAGCTACGATAGGCAGGATGGTGACCAGACCCATGGTGGCACCAGTGCCAAGTTGGGCTGATTTGATAGTACCAAGTGGCTCCTGCAATCTGCCATCAAAATGTTGGCAGGCGAGTTTTGTTTTCCAGGGAAAAGCGCCGTTGTTTGTGTTTGGTGGCCTGTGGCTGGGAGTGACCGGCTGGCTCCTTAGAATCCACGATACGCAGGATGGTTCCCAGACCAGAGGTGGCACCAGTGCCAAGTTGGGCTGGTTTGATAGTACCAAGTGGTTCCTGCAATCTGCCATCCAGAAGCGGGGCAGCTTACTTTTGTTTGCCAGGGAAACGGGCCGAGGTTTTTCTCTGGGGGCCTATGGCTTGGAGTGACTGGCTAGGTCCTGAAAAGCTACGATAGGCAGGATGGTGACCAGATCCATGGTGGCACCAGTGCCAAGTTGGGCTGGTTTGATAGTACCAAGTGGCTCCTGCAATCTGCCATCAAAAAGTTGGCAGGCGAGTTTTGTTTTCCAGGGAAAAGCGCTGTGGTTTGTGTTTGGGGGCCTGTGGCTGGGAGTGGCCGGCTGGCTCCTTAGAATCCACGATACGCAGCATGGTATCCAGACCCAAGGTGGCACCAGTGCCAAGTTTTGCTGGTTTGATGGTGAAAAGTGGCTCCTGCAATCTGCCATCAAAATTTGGCAGGCGAGGTTTGTTTTCCAGGGAAAAGCGCCGTTGTTTTTGTTTGGGGGCCTGTGGGTGGGAGTGGCCGGCTGGCTCCTTAGAATCCACGATACGCAGGATGGTTCCCAGACCAGAGGTGGCACCAGTGCCAAGTCGGGCTAGTTTGATGGTGCAAAGTGGCTCCTGCAATCTGCCATCCAGAAGCGGGGCAGCTTACTTTTGTTTGCCAGGGAAACGGGCCGAGTATTGTTTCTGGGGGCCTATGGCTGCGAGTGACCGGCTGGCTCCTGAAAAGCTACGATAGGCAGGATGGTGACCAGACCCATGGTGGCACCAGTGCCAAGTTGGGCTGATTTGATAGTACCAAGTGGCTCCTGCAATCTGCCATCAAAAAGTTGGCAGGCGAGTTTTGTTTTCCAGGGAAAAGCGCCGTTGTTTGTGTTTGGGGGCCTGTGGCTGGGAGTGGACGGATGGCTCCTTAGAACCACGATACGCAGGATGGTTCCCAGACCAGAGGTGGCACCAGTGCCAAGTCGGGCTGGTTTGATAATACCAAGTGGTTCCTGCAATCTGCCATCCAGAAGCGGGGCAGCTTACTTTTGTTTGCCAGGGAAACGGGCCGAGGTTTGTGTCTGGGGGCCTATGGCTGGGAGTGACCGCCTGGCTCCTGAAAAGCTACGATAGGCAGGATGGTGACCAGACCCATGGTGGCACCAGTGCCAAGTTGGGCTGATTTGATAAAACCAAGTGGCTCCTGCAATCTGCCATCAAAAAGTTGGCAGGCGAGTTTTGTTTTCCAGGGAAAAGCGCCGTTGTTTGTGTTTGGGGGCCAGTGGCTGGGAGTGGCCGGCTGGCTCCTTAGAATCCACGATACGCAGGATGGTTCCCAGACCAGAGGTGGCACCAGTGCCAAGTTGGGCTGGTTTGATGGTGAAAAGTGGCTCCTGCAATCTGCCATCCAGAAGCGGGATAACTTACTTTTGTTTGCCAGGGAAACGGGCCGAGGTTTTTGTCTGGGGGCCTATGGCTGGGAGTGACCGGCTGGCTCCTGAAAAGCTACGATAGGCAGGATGGTGACCAGACCCATGGTGGCACCAGTGCCAAGTTGGGCTGGTTTGATAGTACCAAGTGGCTCCTGCAATCTGCCATCAAAAAGTTGGCAGGCGAGTTTGTTATCCAGGGAAAAGCGCCGTTGTTTGTGTTTGGGGGCCAGTGGCTGGGAGTGGCCGGCTGGCTCCTTAGAATCCACGATACGCAGGATGGTTCCCAGACCAGAGGTGGCACCAGTGCCAAGTCGGGCTGGTTTGATGGTGAAAAGTGGCTCCTGCAATCTGCCATCCAGAAGCGGGATAACTTACTTTTGTTTGCCAGGGAAACGGGCCGAGCTTTTTGTCTGGGGGCCTATGGCTGCGAGTGACCGGCTGGCTCCTGAAAAGCTACGATAGGCAGGATGGTGACCAGACCCATGGTGGCACCAGTGCCAAGTTGGGCTGATTTGATAGTACCAAGTGGCTCCTGCAATCTGCCATCCAGAATCGGGGGTGCTTACTTTTGTTTGCCAGGGAAACGGGCCGAGGTTTGTGTCTGGGGGCCTATGGCTGGGAGTGACCGGCTGGCTCCTGAAAAGCTACGATAGGCAGGATGGTGACCAGACCCATGGTGGCACCAGTGCCAAGTTGGGCTGATTTGATAGTACCAAGTGGCTCCTGCAATCTGCCATCAAAAAGTTGGCAGGCGAGTTTTGTTTTCCAGGGAATAGCGCCGTTGTTTGTGTTTGGGGGCCTGTGGCTGGGAGTGGCCGGCTGGCTCCTTAGAATCCACGATACGCAGGATGGTTCCCAGACCAGAGGTGGCACCAGTGCCAAGTTGGGCTGGTTTGATAGTACCAAGTGCGTCCTGCAATCTACCATCCAGAAGCGGGGCAGCTTACTTTTGTTTGCCAGGGAAACGGGCCGAGGTTTGTGTCTCAGGGCCTATGGCTGGGAGTGACCGCCTGGCTCCTGAAAAGCTACGATAGGCAGGATGGTGACCAGACCCATGGTGGCACCAGTGCCAAGTTGGGCTGATTTGATAAAACCAAGTGGCTCCTGCAATCTGCCATCAAAAAGTTGGCAGGCGAGTTTTGTTTTCCAGGGAAAAGCGCCGTTGTTTGTGTTTGGGGGCCAGTGGCTGGGAGTGGCCGGCTGGCTCCTTAGAATCCACGATACGCAGGATGGTTCCCAGACCAGAGGTGGCACCAGTGCCAAGTTGGGCTGGTTTGATGGTGAAAAGTGGCTCCTGCAATCTGCCATCCAGAAGCGGGATAACTTACTTTTGTTTGCCAGGGAAACGGGCCGAGGTTTTTGTCTGGGGGCCTATGGCTGGGAGTGACCGGCTGGCTCCTGAAAAGCTACGATAGGCAGGATGGTGACCAGACCCATGGTGGCACCAGTGCCAAGTTGGGCTGGTTTGATAGTACCAAGTGGCTCCTGCAATCTGCCATCAAAAAGTTGGCAGGCGAGTTTGTTATCCAGGGAAAAGCGCCGTTGTTTGTGTTTGGGGGCCAGTGGCTGGGAGTGGCCGGCTGGCTCCTTAGAATCCACGATACGCAGGATGGTTCCCAGACCAGAGGTGGCACCAGTGCCAAGTCGGGCTGGTTTGATGGTGAAAAGTGGCTCCTGCAATCTGCCATCCAGAAGCGGGATAACTTACTTTTGTTTGCCAGGGAAACGGGCCGAGCTTTTTGTCTGGGGGCCTATGGCTGCGAGTGACCGGCTGGCTCCTGAAAAGCTACGATAGGCAGGATGGTGACCAGACCCATGGTGGCACCAGTGCCAAGTTGGGCTGATTTGATAGTACCAAGTGGCTCCTGCAATCTGCCATCCAGAATCGGGGGTGCTTACTTTTGTTTGCCAGGGAAACGGGCCGAGGTTTGTGTCTGGGGGCCTATGGCTGGGAGTGACCGGCTGGCTCCTGAAAAGCTACGATAGGCAGGATGGTGACCAGACCCATGGTGGCACCAGTGCCAAGTTGGGCTGATTTGATAGTACCAAGTGGCTCCTGCAATCTGCCATCAAAAAGTTGGCAGGCGAGTTTTGTTTTCCAGGGAATAGCGCCGTTGTTTGTGTTTGGGGGCCTGTGGCTGGGAGTGGCCGGCTGGCTCCTTAGAATCCACGATACGCAGGATGGTTCCCAGACCAGAGGTGGCACCAGTGCCAAGTTGGGCTGGTTTGATAGTACCAAGTGCGTCCTGCAATCTACCATCCAGAAGCGGGGCAGCTTACTTTTGTTTGCCAGGGAAACGGGCCGAGGTTTGTGTCTCAGGGCCTATGGCTGGGAGTGACCGGCTGGCTCCTGAAAAGCTACGATAGGCAGGATGGTGACCAGATCCATGGTGGCACCAGTGCCAAGTTGGGCTGGTTTGATAGTACCAAGTGGCTCCTGCAATCTGCCATCAAAAAGTTGGCAGGCGAGTTTGTTATCCAGGGAAAAGCGCCGTTGTTTGTGTTTGGGGGCCTCTGGCTGGGAGTGGCCGGCTGGCTCCTTAGAATCCATGATACGCAGGATGGTTCCCAGACCAGAGGTGGCACCAGTGCCAAGTCGGGCTGGTTTGATGGTGAAAAGTGGCTCCTGCAATCTGCCATCCAGAAGCGGGATGACTTACTTTTGTTTGCCAGGGAAACGGGCCGAGGTTTTTGTCTGGGGGCCTATGGCTGGGAGTGACCGGCTGGCTCCTGAAAAGCTACGATAGGCAGGATGGTGACCAGACCCATGGTGGCACCAGTGCCAAGTTGGGCTGGTTTGATAGTACCAAGTGGCTCCTGCAATCTGCCATCAAAAAGTTGGCAGGCGAGTTTTGTTTTCCAGGGAAAAGTGCCGTTGTTTGTGTTTGGGGGCCTGTGGGTGGGAGTGACCGGCTGGCTCCTTAGAATCCACGATACGCAGGATGGTTCCCAGAGCTGAGGTGGCACCAGTGCCAAGTCGGGCTAGTTTGATGGTGCAAAGTGGCTCCTGCAATCTGCCATCCAGAAGCGGGGTAGCTTACTTTTGTTTGCCAGGGAAACGGGCCGAGGTTTGTGTCTGGGGGCCTATGGCTGCGAGTGACCGGCTGGCTCCTGAAAAGCTACGATAGGCAGGATGGTGACCAGACCCATGGTGGCACCAGTGCCAAGTTGGGCTGATTTGATAGTACCAAGTGGCTCCTGCAATCTGCCATCAAAAAGTTGGCAGGCGAGTTTTGTTTTCCAGGGAAAAGCGCCGTTGTTTGTGTCTGGGGGCCTGTGGCTGGAGTGGCCGGCTGGCTCCTTACAATGAACGATACGCAGGATGGTTCCCAGAGCTGAGGTGGCACCAGTGCCAAGTCGGGCTAGTTTGATGGTGCAAAGTGGCTCCTGCAATCTGCCATCCAGAAGCGGGGCAGCTTACTTTTGTTTGCCAGGGAAACGGGCCGAAATATTTGTCTAGGGGCCTCTGGCTGGGGGTGGCTGGCTGGCTCCTGAAAAGCTACGATAGGCAGGATGGTGACCAGACCCATGGTGGCACCAGTGCCAAGTTGGGCTGGTTTGATAGTACCAAGTGGCTCCTGCAATCTGCCATCAAAAAGTTGTCAGGCGAGTTTTGTTTTCCAGGGAAAAGCGCCGTTGTTTGTATTTGGGGGCCTGTGGCTGGGAGTGGCCGGCTGGCTCCTTTGAACCCACGATACGCAGGATGGTTCCCAGACCCAAGGTGGCACCAGTGCCAAGTCGGGCTGGTTTGATACTACCAAGTGCGTCCTGCAATCTGCCATCCAGAAGCGGGGCAGCTTAATTTTGTTTGCCAGGGAAACGGGCCGTGGGTTTTGTTTGGGGGCCTATGGCTGAGAGTGGCCGGCTGGCTCCTGAAAATCCACGCTAGGCAGCATGGTTCCCAGATGCAAGGTGGCACCAGTGCCAAGTCGGGCTGTTTTGATGGTGCAAAGTGGCTCCTGCAATCTGCCATCCAGAAGCGGGGCAGCTGATTTTTGTTTGCCAGAGAAAAATTCCGTGGATTGTTTTTGGGGGCATATTGCTGGGAGTGGCCGGCTGGCTCCTTAAAATGCTCGATACGCATGATGGTTCCCAGGTCCAAGGTGTCACCACTACCAAGTCGGCCTGCGGTTTTAGTATCAAGTTCATCCTGCAATTTGCCATCCAGAAGAGGGGCAGTTGAGTTTTGTTTGCCAGAGAAACGGGCCGAGGTTTCTGTTTGGGGACATATGGCTGAGAGTGGCCGGCTGGCCCCTGAATATCCACGATACACAGCATGGTTCCCAGATCCAAGGTGGCACCAGTGCCAAGTTGGGCTGGTTTGATAGTACCAAGTGTCTCCTGCAATCTGCCATCCAGAAGCGGGGCAGCTTACTTTTGTTTGCCAGAGAAATAGGCCTAGGTTTTTGTCTGGGGGCCTGTGGCTAGGAGTGGCCGGCTGGCTCCTAAGAATCCACGATACGCAGGATGTTTCCCAGACCCAAGGTGGCACCAGTGCCAAGTCGGGCTGGTTTGATAGTACCAAGTGGCTCCTGCAAACTCCATCAAAAAGTTGGCAGGCGTGTTTTGTTTTCCGGGGAACAGCGCCGTTGATTTTGTTTGGGGGCCTGTGGCTGGGAGTGGCCGGCTGGCTGCTTAGAATCCACGATACGCAGGATGGTTCCCAGACCCAAGGTGGCACCAGTGCCAAGTCGGGCTGGTTTGATTACACCAAGTGGCTCCTGCAATCTGCCATCCAGAAGTGAGGCAGCTAAGTTTTGTTTGCCAGAAAAAAGGGCCGTGGTTTTTGTTGGGGGCCTGTGGCTGGGAGTGGCCGGCTGGCTCCTTAGAATCCACCATACGCAGGATGGTTCCCAGACCCAAGGTGGCACCAGTGCCAAGTCGGGCTGGTTTGATAGTACCAAGTGGCTCCTGCAATCTGCCATCCAGAAGCGGTGCAGTTGAGTTTTGTTTGCCAGAGAAAAGGGCCGTGGGTTGTGTTTGGGGGCATATGGCTGGGAGTGGCCGGCTGTCTCATTAAAAAGATCGATACGCAGGATGGTTCCCAGACCCAAGGTGGCACCAGTGCCAAGTCGGGCTGTTTTTATAGTACCAAGTGCGTCCTGCAATTTGCCATCCAGAAGAGGGGCAGTGGAGTTTTGTTTGCCAGAGAATAGCGCCGTTGTTTGTGTTTGGGGGCTTGTGGCTGGGAGTGGCCGACTGGCGCCTTAGAATCTGTGTTACGCAGCATGGTTCCCAGACCAGAGGTGGCACCAGTGCCAAGTTGGGCTGGTTTGATAGTACCAAGTGGCTCCTGCAATCTGCCATCCAGAAGCGGGGCAGCTTACTTTTGTTTGCCAGGGAAACGGGCCGAGGTTTGTGACTGGGGACCTATGGCTGGGAGTGACCGGCTGGCTCCTGAAAAGCTACGATAGGCAGGATGGTGACCAGACCCATGGTGGCACCAGTGCCAAGTTGGGCTGGTTTGATAGTACCAAGTGGCTCCTGCAATCTGCCATCAAAAAGTTGTCAGGCGAGTTTTGTTTTCCAGGGAAAAGCGCCGTTGTTTGTATTTGGGGGCCTGTGGCTGGGAGTGGCCGGCTGGCTCCTTTGAACCCACAATACGCAGGATGGTTCCCAGACCCAAGGTGGCACCAGTGCCAAGTCGGGCTGGTTTGATACTACCAAGTGCGTCCTGCAATCTGCCATCCAGAAGCGGGGCAGCTTAATTTTGTTTGCCAGGGAAACGGGCCGTGGGTTTTGTTTGGGGGCCTATGGCTGAGAGTGGCCGGCTGGCTCCTGAAAATCCACGATACGCGGGATGGTTCCCAGATGCAAGGTGGCACCAGTGCCAAGTCGGGCTGGTTTGATGGTGCAAAGTGGCTCCTGCAATCTGCCATCCAGAAGCGGGGCAGCTGATTTTTGTTTGCCAGAGAAAAATTCCGTGGATTGTTTTTGGGGGCATATTGCTGGGAGTGGCCGGCTGGCTCCTTAAAATGCTCGATACGCATGATGGTTCCCAGGTCCAAGGTGTCACCACTACCAAGTCGGCCTGCGGTTTTAGTATCAAGTTCATCCTGCAATTTGCCATCCAGAAGAGGGGCAGTTGAGTTTTGTTTGCCAGAGAAACGGGCCGAGGTTTCTGTTTGGGGACATATGGCTGAGAGTGGCCGGCTGGCCCCTGAATATCCACGATACACAGCATGGTTCCCAGATCCAAGGTGGCACCAGTGCCAAGTTGGGCTGGTTTGATAGTACCAAGTGTCTCCTGCAATCTGCCATCCAGAAGCGGGGCAGCTTACTTTTGTTTGCCAGAGAAATAGGCCTAGGTTTTTGTCTGGGGGCCTGTGGCTAGGAGTGGCCGGCTGGCTCCTAAGAATCCACGATACGCAGGATGTTTCCCAGACCCAAGGTGGCACCAGTGCCAAGTCGGGCTGGTTTGATAGTACCAAGTGGCTCCTGCAAACTCCATCAAAAAGTTGGCAGGCGTGTTTTGTTTTCCAGGGAACAGCGCCGTTGATTTTGTTTGGGGGCCTGTGGCTGGGAGTGGCCGGCTGGCTCCTTAGAATCCACGATACGCAGGATGGTTCCCAGACCCAAGGTGGCACCAGTGCCAAGTCGGGCTGGTTTGATTACACCAAGTGGCTCCTGCAATCTGCCATCCAGAAGTGAGGCAGCTAAGTTTTGTTTGCCAGGGAAAGGGCCGTGGTTTTTGTTGGGGGCCTGTGGCTGGGAGTGGCCGGCTGGCTCCTTAGAATCCACCATACGCAGGATGGTTCCCAGACCCAAGGTGGCACCAGTGCCAAGTTGGGCTGATTTGATAGTACCAAGTGGCTCCTGCAATCTGCCATCAAAAAGTTGGCAGGCGAGTTTTGTTTTCCAGGGAATAGCGCCGTTGTTTGTGTTTGGGGGCCTGTGGCTGGGAGTGGCCGGCTGGCTCCTTAGAATCCACGATACGAAGGATGGTTCCCAGACCAGAGGTGGCACCAGTGCCAAGTTGGGCTGGTTTGATAGTACCAAGTGCGTCCTGCAATCTACCATCCAGAAGCGGGGCAGCTTACTTTTGCTTGCCAGGGAAACGGGCCGAGGTTTGTGTCTCAGGGCCAATGGCTGGGAGTGACCGGCTGGCTCCTGAAAAGCTACGATAGGCAGGATGGTGACCAGATCCATGGTGGCACCAGTGCCAAGTTGGGCTGGTTTGATAGTACCAAGTGGCTCCTGCAATCTGCCATCAAAAAGTTGGCAGGCGAGTTTGTTATCCAGGGAAAAGCGCCGTTGTTTGTGTTTGGGGGCCTCTGGCTGGGAGTGGCCGGCTGGGTCCTTAGAATCCATGATACGCAGGATGGTTCCCAGACCAGAGGTGGCACCAGTGCCAAGTCGGGCTGGTTTGATGGTGAAAAGTGGCTCCTGCAATCTGCCATCCAGAAGCGGGATGACTTACTTTTGTTTGCCAGGGAAACGGGCCGAGGTTTTTGTCTGGGGGCCTATGGCTGGGAGTGACCGGCTGGCTCCTGAAAAGCTACGATAGGCAGGATGGTGACCAGACCCATGGTGGCACCAGTGCCAAGTTGGGCTGGTTTGATAGTACCAAGTGGCTCCTGCAATCTGCCATCAAAAAGTTGGCAGGCGAGTTTTGTTTTCCAGGGAAAAGTGCCGTTGTTTGTGTTTGGGGGCCTGTGGGTGGGAGTGACCGGCTGGCTCCTTAGAATCCACGATACGCAGGATGGTTCCCAGACCAGAGGTGGCACCAGTGCCAAGTCGGGCTAGTTTGATGGTGCAAAGTGGCTCCTGCAATCTGCCATCCAGAAGCGGGGTAGCTTACTTTTGTTTGCCAGGGAAACGGGCCGAGTTTTGTGTCTGGGGGCCTATGGCTGCGAGTGACCGGCTGGCTCCTGAAAAGCTACGATAGGCAGGATGGTGACCAGACCCATGGTGGCACCAGTGCCAAGTTGGGCTGATTTGATAGTAGCAAGTGGCTCCTGCAATCTGCCATCAAAAAGTTGGCAGGCGAGTTTTGTTTTCCAGGGAAAAGCGCCGTTGTTTGTGTCTGGGGGCCTGTGGCTGGAGTGGCCGGCTGGCTCCTTACAATGAACGATACGCAGGATGGTTCCCAGAGCTGAGGTGGCACCAGTGCCAAGTCGGGCTAGTTTGATGGTGCAAAGTGGCTCCTGCAATCTGCCATCCAGAAGCGGGGCAGCTTACTTTTGTTTGCCAGGGAAACGGGCCGAAATATTTGTCTAGGGGCCTCTGGCTGGGGGTGGCTGGCTGGCTCCTGAAAAGCTACGATAGGCAGGATGGTGACCAGACCCATGGTGGCACCAGTGCCAAGTTGGGCTGGTTTGATAGTACCAAGTGGCTCCTGCAATCTGCCATCAAAAAGTTGGCAGGCGAGTTTTGTTTTCCAGGGAAAAGCGCCGTTGTTTGTATTTGGGGGCCTGTGGCTGGGAGTGGCCGGCTGGCTCCTTTGAACCCACGATACGCAGGATGGTTCCCAGACCCAAGGTGGCACCAGTGCCAAGTCGGGCTGGTTTGATACTACCAAGTGCGTCCTGCAATCTGCCATCCAGAAGCGGGGCAGCTTAATTTTGTTTGCCAGGGAAACGGGCCGTGGGTTTTGTTTGGGGGCCTATGGCTGAGAGTGGCCGGCTGGCTCCTGAAAATCCACGCTAGGCAGCATGGTTCCCAGATGCAAGGTGGCACCAGTGCCAAGTCGGGCTGGTTTGATGGTGCAAAGTGGCTCCTGCAATCTGCCATCCAGAAGCGGGGCAGCTGATTTTTGTTTGCCAGAGAAAAATTCCGTGGATTGTTTTTGGGGGCATATTGCTGGGAGTGGCCGGCTGGCTCCTTAAAATGCTCGATACGCATGATGGTTCCCAGGTCCAAGGTGTCACCACTACCAAGTCGGCCTGCGGTTTTAGTATCAAGTTCATCCTGCAATTTGCCATCCAGAAGAGGGGCAGTTGAGTTTTGTTTGCCAGAGAAACGGGCCGAGGTTTCTGTTTGGGGACATATGGCTGAGAGTGGCCGGCTGGCCCCTGAATATCCACGATACACAGCATGGTTCCCAGATCCAAGGTGGCACCAGTGCCAAGTTGGGCTGGTTTGATAGTACCAAGTGTCTCCTGCAATCTGCCATCCAGAAGCGGGGCAGCTTACTTTTGTTTGCCAGAGAAATAGGCCTAGGTTTTTGTCTGGGGGCCTGTGGCTAGGAGTGGCCGGCTGGCTCCTAAGAATCCACGATACGCAGGATGTTTCCCAGACCCAAGGTGGCACCAGTGCCAAGTCGGGCTGGTTTGATAGTACCAAGTGGCTCCTGCAAACTCCATCAAAAAGTTGGCAGGCGTGTTTTGTTTTCCGGGGAACAGCGCCGTTGATTTTGTTTGGGGGCCTGTGGCTGGGAGTGGCCGGCTGGCTGCTTAGAATCCACGATACGCAGGATGGTTCCCAGACCCAAGGTGGCACCAGTGCCAAGTCGGGCTGGTTTGATTACACCAAGTGGCTCCTGCAATCTGCCATCCAGAAGTGAGGCAGCTAAGTTTTGTTTGCCAGAAAAAAGGGCCGTGGTTTTTGTTGGGGGCCTGTGGCTGGGAGTGGCCGGCTGGCTCCTTAGAATCCACCATACGCAGGATGGTTCCCAGACCCAAGGTGGCACCAGTGCCAAGTCGGGCTGGTTTGATAGTACCAAGTGGCTCCTGCAATCTGCCATCCAGAAGCGGTGCAGTTGAGTTTTGTTTGCCAGAGAAAAGGGCCGTGGGTTGTGTTTGGGGGCATATGGCTGGGAGTGGCCGGCTGTCTCATTAAAAAGATCGATACGCAGGATGGTTCCCAGACCCAAGGTGGCACCAGTGCCAAGTCGGGCTGTTTTTATAGTACCAAGTGCGTCCTGCAATTTGCCATCCAGAAGAGGGGCAGTGGAGTTTTGTTTGCCAGAGAATAGCGCCGTTGTTTGTGTTTGGGGGCTTGTGGCTGGGAGTGGCCGACTGGCGCCTTAGAATCTGTGTTACGCAGCATGGTTCCCAGACCAGAGGTGGCACCAGTGCCAAGTTGGGCTGGTTTGATAGTACCAAGTGGCTCCTGCAATCTGCCATCCAGAAGCGGGGCAGCTTACTTTTGTTTGCCAGGGAAACGGGCCGAGGTGTGTGACTGGGGACCTATGGCTGGGAGTGACCGGCTGGCTCCTGAAAAGCTACGATAGGCAGGATGGTGACCAGACCCATGGTGGCACCAGTGCCAAGTTGGGCTGGTTTGATAGTACCAAGTGGCTCCTGCAATCTGCCATCAAAAAGTTGTCAGGCGAGTTTTGTTTTCCAGGGAAAAGCGCCGTTGTTTGTATTTGGGGGCCTGTGGCTGGGAGTGGCCGGCTGGCTCCTTTGAACCCACAATACGCAGGATGGTTCCCAGACCCAAGGTGGCACCAGTGCCAAGTCGGGCTGGTTTGATTACACCAAGTGGCTCCTGCAATCTGCCATCCAGAAGTGAGGCAGCTAAGTTTTGTTTGCCAGAAAAAAGGGCCGTGGTTTTTGTTGGGGGCCTGTGGCTGGGAGTGGCCGGCTGGCTCCTTAGAATCCACCATACGCAGGATGGTTCCCAGACCCAAGGTGGCACCAGTGCCAAGTCGGGCTGGTTTGATAGTCCCAAGTGGCTCCTGCAAACTGCCATCCGGAAGCGGGGCAGCTTACTTTTGTTTGCCAGGGAAATGGGCCGTTGTTTGTGTTTGGGGGCCTGTGGCTGGGAGTGTTCGGCTGGTTCCTGAATATGTACGATACGCAGGATTGTTCCCAGACCCAAGGTGGCACCAGTGCCAAGTCGGGCTGGTTTGATGGTGCAAAGTGGCTCCTGCAATCTGCCATCCAGACGCGGGGCAGCGGATTTTTGTTTCCATGAGAAATGGTCCGTGGTTTGTTTTTGGGGGTATATGGCTGGGCCTGGCCGGCTGGCTCCTTAAAAAGCTCGATATGCAGGATGGTTCCCTGACACAAGGTGGCACCAGTGCCACGTCGGGCGGTTTTCGTAGTACAAAGTGCGTCCTAAAATTTGCCATCCAGAAGAGGGGCAGTTGAGTTTTGTTTGCCAGAGAAAACGTCCGTGGTTTGTTTTTGGGGGCATATGGCTGAGAGTGGCCGGCTGGCTCCTGAAAATCCACGCTAGGCAGCATGGTTCCCAGATGCAAGGTGGCACCAGTGCCAAGTCGGGCTGGTTTGATGGTGCAAAGTGGCTCCTGCAATCTGCCATCCAGAAGCGGGGCAGCTGATTTTTGTTTGCCAGAGAAAAATTCCGTGGATTGTTTTTGGGGGCATATTGCTGGGAGTGGCCGGCTGGCTCCTTAAAATGCTCGATACGCATGATGGTTCCCAGGTCCAAGGTGTCACCACTACCAAGTCGGCCTGCGGTTTTAGTATCAAGTTCATCCTGCAATTTGCCATCCAGAAGAGGGGCAGTTGAGTTTTGTTTGCCAGAGAAACGGGCCGAGGTTTCTGTTTGGGGACATATGGCTGAGAGTGGCCGGCTGGCCCCTGAATATCCACGATACACAGCATGGTTCCCAGATCCAAGGTGGCACCAGTGCCAAGTTGGGCTGGTTTGATAGTACCAAGTGTCTCCTGCAATCTGCCATCCAGAAGCGGGGCAGCTTACTTTTGTTTGCCAGAGAAATAGGCCTAGGTTTTTGTCTGGGGGCCTGTGGCTAGGAGTGGCCGGCTGGCTCCTAAGAATCCACGATACGCAGGATGTTTCCCAGACCCAAGGTGGCACCAGTGCCAAGTCGGGCTGGTTTGATAGTACCAAGTGGCTCCTGCAAACTCCATCAAAAAGTTGGCAGGCGTGTTTTGTTTTCCAGGGAACAGCGCCGTTGATTTTGTTTGGGGGCCTGTGGCTGGGAGTGGCCGGCTGGCTCCTTAGAATCCACGATACGCAGGATGGTTCCCAGACCCAAGGTGGCACCAGTGCCAAGTCGGGCTGGTTTGATTACACCAAGTGGCTCCTGCAATCTGCCATCCAGAAGTGAGGCAGCTAAGTTTTGTTTGCCAGAAAAAAGGGCCGTGGTTTTTGTTGGGGGCCTGTGGCTGGGAGTGGCCGGCTGGCTCCTTAGAATCCACCATACGCAGGATGGTTCCCAGACCCAAGGTGGCACCAGTGCCAAGTCGGGCTGGTTTGATAGTACCAAGTGGCTCCTGCAATCTGCCATCCAGAAGCGGTGCAGTTGAGTTTTGTTTGCCAGAGAAAAGGGCCGTGGGTTGTGTTTGGGGGCATATGGCTGGGAGTGGCCGGCTGTCTCATTAAAAAGATCGATACGCAGGATGGTTCCCAGACCCAAGGTGGCACCAGTGCCAAGTCGGGCTGTTTTTATAGTACCAAGTGCGTCCTGCAATTTGCCATCCAGAAGAGGGGCAGTGGAGTTTTGTTTGCCAGAGAATAGCGCCGTTGTTTGTGTTTGGGGGCTTGTGGCTGGGAGTGGCCGACTGGCGCCTTAGAATCTGTGTTACGCAGCATGGTTCCCAGACCAGAGGTGGCACCAGTGCCAAGTTGGGCTGGTTTGATAGTACCAAGTGGCTCCTGCAATCTGCCATCCAGAAGCGGGGCAGCTTACTTTTGTTTGCCAGGGAAACGGGCCGAGGTTTGTGACTGGGGACGTATGGCTGGGAGTGACCGGCTGGCTCCTGAAAAGCTACGATAGGCAGGATGGTGACCAGACCCATGGTGGCACCAGTGCCAAGTTGGGCTGGTTTGATAGTACCAAGTGGCTCCTGCAATCTGCCATCAAAAAGTTGTCAGGCGAGTTTTGTTTTCCAGGGAAAAGCGCCGTTGTTTGTATTTGGGGGCCTGTGGCTGGGAGTGGCCGGCTGGCTCCTTTGAACCCACAATACGCAGGATGGTTCCCAGACCCAAGGTGGCACCAGTGCCAAGTCGGGCTGGTTTGATACTACCAAGTGCGTCCTGCAATCTGCCATCCAGAAGCGGGGCAGCTTAATTTTGTTTGCCAGGGAAACGGGCCGTGGGTTTTGTTTGGGGGCCTATGGCTGAGAGTGGCCGGCTGGCTCCTGAAAATCCACGCTAGGCAGCATGGTTCCCAGATGCAAGGTGGCACCAGTGCCAAGTCGGGCTGGTTTGATGGTGCAAAGTGGCTCCTGCAATCTGCCATCCAGAAGCGGGGCAGCTGATTTTTGTTTGCCAGAGAAAAATTCCGTGGATTGTTTTTGGGGGCATATTGCTGGGAGTGGCCGGCTGGCTCCTTAAAATGCTCGATACGCATGATGGTTCCCAGGTCCAAGGTGTCACCACTACCAAGTCGGCCTGCGGTTTTAGTATCAAGTTCATCCTGCAATTTGCCATCCAGAAGAGGGGCAGTTGAGTTTTGTTTGCCAGAGAAACGGGCCGAGGTTTCTGTTTGGGGACATATGGCTGAGAGTGGCCGGCTGGCCCCTGAATATCCACGATACACAGCATGGTTCCCAGATCCAAGGTGGCACCAGTGCCAAGTTGGGCTGGTTTGATAGTACCAAGTGGCTCCTGCAATCTGCCATCCAGAAGCGGGGCAGCTTACTTTTGTTTGCCAGAGAAATAGGCCTAGGTTTTTGTCTGGGGGCCTGTGGCTAGGAGTGGCCGGCTGGCTCCTAAGAATCCACGATACGCAGGATGTTTCCCAGACCCAAGGTGGCACCAGTGCCAAGTCGGGCTGGTTTGATAGTACCAAGTGGCTCCTGCAAACTCCATCAAAAAGTTGGCAGGCGTGTTTTGTTTTCCAGGGAACAGCGCCGTTGATTTTGTTTGGGGGCCTGTGGCTGGGAGTGGCCGGCTGGCTCCTTAGAATCCACGATACGCAGGATGGTTCCCAGACCCAAGGTGGCACCAGTGCCAAGTCGGGCTGGTTTGATTACACCAAGTGGCTCCTGCAATCTGCCATCCAGAAGTGAGGCAGCTAAGTTTTGTTTGCCAGAAAAAAGGGCCGTGGTTTTTGTTGGGGGCCTGTGGCTGGGAGTGGCCGGCTGGCTCCTTAGAATCCACCATACGCAGGATGGTTCCCAGACCCAAGGTGGCACCAGTGCCAAGTCGGGCTGGTTTGATAGTACCAAGTGGCTCCTGCAATCTGCCATCCAGAAGCGGGGCAGCTGAGTTTTGTTTGCCAGGGAAATGGGCCGTTGTTTGTGTTTGGGGGCCTGTGGCTGGGAGTGTTCGTCTGGTTCCTGAATATGTACGATACGCAGGATGGTTCCCAGACCCATGGTGGCACCAGTGCCAAGTCGGGCTGGTTTGATGGTGCAAAGTGGCTCCTGCAATCTGCCATCCAGACGCGGGGCAGCGGATTTTTGTTTCCATGAGAAATGGTCCGTGGTTTTTTTTTTGGGGTATATGGCTGGGCCTGGCCGGCTGGCTCCTTAAAAAGCTCGTTATGCAGGATGGTTCCCTGACACAAGGTGGCACCAGTGCCACGTCGGGCGGTTTTCGTAGTACAAAGTGCGTCCTAAAATTTGCCATCCAGAAGAGGGGCAGTTGAGTTTTGTTTGCCAGAGAAAAGGTCCGTGGTTTGTTTTTGGGGGCATATGGCTGAGAGTGGCTGGCTGGCCCCTGAAAATCCACGATACACAGGATGGTTCCCAGATGCAAGGTGGCACCAGTGCCAAGTCGGGCTGATTTGATAGTACTAAGTAGCTCCTGCAATCTGCCATCCAGAAGCGGGGCAGCTGAGTTTTGTTTGCCAGGGAAATGGGCCGTTGTTTGTGTTTGGGGGCCTGTGGCTGGGAGTGTTCGGCTGGTTCCTGAATATGTACGATACGCAGGATTGTTCCCAGACCCATGGTGGCACCAGTGCCAAGTTGGGCTGGTTTGATAGTACCAAGTGGTTCCTGCAATCTGCCATCCAGAAGCAGGGCAGCTGAGTTTTGTTTGCCAGAGAAAAGGGCCTTGGTTTGTGTTTGGGGGCATATGGCTGGGTGTGGCCAGCTGGCTCCTTAAAATGCACGATATGCAACATGGCTCCCAGACCCAAGGTGGCACCAGTGCCAAGTTGGGCTGGTTTGATAGTACCAAGTGGCTCCTGCAATCTTCCATGATCACGTGGAGAAATACTTTCTGGTTTCAGCCTCATGCTCTTTCTTCTCTCCCTCAACTTCTCTATCACCTCTCATCTGGTTCACATGCGCTGTCTTCAAGGTCCACAGGCTACTTTTCACAGAATCTTCTGGCCTGATGAAGTAAGAATGATGAATAGAACAGAGCTGGGATCTATTTTCCAGTTTGGATAAAATGCATTCTGCACACAAATCCAAGGAGAACGTGCTGCCCCAATGCCCAGAAAATCTTTCACTCCTGCTAGTGTTCTACGTCAACCGCAACTTAGTCTGAAAGAAAAGCTTTTTCTCTGAGAGCATCTGAGAGGTTTGCATGAAGCACTGATATCTGACATATGCAATTTTGAATAGGAGAGGAAAAAGAAAATGGCAAGGAGTTTTTAATTTTAGTGGTTTCAATTTTAATTTCCGTGCACTTTTTCAAAACTTGTCAGCTCAAATGCCCATCAACATCTTTTAGTCATCTGTAAGTCAGTATTCATATAAAATGTGCTTCAAATCCAAAGAATTTCAAATTTGCACTCCAAGCTTCTATGCCTAGATTTATGATTTCCTACACATATTAGATGAAAGGAAGGCCTTTTTTACTGTGGGAGTGCTGGAACACTGGAACAGGTTGCCCAGAGAAGTTGTGGGTGTCCCATCCCTGAAAGTATTCAAGGTCACCTTGGACGGGGCTTGGAGCAGCAACAAAGGAGAAACTTGATGGTAGAGAAACAAAGTTGGACTATAGAAGAAACTCGGATTGAAGTATAGGATCAAGTTTTCTCTCAGCTCTTGGGGTAAATTCAAAGTTGTACAAAATGACATTTATCTGTGCTATTCACTACTGTAACAGAAAGTTTCATGAAAACTGTACAGAAGATAGTAAATTTTAAAAGAGATAAGAATTACAGCATAAAATCCATGGGATAGGTTACAACATGAGACACTCTCTAAGAGAAAATCTCTTTGTTTCAGCACTTCATCGGGGTAAGATTTCATGAAGTGCCAAAGAAGGCGGCAAAATATCATTCGGGACATTATTTACTGGAATTCAGCCTGGCCATTAGTAGGAACTGCCTTTGAACATATCATGTAGATATACCACACACACTTTCCCTTCACTGAAAAATTACTGTTTACAACAAATAAGCAATTGACGATCAAAATTGATTGAAAGCATCTTAAACATGTCAAGTATTTCATTGTAGATGATCTGTGATCCAAATGCTTCTTCCACCTTCGAGAGGGACAGAAGAATTCTTCCATATCATGATGGTTTAAAATTGTATCAACCAATGTTTTCTGCTGAAAAGATATCATCTATTTTTTTCTATTTTTGGAAGAAAATATTCCTAGACATACAACAGGTGAGAACTAAGTAATTTTAAAGAAACAAATGAAATGAAAATATTCTGTAAATAGAATGAAATGAAAAGCTGTGTTTTAAATAGGAGCTAAATATTAAACAGAATTTTTGTACCAGGCATTTGAATTACTGCACCAGCTCTTTTGCCCATCAAGAGAGGCATTTAGCATTTCAGTCTTTTCCAAGGTGTTCATGATCTGCTATGCTGATCTCTGTGTGTGCCTAGGTGTGTGTGGAGGGGGGGGCATATGAAGGGGAGTGTGTATGTTTGCTTTACAATTGTTGTGGCAGATTCATGCCTCAGCTCCACATTTTGTTTTAAAAAGGTCACACCGAGTGGATATGAAGTTTACTATCAACAAGAGATCGATTCCCAAATCATCCATTTGACTCTCCCTTATAAATCATGTGCTTTGTTGCATATTTTATCAAATATACTTTCAAGCCAGATGGAGGAAGGAGGATGTGGGAATCCCTCCACCATCTTGCAACTTTTATGTAAGTAGGTTTTCAAGAAAATCATCATTTCTCTTTTAAATATGTCTGGAACAGGCATGATGGTAGTGTCAACCTGTTGGAGTTTTTGTTGCTGGAAGAAGTTGTACAAAAGGATTGGTTTTTACATTGACCAGTTACTGAATCAAGCGCAGGAATACATTGGAAATTTAGCTGGGGGTTCCTTTTCCCAGCAGACTACTTCTAGAACGAGCTTGTACACTGAAGCTGACTCTTTTGCTCTCTTTTTGTTTCTTTCCTATTTTCTTGGCTTCTTTGCCACTATCTAGACAATTTTGGAACTTTGTTCCCAACTAAAATGGTTTCAATAGTCTGATTGTGATCATACATTTTTACAAGGAATTTTTAAAATCTTTCCTCGAGTCCAGAAAGTCAAGGACTTAGATCTTTTTCTTCCCTTATCAATATTGCCATGAAATTGATAAATAAAGACCAACTCTTTATTTTTGTTTTTAACCCACGTAGATAATTCCCATCCATTAATCCATTTTGTGGACCAATAGCTGCCATTCTGATGGAAGCTGTCACTTCTTAACAATAGGCATTCTGTGACTATGTTGACTGCACTTTGGGTGAAGATCCTAACTGGTCTTAGATATACATAGGGAGAAATTTGCTCAGCCAGTGTCAGTCTTAAGCATGCGTATCAGAAGATCTTTCTAGAGCTGGGAATTTTCCCATGAAAGGGATTCAGTTAGGGAAGAGACACTTGTGCCAGAGTTTTACATTCTTCTTGAACACTGCTTAAGGAACTTAGATGCCATGTCCATTTGGATCTCTGTCTGCACAGAACTTTGTCATGCCAGCGCTTTGAAATGCATCTTGAAGAGAATTCACTAGCACAGAATGAAAGAGAGTGGAAGGGGTTGGTGGGGCTAACCAGGCCCAACCCCCCTGCCTAAACCAGGATACCTAGAGCCTCTTGCCCAGGATTCTATCTGGGTGTACTTTTAATGTCTTCAAAGATCCAGGCTCCACAATCTTTCTGGGCAGTCTGTGCCGTGGTTCAGTCACCCTGACAGTAAAGAAACATTTACTGATGTTCAAAGGCAATCTCCTGTATTTCAGTGTGTGCCCACTGCCTCTTGTCTTTTCCCTCAGCATCACTGAAAAGACACTGATTCCCTCCCCTTTGCACTATTGCTTCCATATGTATGTGTGATGCCATGTAGAGGTATGTCAAAAACCTCCCTGAAGCCCAGGCAGATAATATTCCCTTCATCTACCAGTCAAGTTGATTCATCAGAGGAGTTTAAAGTGATGTTCAGCATGAAATTCCCCTGAAAAATCATGCTAACTACATTATTTGGTCATCTGTCATGTGCCTGGCAAGGATTTCCAGGAAGAGCTGCTTCATCAACTTCCTGGGGATAAAAAAGAGGCTGGCTGGTTTGTACTATGGCGAGTCCTCTTAATTGCCTTTTTTGAAGATGGGTGTCATTTGCTAACATCCACTCTTTAGCTCCTCTTCTCATCTACACCTCGGCAAAAAGCTTTTCCACTATGTCTGGCTAGGAAAAACTGTGCCAGCACAGAAAACATCTCCCATCGTGTTCTAGAAGTTGCACGGATGTCTGCCAAGTGTTTGGCAGGAAGAAAAGAAAAGTTGTCCAGAACAGCTTCCAATCGAATGTTCCTGTGATTGGAAAAGTCAGGAGAGTGCAAAGGTACTGTTTTCTATCAGTTGGCAAGGTGCGCACACAATCCCAGTGTTGTACAGCTTGCTTCTTCACCTTCCCGAAGCTGCCGCTCTCGCCGGCTGCCGGAGCCCAAGAAGCGGCTTCTTCGCGCAAAGACGATTGTGCCGCTCACAGTGCTCTCCTTAGCGCGGCTTCTGCCGAAAGACGCCCGGCAGCGGCTCTTACCTCCGGAGAGCATCCTACCTTCGTCTTTAGCTCCTCTTCTCATCTACACCTCGGCAAAACGCTTTTCCACTATGTCTGGCTAGGAAAAACTGTGCCAGCACAGAAAACATCTCCCATCGTGTTCTAGAAGTTGCACGGATGTCTGCCAAGTGTTTGGCAGGAAGAAAAGAAAAGTTGTCCAAAACAGCTTCCAATCGAATGTTCATGTGATTGGAAAAGTCAGGAGAGTGCAAAGGTACTGTTTTCTATCAGTTGGCAAGGTGCGCACACAATCCCAGTGTTGTACAGCTTGCTTCTTCACCTTCCCGAAGCTGCCGCTCTCGCCGGCTGCCGGAGCCCAAGAAGCGGCTTCTTCGCGCAAAGACGATTGTGCCGCTCACAGGGCTCTCCTTAGCGCGGCTTCTGCCGAAAGACGCCCGGCAGCGGCTCTTACCTCCGGAGAGCATCCTACCTTCGTCTTTCGCGTCTTTTGTAGTCTACATCTTAGCAAAAAGCTTTTCCACTATGTCTGGCTAGGAAAAACTGTGCCAGCACAGAAAACATCTCCCATCGTGTTCTAGAAGTTGCACGGATGTCTGCCAAGTGTTTGGCAGGAAGAAAAGAAAAGTTGTCCAAAACAGCTTCCAATCGAATGTTCCTGTGATTGGAAAAGTCAGGAGAGTGCAAAGGTACTGTTTTCTATCAGTTGGCAAGGTGCGCACACAATCCCAGTGTTGTACAGCTTGCTTCTTCACCTTCCCGAAGCTGCCGCTCTCGCCGGCTGCCGGAGCCCAAGAAGCGGCTTCTTCGCGCAAAGACGATTGTGCCGCTCACAGTGCTCTCCTTAGCGCGGCTTCTGCTGAAAGACGCCCGGCAGCGGCTCTTACCTCCGGAGAGCATCCTACCTTCGTCTTTCGCGTCTTATGTAGTCTACACCTCGGCAAAAAGCTTTTCCACTATGTCTGGCTAGGAAAAACTGTGCCAGCACAGAAAACATCTCCCATCGTGTTCTAGAAGTTGCACGGATGTCTGCCAAGTGTTTGGCAGGAAGAAAAGAAAAGTTGTCCAAAACAGCTTCCAATCGAATGTTCCTGTGATTGGAAAAGTCCGGAGAGTGCAAAGGTACTGTTTTCTATCAGTTGGCAAGGTGCGCACACAATCCCAGTGTTGTACAGCTTGCTTCTTCACCTTCCCGAAGCTGCCGCTCTCGCCGGCTCCCGGAACCGAAGAAGCGGCTTCTTCGCGCAAAGACGATTGTGCCGCTCACAGTGCTCTCCTTAGCGCGGCTTCTGCCGAAAGACGCCCGGCAGCGGCTCTTACCTCCGGAGAGCATCCTACCTTCGTCTTTCGCGTCTTTTGTAGTCTACATCTTAGCAAAACGCTTTTCCACTATGTCTGGCTAGGAAAAACTGTGCCAGCACAGAAAACATCTCCCATCGTGTTCTAGAAGTTGCACGGATGTCTGCCAAGTGTTTGGCAGGAAGAAAAGAAAAGTTGTCCAAAACAGCTTCCAATCGAATGTTCCTGTGATTGGAAAAGTCAGGAGAGTGCAAAGGTACTGTTTTCTATCAGTTGGCAAGGTGCGCACACAATCCCAGTGTTGTACAGCTTGCTTCTTCACCTTCCCGAAGCTGCCGCTCTCGCCGGCTGCCGGAGCCCAAGAAGCGGCTTCTTCGCGCAAAGACGATTGTGCCGCTCACAGTGCTCTCCTTAGCGCGACTTCTGCCGAAAGACGCCCGGCAGCGGCTCTTACCTCCGGAGAGCATCCTACCTTCGTCTTTCGCGTCTTTTGTAGTCTACATCTTAGCAAAACGCTTTTCCACTATGTCTGGCTAGGAAAAACTGTGCCAGCACAGAAAACATCTCCCATCGTGTTCTAGAAGTTGCACGGATGTCTGCCAAGTGTTTGGCAGGAAGAAAAGAAAAGTTGTCCAAAACAGCTTCCAATCGAATGTTCCTGTGATTGGAAAAGTCAGGAGAGTGCAAAGGTACTGTTTTCTATCAGTTGGCAAGGTGCGCACACAATCCCAGTGTTGTACAGCTTGCTTCTTCACCTTCCCGAAGCTGCCGCTCTCGCCGGCTGCCGGAACCGAAGAATCGGCTTCTTCGCGCAAAGACGATTGTGCCGCTCACAGTGCTCCCCTTAGCGCGGCTTCTGCCGAAAGACGCCCGGCAGCGGCTCTTACCTCCTGAGAGTGGCAGCTTCGGGAAGGTGAAGAAGCAAGCTGTACAACACTGGGATTGTGTGCGCACCTTGCCAACTGATAGAAAACAGTACCTTTGCACTCTCCTGACTTTTCCAATCACAGGAACATTCGATTGGAAGCTGTTTTGGACAACTTTTCTTTTCTTCCTGCCAAACACTTGGCAGACATCCGTGCAACTTCTAGAACACGATGGGAGATGTTTTCTGTGCTGGCACAGTTTTTCCTAGCCAGACATAGTGGAAAAGCGTTTTGCTAAGATGTAGACTACAAAAGACGCGAAAGACGAAGGTAGGATGCTCTCCGGAGGTAAGAGCCGCTGCCGGGCGTCTTTCGGCAGAAGCCGCGCTAAGGAGAGCACTGTGAGCGGCACAATCGTCTTTGCGCGAAGAAGCCGCTTCTTGGGCTCCGGCAGCCGGCGAGAGCGGCAGCTTCGGGAAGGTGAAGAAGCAAGCTGTACAACACTGGGATTGTGTGCGCACCTTGCCAACTGATAGAAAACAGTACCTTTGCACTCTCCTGACTTTTCCAATCACATGAACATTCGATTGGAAGCTGTTTTGGACAACTTTTCTTTTCTTCCTGCCAAACACTTGGCAGACATCCGTGCAACTTCTAGAACACGATGGGAGATGTTTTCTGTGCTGGCACAGTTTTTCCTAGCCAGACATAGTGGAAAAGCGTTTTGCTAAGATGTAGACTACATAAGACGCGAAAGACGAAGGTAGGATGCTCTCCGGAGTTAAGAGCCGCTGCCGGGCGTCTTTCGGCAGAAGCCGCGCTAAGGAGAGCCCTGTGAGCGGCACAATCGTCTTTGCGCGAACAAGCCGATTCTTCGGTTCCGGGAGCCGGCGAGAGCGGCAGCTTCGGGAAGGTGAAGAAGCAAGCTGTACAACACTGGGATTGTGTGCGCACCTTGCCAACTGATAGAAAACAGTACCTTTGCACTCTCCTGACTTTTCCAATCACAGGAACATTCGATTGGAAGCTGTTTTGGACAACTTTTCTTTTCTTCCTGCCAAACACTTGGCAGACATCCGTGCAACTTCTAGAACACGATGGGAGATGTTTTCTGTGCTGGCACAGTTTTTCCTAGCCAGACATAGTGGAAAAGCGTTTTGCTAAGATGTAGACTACAAAAGACGCGAAAGACGAAGGTAGGATGCTCTCCGGAGGTAAGAGCCGCTGCCGGGCGTCTTTCGGCAGAAGCCGCGCTAAGGAGAGCACTGTGAGCGGCACAATCGTCTTTGCGCGAAGAAGCCGCTTCTTGGGCTCCGGCAGCCGGCGAGAGCGGCAGCTTCGGGAAGGTGAAGAAGCAAGCTGTACAACACTGGGATTGTGTGCGCACCTTGCCAACTGATAGAAAACAGTACCTTTGCACTCTCCTGACTTTTCCAATCACAGGAACATTCGATTGGAAGCTGTTTTGGACAACTTTTCTTTTCTTCCTGCCAAACACTTGGCAGACATCCGTGCAACTTCTAGAACACGATGGGAGATGTTTTCTGTGCTGGCACAGTTTTTCCTAGCCAGACATAGTGGAAAAGCGTTTTGCTAAGATGTAGACTACAAAAGACGCGAAAGACGAAGGTAGGATGCTCTCCGGAGGTAAGAGCCGCTGCCGGGCGTCTTTCGGCAGAAGCCGCGCTAAGGAGAGCACTGTGAGCGGCACAATCGTCTTTGCGCGAAGAAGCCGCTTCTTGGGCTCCGGCAGCCGGCGAGAGCGGCAGCTTCGGGAAGGTGAAGAAGCAAGCTGTACAACACTGGGATTGTGTGCGCACCTTGCCAACTGATAGAAAACAGTACCTTTGCACTCTCCTGACTTTTCCAATCACAGGAACATTCGATTGGAAGCTGTTTTGGACAACTTTTCTTTTCTTCCTGCCAAACACTTGGCAGACATCCGTGCAACTTCTAGAACACGATGGGAGATGTTTTCTGTGCTGGCACAGTTTTTCCTAGCCAGACATAGTGGAAAAGCGTTTTGCCGAGGTGTAGACTACAAAAGACGCGAAAGACGAAGGTAGGATGCTCTCCGGAGGTAAGAGCCGCTGCCGGGCGTCTTTCGGCAGAAGCCGCGCTAAGGAGAGCCCTGTGAGCGGCACAATCGTCTTTGCGCGAAGAAGCCGCTTCTTGGGCTCCGGCAGCCGGCGAGAGCGGCAGCTTCGGGAAGGTGAAGAAGCAAGCTGTACAACACTGGGATTGTGTGCGCACCTTGCCAACTGATAGAAAACAGTACCTTTGCACTCTCCTGACTTTTCCAATCACAGGAACATTCGATTGGAAGCTGTTTTGGACAACTTTTCTTTTCTTCCTGCCAAACACTTGGCAGACATCCGTGCAACTTCTAGAACACGATGGGAGATGTTTTCTGTGCTGGCACAGTTTTTCCTAGCCAGACATAGTGGAAAAGCTTTTTGCCGAGGTGTAGACTACATAAGACGCGAAAGACGAAGGTAGGATGCTCTCCGGAGGTAAGAGCCGCTGCCGGGCGTCTTTCGGCAGAAGCCGCGCTAAGGAGAGCACTGTGAGCGGCACAATCGTCTTTGCGCGAAGAAGCCGCTTCTTGGGCTCCGGGAGCCGGCGAGAGCGGCAGCTTCGGGAAGGTGAAGAAGCAAGCTGTACAACACTGGGATTGTGTGCGCACCTTGCCAACTGATAGAAAACAGTACCTTTGCACTCTCCTGACTTTTCCAATCACAGGAACATTCGATTGGAAGCTGTTTTGGACAACTTTTCTTTTCTTCCTGCCAAACACTTGGCAGACATCCGTGCAACTTCTAGAACACGATGGGAGATGTTTTCTGTGCTGGCACAGTTTTTCCTAGCCAGACATAGTGGAGAAGCGTTTTGCTAAGATGTAGACTACAAAAGACGCGAAAGACGAAGGTAGGATGCTCTCCGGAGGTAAGAGCCGCTGCCGGGCGTCTTTCGGCAGAAGCCGCGCTAAGGAGAGCACTGTGAGCGGCACAATCGTCTTTGCGCGAAGAAGCCGCTTCTTGGGCTCCGGCAGCCGGCGAGAGCGGCAGCTTCGGGAAGGTGAAGAAGCAAGCTGTACAACACTGGGATTGTGTGCGCACCTTGCCAACTGATAGAAAACAGTACCTTTGCACTCTCCTGACTTTTCCAATCACAGGAACATTCGATTGGAAGCTGTTTTGGACAACTTTTCTTTTCTTCCTGCCAAACACTTGGCAGACATCCGTGCAACTTCTAGAACACGATGGGAGATGTTTTCTGTGCTGGCACAGTTTTTCCTAGCCAGACATAGTGGAAAAGCTTTTTGCCGAGGTGTAGATGAGAAGAGGAGCTAAAGACGAAGGTAGGATGCTCTCCGGAGGTAAGAGCCGCTGCCGGGCGTCTTTCGGCAGAAGCCGCGCTAAGGAGAGCACTGTGAGCGGCACAATCGTCTTTGCGCGAAGAAGCCGCTTCTTGGGCTCCGGCAGCCGGCGAGAGCGGCAGCTTCGGGAAGGTGAAGAAGCAAGCTGTACAACACTGGGATTGTGTGCGCACCTTGCCAACTGATAGAAAACAGTACCTTTGCACTCTCCTGACTTTTCCAATCACAGGAACATTCGATTGGAAGCTGTTTTGGACAACTTTTCTTTTCTTCCTGCCAAACACTTGGCAGACATCCGTGCAACTTCTAGAACACGATGGGAGATGTTTTCTGTGCTGGCACAGTTTTTCCTAGCCAGACATAGTGGAAAAGCTTTTTGCCGAGGTGTAGATGAGAAGAGGAGCTAAAGAGTGGATGTTAGCAAATGACACCCATCTTCAAAAAAGGCAATTAAGAGGACTCGCCATAGTACAAACCAGCCAGCCTCTTTTTTATCCCCAGGAAGTTGATGAAGCAGCTCTTCCTGGAAATCCTTGCCAGGCACATGACAGATGACCAAATAATGTAGTTAGCATGATTTTTCAGGGGAATTTCATGCTGAACATCACTTTAAACTCCTCTGATGAATCAACTTGACTGGTAGATGAAGGGAATATTATCTGCCTGGGCTTCAGGGAGGTTTTTGACATACCTCTACATGGCATCACACATACATATGGAAGCAATAGTGCAAAGGGGAGGGAATCAGTGTCTTTTCAGTGATGCTGAGGGAAAAGACAAGAGGCAGTGGGCACACACTGAAATACAGGAGATTGCCTTTGAACATCAGTAAATGTTTCTTTACTGTCAGGGTGACTGAACCACGGCACAGACTGCCCAGAAAGATTGTGGAGCCTGGATCTTTGAAGACATTAAAAGTACACCCAGATAGAATCCTGGGCAAGAGGCTCTAGGTATCCTGGTTTAGGCAGGGGGGTTGGGCCTGGTTAGCCCCACCAACCCCTTCCACTCTCTTTCATTCTGTGCTAGTGAATTCTCTTCAAGATGCATTTCAAAGCGCTGGCATGACAAAGTTCTGTGCAGACAGAGATCCAAATGGACATGGCATCTAAGTTCCTTAAGCAGTGTTCAAGAAGAATGTAAAACTCTGGCACAAGTGTCTCTTCCCTAACTGAATCCCTTTCATGGGAAAATTCCCAGCTCTAGAAAGATCTTCTGATACGCATGCTTAAGACTGACACTGGCTGAGCAAATTTCTCCCTATGTATATCTAAGACCAGTTAGGATCTTCACCCAAAGTGCAGTCAACATAGTCACAGAATGCCTATTGTTAAGAAGTGACAGCTTCCATCAGAATGGCAGCTATTGGTCCACAAAATGGATTAATGGATGGGAATTATCTACGTGGGTTAAAAACAAAAATAAAGAGTTGGTCTTTATTTATCAATTTCATGGCAATATTGATAAGGGAAGAAAAAGATCTAAGTCCTTGACTTTCTGGACTCGAGGAAAGATTTTAAAAATTCCTTGTAAAAATGTATGATCACAATCAGACTATTGAAACCATTTTAGTTGGGAACAAAGTTCCAAAATTGTCTAGATAGTGGCAAAGAAGCCAAGAAAATAGGAAAGAAACAAAAAGAGAGCAAAAGAGTCAGCTTCAGTGTACAAGCTCGTTCTAGAAGTAGTCTGCTGGGAAAAGGAACCCCCAGCTAAATTTCCAATGTATTCCTGCGCTTGATTCAGTAACTGGTCAATGTAAAAACCAATCCTTTTGTACAACTTCTTCCAGCAACAAAAACTCCAACAGGTTGACACTACCATCATGCCTGTTCCAGACATATTTAAAAGAGAAATGATGATTTTCTTGAAAACCTACTTACATAAAAGTTGCAAGATGGTGGAGGGATTCCCACATCCTCCTTCCTCCATCTGGCTTGAAAGTATATTTGATAAAATATGCAACAAAGCACATGATTTATAAGGGAGAGTCAAATGGATGATTTGGGAATCGATCTCTTGTTGATAGTAAACTTCATATCCACTCGGTGTGACCTTTTTAAAACAAAATGTGGAGCTGAGGCATGAATCTGCCACAACAATTGTAAAGCAAACATACACACTCCCCTTCATATGCCCCCCCCTCCACACACACCTAGGCACACACAGAGATCAGCATAGCAGATCATGAACACCTTGGAAAAGACTGAAATGCTAAATGCCTCTCTTGATGGGCAAAAGAGCTGGTGCAGTAATTCAAATGCCTGGTACAAAAATTCTGTTTAATATTTAGCTCCTATTTAAAACACAGCTTTTCATTTCATTCTATTTACAGAATATTTTCATTTCATTTGTTTCTTTAAAATTACTTAGTTCTCACCTGTTGTATGTCTAGGAATATTTTCTTCCAAAAATAGAAAAAAATAGATGATATCTTTTCAGCAGAAAACATTGGTTGATACAATTTTAAACCATCATGATATGGAAGAATTCTTCTGTCCCTCTCGAAGGTGGAAGAAGCATTTGGATCACAGATCATCTACAATGAAATACTTGACATGTTTAAGATGCTTTCAATCAATTTTGATCGTCAATTGCTTATTTGTTGTAAACAGTAATTTTTCAGTGAAGGGAAAGCGTGTGTGGTATATCTACATGATATGTTCAAAGGCAGTTCCTACTAATGGCCAGGCTGAATTCCAGTAAATAATGTCCCGAATGATATTTTGCCGCCTTCTTTGGCACTTCATGAAATCTTACCCCGATGAAGTGCTGAAACACAGAGATTTTCTCTTAGAGAGTGTCTCATGTTGTAACCTATCCCATGGATTTTATGCTGTAATTCTTATCTCTTTTAAAATTTACTATCTTCTGTACAGTTTTCATGAAACTTTCTGTTACAGTAGTGAATAGCACAGATAAATGTCATTTTGTACAACTTTGAATTTACCCCAAGAGCTGAGAGAAAACTTGATCCTATACTTCAATCCGAGTTTCTTCTATAGTCCAACTTTGTTTCTCTACCATCAAGCTTCTCCTTTGTTGCTGCTCCAAGCCCCGTCCAAGGTGACCTTGAATACTTTCAGGGATGGGACACCCACAACTTCTCTGGGCAACCTGTTCCAGTGTTCCAGCACTCCCACAGTAAAAAAGGCCTTCCTTTCATCTAATATGTGTAGGAAATCATAAATCTAGGCATAGAAGCTTGGAGTGCAAATTTGAAATTCTTTGGATTTGAAGCACATTTTATATGAATACTGACTTACAGATGACTAAAAGATGTTGATGGGCATTTGAGCTGACAAGTTTTGAAAAAGTGCACGGAAATTAAAATTGAAACCACTAAAATTAAAAACTCCTTGCCATTTTCTTTTTCCTCTCCTATTCAAAATTGCATATGTCAGATATCAGTGCTTCATGCAAACCTCTCAGATGCTCTCAGAGAAAAAGCTTTTCTTTCAGACTAAGTTGCGGTTGACGTAGAACACTAGCAGGAGTGAAAGATTTTCTGGGCATCGGGGCAGCCCGTTCTCCTTGGATTTGTGTGCAGAATGCATTTTATCCAAACTGGAAAATAGATCCCAGCTCTGTTCTATTCATCATTCTTACTTCATCAGGCCAGAAGATTCTGTGAAAAGTAGCCTGTGGACCTTGAAGACAGCGCATGTGAACCAGATGAGAGGTGATAGAGAAGTTGAGGGAGAGAAGAAAGAGCATGAGGCTGAAACCAGAAAGTATTTCTCCACGTGATCATGGAAGATTGCAGGAGCCACTTGGTACTATCAAACCAGCCCAACTTGGCACTGGTGCCACCTTGGGTCTGGGAGCCATGTTGCATATCGTGCATTTTAAGGAGCCAGCTGGCCACACCCAGCCATATGCCCCCAAACACAAACCAAGGCCCTTTTCTCTGGCAAACAAAACTCAGCTGCCCTGCTTCTGGATGGCAGATTGCAGGAACCACTTGGTACTATCAAACCAGCCCAACTTGGCACTGGTGCCACCATGGGTCTGGTCACCATCCTGCCTATTGTAGCTTTTCAGGAGCCAGCCGGTCACTCTCAGCCATAGGCCCCCAAACACAAACCTCGGCCCGTTTCCCTGGCAAACAAAAGTAAGCTGCCCCGCTTCTGGATGGCAGATTGCAGGAGCTACTTAGTACTATCAAATCAGCCCGACTTGGCACAGGTGCCACCTTGGATCTGGGAACCATCCTGTGTATCGTGGATTTTCAGGGGCCAGCCAGCCACTCTCAGCCATATGCCCCCAAAAACAAACCACGGACCTTTTCTCTGGCAAACAAAACTCAACTGCCCCTATTCTGGATGGCAAATTTTAGGACGCACTTTGTACTACGAAAACCGCCCGACGTGGCACTGGTGCCACCTTGTGTCAGGGAACCATCCTGCATATCGAGCTTTTTAAGGAGCCAGCCGGCCAGGCCCAGCCATATACCCCCAAAAACAAACCACGGACCATTTCTCATGGAAACAAAAATCCGCTGCCCCGCGTCTGGATGGCAGATTGCAGGAGCCACTTTGCACCATCAAACCAGCCCGACTTGGCACTGGTGCCACCTTGGGTCTGGGAACAATCCTGCGTATCGTACATATTCAGGAACCAGCCGAACACTCCCAGCCACAGGCCCCCAAACACAAACAACGGCCCATTTCCCTGGCAAACAAAACTCAGCTGCCCCGCTTCTGGATGGCAGTTTGCAGGAGCCACTTGGGACTATCAAACCAGCCCGACTTGGCACTGGTGCCACCTTGGGTCTGGGAACCATCCTGCGTATGGTGGATTCTAAGGAGCCAGCCGGCCACTCCCAGCCACAGGCCCCCAACAAAAACCACGGCCCTTTTTTCTGGCAAACAAAACTTAGCTGCCTCACTTCTGGATGGCAGATTGCAGGAGCCACTTGGTGTAATCAAACCAGCCCGACTTGGCACTGGTGCCACCTTGGGTCTGGGAACCATCCTGCGTATCGTGGATTCTAAGGAGCCAGCCGGCCACTCCCAGCCACAGGCCCCCAAACAAAATCAACGGCGCTGTTCCCTGGAAAACAAAACACGCCTGCCAACTTTTTGATGGAGTTTGCAGGAGCCACTTGGTACTATCAAACCAGCCCGACTTGGCACTGGTGCCACCTTGGGTCTGGGAAACATCCTGCGTATCGTGGATTCTTAGGAGCCAGCCGGCCACTCCTAGCCACAGGCCCCCAGACAAAAACCTAGGCCTATTTCTCTGGCAAACAAAAGTAAGCTGCCCCGCTTCTGGATGGCAGATTGCAGGAGACACTTGGTACTATCAAACCAGCCCAACTTGGCACTGGTGCCACCTTGGATCTGGGAACCATGCTGTGTATCGTGGATATTCAGGGGCCAGCCGGCCACTCTCAGCCATATGTCCCCAAACAGAAACCTCGGCCCGTTTCTCTGGCAAACAAAACTCAACTGCCCCTCTTCTGGATGGCAAATTGCAGGATGAACTTGATACTAAAACCGCAGGCCGACTTGGTAGTGGTGACACCTTGGACCTGGGAACCATCATGCGTATCGAGCATTTTAAGGAGCCAGCCGGCCACTCCCAGCAATATGCCCCCAAAAACAATCCACGGAATTTTTCTCTGGCAAACAAAAATCAGCTGCCCCGCTTCTGGATGGCAGATTGCAGGAGCCACTTTGCACCATCAAACCAGCCCGACTTGGCACTGGTGCCACCTTGCATCTGGGAACCATGCTGCCTAGCGTGGATTTTCAGGAGCCAGCCGGCCACTCTCAGCCATAGGCCCCCAAACAAAACCCACGGCCCGTTTCCCTGGCAAACAAAATTAAGCTGCCCCGCTTCTGGATGGCAGATTGCAGGACGCACTTGGTAGTATCAAACCAGCCCGACTTGGCACTGGTGCCACCTTGGGTCTGGGAACCATCCTGCGTATTGTGGGTTCAAAGGAGCCAGCCGGCCACTCCCAGCCACAGGCCCCCAAATACAAACAACGGCGCTTTTCCCTGGAAAACAAAACTCGCCTGACAACTTTTTGATGGCAGATTGCAGGAGCCACTTGGTACTATCAAACCAGCCCAACTTGGCACTGGTGCCACCATGGGTCTGGTCACCATCCTGCCTATCGTAGCTTTTCAGGAGCCAGCCGGTCACTCCCAGCCATAGGTCCCCAGTCACAAACCTCGGCCCGTTTCCCTGGCAAACAAAAGTAAGCTGCCCCGCTTCTGGATGGCAGATTGCAGGAGCCACTTGGTACTATCAAACCAGCCCAACTTGGCACTGGTGCCACCTCTGGTCTGGGAACCATGCTGCGTAACACAGATTCTACGGCGCCAGTCGGCCACTCCCAGCCACAAGCTCCCAAACACAAACAACGGCGCTATTCTCTGGCAAACAAAACTCCACTGCCCCTCTTCTGGATGGCAAATTGCAGGACGCACTTGGTACTATAAAAACAGCCCGACTTGGCACTGGTGCCACCTTGGGTCTGGGAACCATCCTGCGTATCGATCTTTTTAATGAGACAGCCGGCCACTCCCAGCCATATGCCCCCAAACACAACCCACGGCCCTTTTCTCTGGCAAACAAAACTCAACTGCACCGCTTCTGGATGGCAGATTGCAGGAGCCACTTGGTACTATCAAACCAGCCCGACTTGGCACTGGTGCCACCTTGGGTCTGGGAACCATCCTGCGTATGGTGGATTCTAAGGAGCCAGCCGGCCACTCCCAGCCACAGGCCCCCAACAAAAACCACGGCCCTTTTTTCTGGCAAACAAAACTTAGCTGCCTCACTTCTGGATGGCAGATTGCAGGAGCCACTTGGTGTAATCAAACCAGCCCGACTTGGCACTGGTGCCACCTTGGGTCTGGGAACCATCCTGCGTATCGTGGATTCTAAGGAGCCAGCCGGCCACTCCCAGCCACAGGCCCCCAAACAAAATCAACGGCGCTGTTCCCTGGAAAACAAAACACGCCTGCCAACTTTTTGATGGAGTTTGCAGGAGCCACTTGGTACTATCAAACCAGCCCGACTTGGCACTGGTGCCACCTTGGATCTGGGAACCATGCTGTGTATCGTGGATATTCAGGGGCCAGCCGGCCACTCTCAGCCATATGTCCCCAAACAGAAACCTCGGCCCGTTTCTCTGGCAAACAAAACTCAACTGCCCCTCTTCTGGATGGCAAATTGCAGGATGAACTTGATACTAAAACCGCAGGCCGACTTGGTAGTGGTGACACCTTGGACCTGGGAACCATCATGCGTATCGAGCATTTTAAGGAGCCAGCCGGCCACTCCCAGCAATATGCCCCCAAAAACAATCCACGGAATTTTTCTCTGGCAAACAAAAATCAGCTGCCCCGCTTCTGGATGGCAGATTGCAGGAGCCACTTTGCACCATCAAACCAGCCCGACTTGGCACTGGTGCCACCTTGCATCTGGGAACCATGCTGCCTAGCGTGGATTTTCAGGAGCCAGCCGGCCACTCTCAGCCATAGGCCCCCAAACAAAACCCACGGCCCGTTTCCCTGGCAAACAAAATTAAGCTGCCCCGCTTCTGGATGGCAGATTGCAGGACGCACTTGGTAGTATCAAACCAGCCCGACTTGGCACTGGTGCCACCTTGGGTCTGGGAACCATCCTGCGTATTGTGGGTTCAAAGGAGCCAGCCGGCCACTCCCAGCCACAGGCCCCCAAATACAAACAACGGCGCTTTTCCCTGGAAAACAAAACTCGCCTGACAACTTTTTGATGGCAGATTGCAGGAGCCACTTGGTACTATCAAACCAGCCCAACTTGGCACTGGTGCCACCATGGGTCTGGTCACCATCCTGCCTATCGTAGCTTTTCAGGAGCCAGCCGGTCACTCCCAGCCATAGGTCCCCAGTCACAAACCTCGGCCCGTTTCCCTGGCAAACAAAAGTAAGCTGCCCCGCTTCTGGATGGCAGATTGCAGGAGCCACTTGGTACTATCAAACCAGCCCAACTTGGCACTGGTGCCACCTCTGGTCTGGGAACCATGCTGCGTAACACAGATTCTACGGCGCCAGTCGGCCACTCCCAGCCACAAGCTCCCAAACACAAACAACGGCGCTATTCTCTGGCAAACAAAACTCCACTGCCCCTCTTCTGGATGGCAAATTGCAGGACGCACTTGGTACTATAAAAACAGCCCGACTTGGCACTGGTGCCACCTTGGGTCTGGGAACCATCCTGCGTATCGATCTTTTTAATGAGACAGCCGGCCACTCCCAGCCATATGCCCCCAAACACAACCCACGGCCCTTTTCTCTGGCAAACAAAACTCAACTGCACCGCTTCTGGATGGCAGATTGCAGGAGCCACTTGGTACTATCAAACCAGCCCGACTTGGCACTGGTGCCACCTTGGGTCTGGGAACCATCCTGCGTATGGTGGATTCTAAGGAGCCAGCCGGCCACTCCCAGCCACAGGCCCCCAACAAAAACCACGGCCCTTTTTTCTGGCAAACAAAACTTAGCTGCCTCACTTCTGGATGGCAGATTGCAGGAGCCACTTGGTGTAATCAAACCAGCCCGACTTGGCACTGGTGCCACCTTGGGTCTGGGAACCATCCTGCGTATCGTGGATTCTAAGGAGCCAGCCGGCCACTCCCAGCCACAGGCCCCCAAACAAAATCAACGGCGCTGTTCCCTGGAAAACAAAACACGCCTGCCAACTTTTTGATGGAGTTTGCAGGAGCCACTTGGTACTATCAAACCAGCCCGACTTGGCACTGGTGCCACCTTGGGTCTGGGAAACATCCTGCGTATCGTGGATTCTTAGGAGCCAGCCGGCCACTCCTAGCCACAGGCCCCCAGACAAAAACCTAGGCCTATTTCTCTGGCAAACAAAAGTAAGCTGCCCCGCTTCTGGATGGCAGATTGCAGGAGACACTTGGTACTATCAAACCAGCCCAACTTGGCACTGGTGCCACCTTGGATCTGGGAACCATGCTGTGTATCGTGGATATTCAGGGGCCAGCCGGCCACTCTCAGCCATATGTCCCCAAACAGAAACCTCGGCCCGTTTCTCTGGCAAACAAAACTCAACTGCCCCTCTTCTGGATGGCAAATTGCAGGATGAACTTGATACTAAAACCGCAGGCCGACTTGGTAGTGGTGACACCTTGGACCTGGGAACCATCATGCGTATCGAGCATTTTAAGGAGCCAGCCGGCCACTCCCAGCAATATGCCCCCAAAAACAATCCACGGAATTTTTCTATGGCAAACAAAAATCAGCTGCCCCGCTTCTGGATGGCAGATTGCAGGAGCCACTTTGCACCATCAAACCAGCCCGACTTGGCACTGGTGCCACCTTGCATCTGGGAACCATGCTGCCTAGCGTGGATTTTCAGGAGCCAGCCGGCCACTCTCAGCCATAGGCCCCCAAACAAAACCCACGGCCCGTTTCCCTGGCAAACAAAATTCAGCTGCCCCGCTTCTGGATGGCAGATTGCAGGACGCACTTGGTAGTATCAAACCAGCCCGACTTGGCACTGGTGCCACCTTGGGTCTGGGAACCATCCTGCGTATTGTGGGTTCAAAGGAGCCAGCCGGCCACTCCCAGCCACAGGCCCCCAAATACAAACAACGGCGCTTTTCCCTGGAAAACAAAACTCGCCTGACAACTTTTTGATGGCAGATTGCAGGAGCCACTTGGTACTATCAAACCAGCCCAACTTGGCACTGGTGCCACCATGGGTCTGGTCACCATCCTGCCTATCGTAGCTTTTCAGGAGATAGCCGGTCACTCCCAGCCATAGGTCCCCAGTCACAAACCTCGGCCCGTTTCCCTGGCAAACAAAAGTAAGCTGCCCCACTTCTGGATGGCAGATTGCAGGAGCCACTTGGTACTATCAAACCAGCCCAACTTGGCACTGGTGCCACCTCTGGTCTGGGAACCATGCTGCGTAACACAGATTCTAAGGCGCCAGTCGGCCACTCCCAGCCACAAGCCCCCAAACACAAACAACGGCGCTATCCTCTGGCAAACAAAACTCCACTGCCCCTCTTCTGGATGGCAAATTGCAGGACGCACTTGGTACTATAAAAACAGCCCGACTTGGCACTGGTGCCACCTTGGGTCTGGGAACCATCCTGCGTATCGATCTTTTTAATGAGACAGCCGGCCACTCCCAGCCATATGCCCCCAAACACAACCCACGGCCCTTTTCTCTGGCAAACAAAACTCAACTGCACCGCTTCTGGATGGCAGATTGCAGGAGCCACTTGGTACTATGAAACCAGCCCTACTTGGCACTGGTGCCACCTTGGGTCTGGGAACCATCCAGCCTATCGTGGATTTTAAGGAGCCAGCCGGCTACTCCCAGCCACAGGCCCCCAACAAAAACCACGGCCCTTTTTTCTGGCAAACAAAACTTAGCTGCCTCACTTCTGGATGGCAGATTGCAGGAGCCACTTGGTGTAATCAAACCAGCCCGACTTGGCACTGGTGCCACCTTGGGTCTGGGAACCATCCTGCGTATCGTGGATTCTAAGGAGCCAGCCGGCCACTCCCAGCCACAAGTCCCCAAACATAATCAACGGCGCTGTTCCCTGGAAAACAAAACACGTCTGCCAACATTTTGATGGAGTTTGCAGGAGCCACTTGGTACTATCAAACCAGCCCGACTTGGCACTGGTGCCACCTTGGGTCTGGGAAACATCCTGCGTATCGTGGATTCTAAGGAGCCAGCCGGCCACTCCTAGCCACAGGCCCCCAGACAAAAACCTAGGCCTATTTCTCTGGCAAAAAAAAGTAAGCTGCCCCGCTTCTGGATGGCAGATTGCAGGAGACACTTGGGACTATCAAACCAGCCCAACTTGGCACTGGTGCCACCTTGGATCTGGGAACCATGCTGTGTATCGTGGATATTCAGGGGCCACCCGGCCACTCTCAGCCATATGTCCCCAAACAGAAACCTCGGCCCGTTTCTCTGGCAAACAAAACTCAACTGCCCCTCTTCTGGATGGCAAATTGCAGGATGAACTTGATACTAAAACCGCAGGCCGACTTGGTAGTGGTGACACCTTGGGCCTGGGAACCATCATGCGTATCGAGCATTTTAAGGAGCCAAGCCGGCCACTCCCAGCAATATGCCCCCAAAAACAATCCACGGAATTTTTCTCTGGCAAACAAAAATCAGCTGCCCCGCTTCTGGATGGCAGATTGCAGGAGCCACTTTGCACCATGAAACCAGCCCGACTTGGCACTGGTGCCACCTTGCATCTGGGAAACATGCTGCCTAGCGTGGATTTTCAGGAGCCAGCCGGCCACTCTCAGCCATAGGCCCCCATACAAAACTCACGGCCCGTTTCCCTGGCAAACAAAATTAAGCTGCCCCGCTTCTGGATGGCAGATTGCAGGACGCACTTGGTAGTATCAAACCAGCCCGACTTGGCACTGGTGCCACCTTGGGTCTGGGAACCATCCTGCGTATCATGGATTTTCAGGAGCCAGCCGTCCACTGCCAGCCACAGGCCCCGAAACACAAACAACAGCCTTTTTCTCTGGCAAACAAAATTCAGCTGCCCCGCTTCTGGATGGCAGATTGCAGGAACCACTTGGTACTAACAAACCAGCCCGACTTGGCACTGGTGCCACCTTGGGTCTGGGAACCATCCTGCGTATCGTGGATTCTAAGGAGCCAGCTGGCCACTCCCAGCCACAGGCGCCCAAAACACACACAACGGCGCTTTTCCCTGGAAAACAAAACTCGCCTGCCAACATTTTGATGGCAGATTGCAGGAGCCACTTGGTACTATCAAACCAGCCCAACTTGGCACTGGTGCCACCATGGGTCTGGTCACCATCCTGCCTATCGTAGCTTTTCAGGTGCCAGCCAGCCACCCCCAGCCAGAGGCCCCTAGACAAATATTTCGGCCCGTTTCCCTGGCAAACAAAAGTAAGCTACCCCGCTTCTGGATGGCAGATTGCAGGAGCCACTTTGCACCATCAAACCAGCCCAACTTGGCACTGGTGCCACCTCTGGTCTGGGAACCATCCTGCGTATCGTGGGTTCTAAGGAGCCAGCTGGCCACTCCCAGCCACAGGCCCCCAAACACAAACAACGGCGCTTTTCCCTGGAAAACAAGACTCGCCTGCCAACTTTTTGATGGCAGATTGCCGGAGCCACTTGGTACTATCAAACCAGCCCAACTTGGCACTGGTGCCACCATGGGTCTGGTCACCATCCTGCCTATCGTAGCTTTTCAGGAGCCAGCCGGTCACTCCCAGCCATAGGCCCTGAGACACAAACCTCGGCCCGTTTCCCTGGCAAACAAAAGTAAGCTGCCCCGCTTCTGGATGGCAGATTGCAGGAGCTATTTAGTACTATCAATCCAGCCCGACTTGGCACTGGTGACACCTCTGGTCTGGGAACCATCCTGCCTATCGTGGATTTTCAGGGGCCAGCCGGCCACTCTCAGCCATATGCCCCCAAAAACAAACCACGGCCCTTTTCTCTGGCAAACAAAAGTCAACTGCCCCTCTTCTGGATGGCAAATTTTAGGACGCACTTTGTACTACGAAAACCGCCCGACGTGGCACTGGTGCCACCTTGTGTCAGGGAACCATCCTGCATATCGAGCTTTTTAAGGAGCCAGCCGGCCAGGCCCAGCCATATACCCCCAAAAACAAACCACGGACCATTTCTCATGGAAACAAAAATCCGCTGCCCCGCGTCTGGATGGCAGATTGCAGGAGCCACTTTGCACCACCAAACCAGCCCGACTTGGCACTGGTGCCACCTTGGGTCTGGGAACAATCCTGCATATCGTGGATTCTAAGGAGCCAGCCGGCCACTCCCAGCCACAGGCCCCCAAACACAAACAACGGCGCTTTTCCCTGGAAAACAAAACTCGCCTGCCAGCTTTTTGATGGCAGATTGCAGGAGCCACTTGGTACTATCAAATCATCCCAACTTGGCACTGGTGCCACTATGGGTCTGGGAACCATCCTGCCTATTGTAGCTTTTCAGGAGCCAGCCGGTCACTCGCAGCCATAGGCCCCCAGACACAAACCTCGGACCGTTTCCCTGGCAAACAAAATTAAGCTGCCCCGATTCTGGATGGCAGATTGCAGGAGCCACTTGGTAGTGTCAAACCAGCCCGACTTGGCACTGGTGCCACCTTGGGTCTGGGAACCATCCTGCGTATCGTGGATTCTAAGCAGCCACCCGGCCACTCTGAGCCACAGGCGCCCAAACACAAACAACGGCGCTTTTCCCTGGAAAACAAAACTCGCCTGCCAACATTTTGATGGCAGATTGCAGGAGCCACTTGGTGCTATCAAACCAGCCCAACTTGGCACTGGTGCCACCATGGGTCTGGTCACCATCCTGCCTATCGTAGCTTTTCAGGAGCCAGCCGGTCACTCCCAGCCATAGACCCCCAGACACAAACCTCGGCCCGTTTCCCTGGAAAACAAAAGTAAGCTGCCCCGATTCTGGATGGCAGATTGCAGGAGCCACTTGGTACTATCAAATCAGCCCAACTTGGCACTGGTGCCACCATGGGTCTGGTAAACATCCTGCCTATCATAGCTTTTCAGGAGCCAGCCGGTCACTCCCTGCCATAGGCCCCCAGACACAAACCTCGGCCCGTTTCCCTGGCAAACAAAAGTAAACTGCCCCGCTTTTGGATGGCAGATTGCAGGATGCATTTGGTACTATCAAACCTGCCCGACTTGGCCCTCGTGCCACCTTGGCTCTGGGAACCATGCTGCGTAACGTAGATTCTACGAGGACAGGCCGCCACTCCCAGCCACAGGCCTCTAAACAAAAACAACGGCGCTTTTCCCTGGAAAACAAAACTCGCCTGCCAAATTTTTGATGGCAGATTGCAGGAGCCACTTGGTACTATCAAACCAGCCCAACTTGGTACTGGTGCCACCATGGGTCTGGTCACCATCCTGCCTATCGTAGCTTTTCAGGAGCCAGCCGGTCACTCCCAGCCATAGGCCCCCAGACAAATATCTCGGCCCGTTTCCCTGGCAAACAAAAGTAAGCTGCCCCGCTTCTGGATTGCAGATTACAGCAGCCACATGGTACTATCAAATCAGGCCAACATGGCACTGGTGCCACCTTGGCTCTGGGAACCATCCTGCCTATCGTGGATTTTCAGGGGCCAGCCGGCCACTCTCAGCCATATGCCCCCAAACACATACCACGGCCCTTTGCTCTGGCAAACAAAACTCAACTGCCCCTCTTCTGGATGGCAAATTGCAGGACGCACTTGGTACTACGAAAACAGCCCGACTTGGCAGTGATGCCACCTTGGGTCAGGGAACAATCCTGTGTATCGATCTTTTTAAGGAGCCAGCCGGCCATGTCCAGCCATATACGCCCAAAAAAAAACCACGGAACTTTTCTCCAGCAAACAAAAATCCGCTGCCCCGCGTCTGAATGGCAGATTTCAGGAGCTATTTAGTATTATCAAACCAGCCGGACTTGGCACTGGTGCCACCATGAGTCTGGTAACCATCCTGCCTATCGTAGCTTTTCAGTAGCCAGCCGGTCACTCCCAGCCATAGGCCCCCAGACACAAACCTCGGCCCGTTTCCCTGGCAAACAAAAGTAAGCTGACCCGCTTCTGGATGGCAGATTGCAGGAGCCACTTGGTACTATCAAACCAGCCCAACTTGGCACTGGTGCCACCATGGCTCTGGGAACCATCCTGCGTATCGTGGTTTCTAAGGAGCCAGCCGGGCACTCCCAACCACAGGTCCCCAAACACAAACAATGGCGCTTTTCCCTGGAAAACAAAACTCGCCTGCCAACTTTTTGATGGCAGATTGCAGGAGCCACTTGGTACTATCAAACCAGCCCAACTTGGCACTGGTGCCACCATGGGTCTGGTCACCATCCTGCCTATCGTAGCTTTTCAGGAGCCAGCCGGTCACTCCCTGCCATAGGCCCCGAGACAGAAAGCCCGGCCCGTTTCCCTGGCAAACAAAAGTAAGCTGCCCCGCTTCTGGATGGCAGATTGCAGGAGCCACTTTGTACTATCAAACCAGGCCAACATGGCACTGGTGCCACCTCTGGTCTGGGAACCATCCTGCGTATCGTGGATTCTAAGGAGCCAGCTGGCCACTCCCAGCCACAGGCCCCCAAACACAAACAACGGTGCTTTTCCCTGGAAAACAAAACTCACCTGCCAACTTTTTGATGGCAGATTGCAGGAGCCACTTGGTACTATCAAACCAGCCCAACTTGGCACTGGTGCCACCATGGGTCTGGTCACCATCCTGCCTATCGTAGCTTTTCAGGAGCCAGCCGGTCACTCCCAGCCATAGGCCCCCAGACACAAAGCTCTACCCGTTTCCCTGGCAAACAAAAGTAAGCTACCCCGCTTCTGGATGGCAGATTGCAGGAGTCACTTTGCACCATCAAACCAGCCCGACTTGGCACTGGTGCCACCTCTGGTCTGGGACCCATCCTGCGTATCGTGGATTCTAAGGAGACAGCTGGCCACTCCCAGCCACAGGCCCCCAAACAAAAACAACGGCGCTTTTCCCTGGAAAACAAAACTCGCTTGCCAACTTTTTGATGGCAGATTGCAGGAGCCACTTGGTACTATCAAACCAGCCCGACTTGGCAACAAGTGGTTCCTGCAATCTGACATCCAGAAGCGGGGCAGCTTACTTTTGTTTACCAGGGAAATGGACCGTTGTTTGTGTTTGGAGGCATATGGCTGGGAGTGGCCGACTGGCTCCTTAAAATCCACGATACGCAGCATGGTTCCCAGACCAGAGGTGGCACCAGTGCCAAGTCGGGCTGGTTTGATAGTACAAAGTGGCTCCTGCAATCTGCCATCCAGAAGCGGGGCAGCTTACTTTTGTTTGCCAGGGAAACGGGCCGGGCTTTCTGTCTCGGGGCCTATGGCAGGGAGTGACCGGCTGGCTCCTGAAAAGCTACGATAGGCAGGATGGTGACCAGACCCATGGTGGCACCAGTGCCAAGTTGGGCTGGTTTGATAGTACCAAGTGGCTCCTGCAATCTGCCATCAAAAAGTTGGCAGGCGAGTTTTGTTTTCCAGGGAAAAGCGCCATTGTTTGTGTTTGGGGACCTGTGGTTGGGAGTGCCCGGCTGGCTCCTTAGAAACCACGATACGCAGCATGGTTACCAGACAAGAGGTGCCACCAGTGCCAAGTTGTGCTGGTTGGATACTACCAAGTGGTTCCTGCAATCTGCCATCCAGAAGCGGGGCAGCTTACTTTTGTTTGCCACGGAAACGTGCCGTTGTTTGTGTTTGGGGGCCTGTGGCTGGGAGTGGCCGACTGGCTCCTTAGAATCCACGATACGCAGGATGGGTCCCAGACCAGAGGTGGCACCAGTGCCAAGTCGGACTGGATTGATAGTACCAAGTGGCTCCTGCAATCTGCCATCCAGAAGCGGGGCAGCTTACTTTTGTTTGCCAGGGAAACGGGCCGAGGTTTGTGACTGGGGACCTATGGCTGGGAGTGACCGGCTGGCTCCTGAAAAGTTACGATAGGCAGGATTGTGACCAGACCCATGGTGGCACCAGTGCCAAGTTGGGCTGGTTTGATAGTACCAAGTGGCTCCTGTAATCTGCCATCAAATAGTTGGTAGGCGAGTTTTGTTTTCCAGGGAAAAGCGCCGTTGTTTTTGTTTGGGGGCCTGTGGTAGGGAGTGGCCGGCTGGCTAATTAGAATCCACGATACGCAGGATGGTTCCCAGACCAGAGGTGGCACCGGCGCCAAGACGGGCTAGTTTGATGGTGCAAAGTGGCTCCTGCAATCTGCCATCCAGAAGCGGGGTAGCTTACTTTTGTTTGCCAGGGAAACGGGCCGAGCTTTTTGTCTGGGGGCCTATGGCGGGGAGTGACCGGCTGGCTCCTGAAAAGCTAAGATAGGCAGGATGGTGACCAGACCCATGGTGGCACCAGTGCCAAGTTGGGCTGATTTGATAAAACCAAGTGGCTCCTGCAATCTGCCATCAAAAAGTTGGCAGGAGAGTTTTGTTTTCCAGGGAAAAGCGCCGTTGTTTGTGTTTGGGGGCCTGTGGCTGGGAGTGGCCGGCTGGCTCCTTAGAATCCACGATACGCAGCATGGTATCCAGACCCAAGGTGGCACCAGTGCCAAGTTTTGCTGGTTTGATAGTACCAAGTGGTTCCTGCAATCTGCCATCCAGAAGCAGGGCAGCTTACTTTTGTTTGCCAGGGAAACGGGCCGTGGTTTTTGTCTGGGGGCCTATGGCTGAGAGTGACCGGCTGGCTCCTGAAAAGCTACGATAGGCAGGATGGTGACCAGACCCATGGTGGCACCAGTCCCAAGTTGGGCTGATTTGATAGTACCAAGTGGCTCCTGCAATCTGCCGTCAAAATTTGGCAGGCGAGTTTTTATTTTCCAGGGAAAAGCGCCGTTGTTTGTGTTTGGGGGCCTGTGGCTGGGAGTGACCGGCTGGCTGCTTAGAATCCACGATACGCAGGATGGTTCCCAGACCCAAGGTGGCACCAGTGCCAAGTCGGGCTAGTATGATGGTGCAAAGTGGCTCCTGCAATCTGCCATCCAGAAGCGGGGCAGCTTACTTTTGTTTGCCAGGGAAACGGTCCGAGCTTTGTGTCTCGGGGACTATGGCTGGGAGTGACCGGCTGGCTCCTGAAAAGCTACGATAGGCAGGATGGTGACCAGACCCATGGTGGCACCAGTGCCAAGTTGGGCTGGTTTGATAGTACCAAGTGGCTCCTGCAATCTGCCATCAAAATGTCGGCAGGCGAGTTTTGTTTTCCAGGGAAAAGCGCCGTTGTTTGTGTTTGGGGGCCTGTGGCTGGGAGTGGCCGGCTGGCTCCTTAGAATCCACGATACGCAGGATGGTTCCCAGACCTGAGGTGGCACCAGTGCCAAGTCGGGCTGGTTTTATAGTACCAAGTGCGTCCTGCAATCTGCCATCCAGAAGCGGGGCAGCTTACTTTTGTTTGCCAGGGAAACGGGCCGAGCATTGTGTCAGGGGGCCTATGGCTGGGAGTGACCGGCTGGCTACTGAAAAGCTACGATAGGCAGGATGGTGACCAGACCCATGGTGGCACCAGTGCCATGTTCGGCTGATTTCATAGTACCAAGTGGCTCCTGCAATCTGCCATCAAAAAGTCGGCAGGCGAGTTTTGTTTTCCAGGGAAAAGCGCCGTTGTTTGTGTCTGCGGGCCTGTGGCTGGAGTGGCCGGCTGGCTCCTTAGAATCCACGATACGCAGCATGGTTCCCAGACCCAAGGTGGCACCAGTGCCAAGTTGGGCTGGTTTGATAGTACCAAGTGGTTCCTGCAATCTGCCATCAAAAAGATGTCAGGCGAGTTTTGTTTTCCAGGGAAAAGCGCCGTTGTTTGTGTTTGGGGGCCTGTGGCTGGGAGTGGCCGCCTGGCTCCTTAGAATCCACGATACACAGCATGGTTCCCAGACCCAAGGTGGCACCAGTCCCAAGTTGGGCTGGTTTGATAGTACCAAGTGGTTCCTGCAATCTGCCATCCAGAAGCGGGGCAGCTTACTTTTGTTTGCCAGGGAAACGGGCCGAGGTTTGTGTCTGGGGGCCTATGGCTGGGAGTGACCGGCTGGCTCCTGAAAGGCTACGATAGGCAGGATGGTGACCAGACCCATGGTGGCACCAGTGCCAAGTTGGGCTGGTTTGATAGTACCAAGTGGCTCCTGCAATCTGCCATCAAAACTTGGCAGGCGAGTTTTGTTTCCCAGGGAAAAGCGCCGTTGTTTGTGTTTGGGGGCCTGTGGCTGGGAGTGGCCGGCTGGCTAATTAGAATCCACGACAGGCAGGATGGTTCCCAGACCAGAGGTGAAGCCAGTGCCAAGTCGGGCTAGTTTGATGGTGAAAAGCGGCTCCTGCAATCTGCCATCCAGAAGCGGGTTAACTTACTTTTGTTTGCCAGGGAAAAGGGCCGAGGTTTTTGTCTGGGGGCCTATGGCTGGGAGTGACCGGCTGTCTCCTGAAGAGCTACGATAGGCAGGATGGTGACCAGACCCATGGTGGCACCAGTGCCAAGTTGGGCTGGTTTGATAGTACCAAGTGGCTCCTGCAATCTGCCATCAAAAAGTTGGCAGGCGAATTTGTTATCCAGGGAAAAGCGCCGTTGTTTTTGTTTGGGGGCCTGTGGCTGGGAGTGGCCGGATGGCTAATTAGAATCCACGATACGCAGGATGGTTCCCAGACCTGAGGTGGCACCAGTGCCAAGTTGGGCTGGTTTGATACTACCAAGTGCGTCCTGCAATCTGCCATCCAGAAGCGGGGCAGCTTACTTTTGTTTGCCAGGGAAAAGCGCCGAGGTTTTGTCTGGGGGCCTATGGCAGGGAGTGACCGGCTGGCTCCTGAAAAACTACGATAGGCAGGATGGTGACCAGACCCATGGTGGCACCAGTGGCAAGTTGGGCTGGTTTGATAGTACCAAGTGGCTCCTGCAATCTGCCATCAAAATGTTGGCAGGCAAGTTTTGTTTTCCAGGGAAAAGCGCCGTTGTTTGTGTTTGGGGGCCTGTGGCTGGGAGTGGCCGGCTGGCTCCTTAGAATCCAAAATACGCAGGATGGTTCCCAGACCTGAGGTGGCACCAGTGCCAAGTTGGGCTGGTTTGATTGTAGCAAATGGTTCCTGCAATCTACCATGCAGAAGCGGGGCAGCTTACTTTTGTTTGCCAGGGAAACGGGCCGAGGTTTGTGTCTGGGGGCCTATGGCTGGGAGTGACCGGCTGGCTCCTGAAAAGCTACGATAGGCAGGATGGTGACCAGACCCATGGTGGCACCAGTGACATGTTCGGCTGATTTCATAGTACCAAGTGGCTCCTGCCATCTGCCATCCAGACGCGGGGCAGCGGATTTTTGCTTGCTGGAGAAAAATTCCGTGGGTTTTTTTTGGTGGTATATGGCTGGACGTTGCCGGCTGACTCCTTAAAAACATCGATACGCAGGATGGTTCCCTGACCCAAGGTGGCATCACTGCCAAGTCGGGCTGTTTTCGTAGTACCAAGTGCGTCCTGCAATTTGCCATCCAGAAGAGGGGCAGTTGAGTTTTGTTTACCAGAGAAAAGGGCCGTGGTTTGTGTTTTGGGGCATATGGCTGAGAGTGGCCGGCTGGCGCCTGAAAATCCACGATAGGCAGGATGGTTCCCAGAGCCAAGGTGGCACCAGTGCCATGTTGGCCTGGTTTGATAGTACCATGTGGCTCCTGCAATCTGCCATCCAGAAGCGGGGCAGCTTACTTTTGTTTGCCAGGGAAACGGGCCGAGGTATTTGTCTGGGGGCCTATGGCTGGGAGTGACCGGCTGGCTCCTGAAAAGCTACTATAGGCAGGATGGTGACCAGACCCATGGTGGCACCAGTGCCAAGTTGGGCTGGTTTGATAGTACCAAGTGGCTCCTGCAATCTGCCATCAAAAAGTTGGCAGGCGAGTTTTGTTTTCCAGGGTAACGCGCCGTTGTTTTTGTTTAGAGGCCTGTGGCTGGGAATGTCCGCCTGTCCTCTTAGAATCTACGTTACGCAGCATGGTTCCCAGAGCCAAGGTGGCACCAGTGCCAAGTTGGGCTGGTTTGATAGTAGCAAGTGGTTCCTGCAATCTGCCATCCAGAAGAGGGGCAGCTTACTTTTGTTTGCCAGGGAAACGGGCCGAGGTATTTCTCTGGGGGCCTATGGCAGGGAGTGACCGGCCGGCTCCTGAAAAGCTAAGATAGGCAGGATGTTTTCCAGACCCATGATGGCACCAGTGCCAAGTTGGGCTAATTTGATACTCCCAAGTGGCTCCTGCAATCTGCCATCCAGAATCGTGGGTGCTTACTTTTGTTTTCCAGGGAAACGGGCCGACGTTTGTGTCTGGGGGTTTATGGCTGGGAGTGACCGGCTGGCTCCTGAAAAGCTACGATAGGCAGGATGGTGACCAGACCCATGGTGGCACCAGTGCCAAGTTGGGCTGGTTTGATAGTACCAAGTGGCTCCTGCAATCTGCCATCAAAATGTTGGCAGGAGAGTTTTGTTTTCCAGGGAAAAGCGCCGTTGTTTGTGTTTGGGCGCCTGTGGCACGGAGTGGCCGGGTGGCTGCTTAGAATCCACGATACGCAGGATGGTTCCCAGACCCAAGGTGGCACCAGTGCCAAGTCGGGCTGTTTTGACACTACCGAGTGGCTCCTGCAATCTGCCATCCAGAATCGGGGCAGCTTAATTTTGTTTGCCAGGGAAACGGTCCGAGGTTTGTGATGGGGGCCTATGGCTGGGAGTGACCGGCTGGCTCCTGAAATGGTACAATTGGCAGGATGGTTCCCAGACCCATAGTGGCACCAGTGCAGAGTTGGGATGATTTGATAGTACCAAGTGGCTCCTGCAATCTGCCATCAAAAAGCTGGCAGGCGAGTTTTGTTTTCCAGGGAAAAGCGCCGTTGTTTGTGTTTGGGGGCCTGTGGCTGGGAGTGGCCGCCTGGCGCCTTAGAATCTACGTTACGCAGCATGGTTCCCAGACCCAAAGTGGCACCAGTGTCAAGTTGGGCTGGTTTGATAGTACCAAGTGGCTCCTGCAATCTGCCATCCAGAAGCGGGGTAGCTTACTTTTGTTTGCCAGGGAAACGGGCAGAGCTTTCTGTCTGGGGGCCTATGGTTGGGAGTAACCGGCTGGCTCCTGAAAAGCTACGATAGGCAGGATGGTTCCCAGATCCAAGATGGCACCAGTGCCAAGTCGGGGTGGTTTGATGGTGCAACGTGGCTCCTGCAATCTGCCATCCTGACGCGGGGCAGCGGATTTTTGTTTCCAAGAGAAATGGTCCGTGGTTTTTTTTGGGGCTATATGGCTGGGCGTGGCCTGCTGGCTCCTTAAAAAGCTACGATAGGCAGGATGGTTCCCTGACCCAAGGTGGCACCAGTGCCAAGTCGGGCGGTTTTCGTAGTACAAAGTGCGTCCTAAAATTTGCCATCCAGAAGAGGGGCAGTTGAGTTTTGTTTACCAGAGAAAAGGGCCGTGGTTTGTTTTTGGGGGCATATGGCTGATAGTGGCCGTCTGGCGCCTGAAAATCCACGATAGGCAGGATGGTTCCCAGACCAGAGGTGGCACCAGTGCCAAGTCGGGCTGGTTTGATAGTACTAAATAGCACCTGCAATCTGCCATGCAGAAGCGGGGCAGCTTACTTTTGTTTGCCAGGGAAACGGGCCGAGGTTTGTGTCTGGGGGCCTATGGCTGGGAGTGACCGGCTGGCTCCTGAAAAGCTACGATAGGCAGGATGGTTACCAGACCCATGGTGGCACCAGTGCCAAGTTGGGCTGGTTTGATAGTACCAAGTGGCTCCTGCAATCTGCCATCAAAAAGTTGTCAGTCGAGTTTTGTTTTCCAGGGAAAAGCGCCGTTGTTTGTGTTTGGGGGACTGTTGGTGGGAGTGGCCGGCTGGCTCCTTAGAACACACGATACGCAGGATGGTTCCCAGACCCAAGGTGGCACCAGTGCCACGTCGGGCTGGTTTGATGGTGAAAAGTGGCTCCTGCAATCTGCCATCCTGAAGCGGGGTAGCTTACTTTTGTGTGCCAGGGAAACGGGCCGAGGTTTATGACTGGGGGCCTAGGGCTAGGAGTGACCGGCTGGCTCCTGAAAAGCAACAATAGGCAGGATGGTTCCCAGACCCAAGGTGGCACCAGTGCCAAGTTGGGCTGGTTTGATGGTACCAACTGGCTCCTGCAATCTGCCATCTAAAAGTTGTCAGGCGAGTTTTGTTTTCCAGGGAAAAGCGCCGTTGATTTTGTTTGGAGGCCTGTGGCTGGCAGTGGCTGCCTGTCTTCTTAGAATCCGGGTTACACAGCATGGTTCCCAGAGCCAAGGTGGCACCAGTGCCAAGTCGGGCTGGTTTGATGGTGCAAAGTGGCTAGTGCAATCTGCCATCCAGAAGTGCGGTAGCTTACTTTTGTGTGCCAGGGAAACAGGCCGAGGTTTGTGTCTGGGGGCCTATGGCTGGGAGTGACCGCCTGGCTCCTGAAAAGCTACGATAGGCAGGATGGTGACCAGACCCATGGTGGCACCAGTGCCAAGTTGGGCTGGTTTGATAGTACCAAGTGGCTCCTGCAATCTGCCATCAAAAAGTTGGCAGGCGAGTTTTGTTTTCCAGGGAAAAGCGCCGTTGTGTGTGTTTTGGGGCCTGTGGCTGGGAGTGGCCAGCTGGCTCCTTAGAATCCACGATACGCAGGATGGTTCCCAGACCCAAGGTGGCACCAGTGCCAAGTCGGGCTGGTTTGTTAGTACCAAGTGGTTCCTGCAATCTGCCATCCAGAAGCGGGGCAGCTGAATTTTGTTTGCCAGAGAAAAAGGCTGTTGTTTGTGTTTCGGGGCCTGTGGCTCGCAGTGGACGGCTGGCTCCTGAAAATCCATGATACGCAGCATGGTTCCCAGACCCAAGGTGGCACCAGTGCCAAGTAGGGCTGGTTTCATAGTACCCAGTGGCTCCTGCAATCTGCCATCCAGAAGAGGGGCAGTTGAGTTTTGTTTTCCAGAGAAAAGGGCCGTGGTTTGTGTTTGGGGCCTATGGCTGAGAGTGACCGGCTGGCTCCTGAAAAGCTACGATAGGCAGGATGGTGACCAGACCCATGGCGGCACCAGTGCCAAGTCGGGCTGGTTTGATAATACTAAATAGCTCCTGCAATCTGCCATCCAGACGCGGGGCAGCGGATTTTTGCTTGCTGGAGAAAAGTTCCGTGGGTTTTTTTTGGGGGTATATTGGTGGAATTTGCCGGCTGACTCCTTAAAAACATCGATACGCAGGATGGTTCCCTGACCCAAGGTGGCATCACTGCCAAGTCGGGCTGTTTTCGTAGTACCAAGTGCGTCCTGCAATTTGCCATCCAGAAGAGGGGCAGTTGAGTTTTGTTTACCAGAGAAAAGGGCCGTGGTTTGTGTTTGGGGGCATATGGCTGAGAGTGGCCGGCTGGCGCCTGAAAATCCACGATAGGCAGGATGGTTCCCAGAGCCAAGGTGGCACCAGTGCCATGTTGGCCTGGTTTGATAGTACCATGTGGCTCCTGCAATCTGCCATCCAGAAGCGGGGCAGCTTACATTTGTTTGCCAGGGAAAGGGGCCGAGGTATTTGTCTGGGGGCCTATGGCTGGGAGTGACCGCCTGGCTCCTGAAAAGCTACGATAGGCAGGAGGGTGACCAGACCCATGGTGGCACCAGTGCCAAGTTGGGCTGGTTTGATAGTACCAAGTGGCTCCTGCAATCTGCCATCCAGAAGCGGGGTAGCTTACTTTTGTTTGCCAGGGAAACGGGCAGAGATTTCTGTCTGGGGGCCTATGGTTGGGAGTAACCGGCTGGCTCCTGAAAAGCTACGATAGGCAGGATGGTTCCCAGATCCAAGATGGCACCAGTGCCAAGTCGGGGTGGTTTGATGGTGCAAAGTGGCTCCTGCAATCTGCCATCCTGACGTGGGGCAGCGGATTTTTGTTTCCAAGAGAAATGGTCCGTGGTTTGTTTTTGGGGCTATATGGCTGGGCGTGGCCTGATGGCTCCTTAAAAAGCTACGATAGGCAGGATGGTTACCAGACCCATGGTGGCACCAGTGCCAAGTTGGGCTGGTTTGATAGTACCAAGTGGCTCCTGCAATCTGCCATCAAAAAGTTGGCAGGCCAGTTTTGTTTTCCAGGGAAAAGCGCCGTTGTTTGTGTTTGGGGGACTGTGGGTGGGAGTGGCCGGCTGGCTCCTTAGAACACACGATACGCAGGATGGTTCCCAGACCCAAGGTGGCACCAGTGCCACGTCGGGCTGGTTTGATGGTGAAAAGTGGCTCCTGCAATCTGCCATCCTGAAGCGGGGTAGCTTACATTTGTGTGCCAGGGAAACGGGCCGAGGTTTATGACTGGGGGCCTAGGGCTAGAAGTGACCGGCTGGCTCCTGAAAAGCAACAATAGGCAGGATGATTCCCAGACCCAAGGTGGCACCAGTGCCAAGTTGGGCTGGTTTGATGGTACCAACTGGCTCCTGCAATCTGCCATCTAAAAGTTGTCAGGCGAGTTTTGTTTTCCAGGGAAAAGCGCCGTTGATTTTGTTTGGAGGCCTGTGGCTGGCAGTGGCTGCCTGTCGTCTTAGAATCCGGGTTACGCAGCATGGTTCCCAGACCCAAGGTGGCACCAGTGTCAAGTTGGGCTGGTTTGATAGTACTAAATAGCTCCTGCAATCTGCCATCCAGAAGCGGGGCAGCTTACTTTTGTTTGCCAGGGAAACGGGCCGAGGTATTTGTCTGGGGACCTATGGCTGGGAGTGACCGGCTGGCTCCTGAAAAGCTACGATAGGCAGGATGGTTCCCTGACCCAAGGTGGCACCAGTGCCAAGTCGGGCGGTTTTCGTAGTACAAAGTGCGTCCTAAAATTTGCCATCCAGAAGAGAGGCAGGTGAGTTTTGTTTACCAGAGAAAAGGGCCGTGGTTTGTTTTTGGGGGCATATGGCTGATAGTGGCCGTCTGGCGCCTGAAAATCCACGATAGGCAGGATGGTTCCCAGACCAGAGGTGGCACCAGTGCCAAGTCGGGCTGGTTTGATAGTACTAAATAGCACCTGCAATCTGCCATGCAGAAGCGGGGCAGCTTACTTTTGTTTGCCAGGGAAACGGGCCGAGGTTTGTGTCTGGGGGCCTATGGCTGGGAGTGACCGGCTGGCTCCTGAAAAGCTACGATAGGCAGGATGGTGACCAGACCCATGGTGGCACCAGTGCCAAGTTGGGCTGGTTTGATAGTACCAAGTGGCTCCTGCAATCTGCCATCAAAAAGTTGGCAGGCCAGTTTTGTTTTCCAGGGAAAAGCGCCGTTGTTTGTGTTTGGGGGACTGTGGCTGGGAGTGGCCGGCTGGCTCCTTAGAACACACGATACGCAGGATGGTTCCCAGACCCAAGGTGGCACCAGTGCCACGTCGGGCTGGTTTGATGGTGAAAAGTGGCTCCTGCAATCTGCCATCCTGAAGCGGGGTAGCTTACATTTGTGTGCCAGGGAAACGGGCCGAGGTTTGTGACTGGGGACGTATGGCTAGAAGTGACCGGCTGGCTCCTGAAAAGCAACAATAGGCAGGATGGTTCCCAGACCCAAGGTGGCACCAGTGCCAAGTTGGGCTGGTTTGATGGTACCAACTGGCTCCTGCAATCTGCCATCTAAAAGTTGTCAGGCGAGTTTTGTTTTCCAGGGAAAAGCGCCGTTGATTTTGTTTGGAGGCCTGTGGCTGGCAGTGGCTGCCTGTCGTCTTAGAATCCGGGTTACGCAGCATGGTTCCCAGAGCCAAGGTGGCACCAGTGTCAAGTTGGGCTGGTATGATTGTACCAAGTGGCTCCTGCAATCTGCCATCCAGAAGCGGGGCAGCTTACTTTTGTTTGCCAGGGAAACGGGCCGAGGTATTTGTCTGGGGACCTATGGCTGGGAGTGACCGGCTGGCTCCTGAAAAGCTACGATAGGCAGGATGGTGACCAGACCCATGGTGGCACCAGTGCCAAGTTGGGCTGGTTTGATAGTACCAAGTTGCTCCTGCAATCTGCCATCAAAAAGTTGGCAGGTCAGTTTTGTTTTCCAGGGAAAAGCGCCGTTGTTTGTGTTTGGGGGACTGTGGCTGGGAGTGGCCGGCTGGCTCCTTAGAACACAGGATACGCAGGATGGTTCCCAGACCCAAGGTGGCACCAGTGCCAAGTCGGGCTGGTTTGATAGCACCAAGTGGCTCCTGCAATCTGCCATCCAGAAGCGGGGCAGCTTACTTTTGTTTTCCAGGGAAACGGACCGAGGTTTTTTTCTGGGGGCCTATGGCTGGGAGTGACCGGCTGGCTCCTGAAAAGCTACGATAGGCAGGATGGTGACCAGACCCATGGTGGCACCAGTGCCAAGTTGGGCTGGTTTGATAGTACCAAGTGGCTCCTGCAATCTGCCATCAAAAAGTTGGCAGGCGAGTTTTGTTTTCCAGGGAAAAGCGCCGTTGTGTGTATTTTGGGGCCTGTGGCTGGGAGTGGCCAGCTGGCTCCTTAGAATCCACGATACGCAGGATGGTTCCCAGACCCAAGGTGGCACCAGTGCCAAGTCGGGCTGGTTTGTTAGTACCAAGTGGTTCCTGCAATCTGCCATCCAGAAGCGGGGCAGCTGAATTTTGTTTGCCAGAGAAAAAGGCTGTTGTTTGTGTTTCGGGGCCTGTGGCTGGCAGTGGACGGCTGGCTCCTGAAAATCCATGATACGCAGCATGGTTCCCAGACCCAAGGTGGCACCAGTGCCAAGTAGGACTAGTTTCATAGTACCCAGTGGCTCCTGCAATCTGCCATCCAGAAGAGGGGCAGTTGAGTTTTGTTTTCCAGAGAAAAGGGCCGTGGTTTGTGTTTGGGGCCTATGGCTGAGAGTGACCGGCTGGCCCCTGAAAATCCACGATAGGAAGGATGGTTCCCATATCCAAGGTGGCACCAGTGCCATGTTGTGCTGGTGTGATAGTCCCAAGTGGCTCCTGCAATCTGCCATCCAGAAGTGGGGCAGCTGAATTTTGTTTGCCAGAGAAAAAGGCTGTGGTTTTTGTTTGGGGGCCTATGGCTGGGAGTGGCCGGCTGGCTCCTGAAAATCCATGATACGCAGCATGGTTCCCAGACCCAAGGTGGCACCAGTGCCAAGTGGGGCTGGTTTCACAGTGTCAAGTGCCTCCTGCAATCTCCCATCCAGAAGCGGGGCAGCTGAGTTTTGTTTGCCTGTGAAACGGGCCGTTGTTTTTGATTGGGGTCTGTGGCCGAGAATGTTCAGCTGGCTCCTGACAATCCACAATATGCAGGATGGTTCCCAGACCCAAGGTGGCACCAGTTCCAAGTTGGGCTGGTTTGATAGTACCAAGTGGCTCCTGCAATCTGCCATCCAGAAGCGGGGCAGCTTACTTTTGTTTGCCAGGGAAACGGGCCGAGGTTTGTGTTTGGGGGCCTATGGCTGGGAGTGACCGGCTGGCTCCTGGAAAGCTACAATAGGCAGGATGGTGACCAGACCCATGGTGGCACCAGTGCCAAGTTGGGCTGGTTTGATAGTACCAAGTTGCTCCTGCAATCTGCCATCAAAAAGTTGGCAGGCGAGTTTTGTTTTCCAGGGAAAAGCGCCGTTGTTTGTGTTTGGGGGCCTGTGGCTGGGAGTGGCCGGCTGGCTCCTTAGAATCCACGATACGCAGGATGGTTCCCAGACCCAAGGTGGCACCAGTGCCAAGTCGGGCTGGTTTGATACTACCAAGTGGTTCCTGCAATCTGCCATCCAGAAGCAGGGCAGCTTACTTTTGTTTGCCAGGGAAACGGGCCGTGGGTTTTGTTTGGGGGCATATAGCTGAGAGTGGCCCGCTGGCCCCTGAAAATCCACGCTAGGCAGCATGGTTCCCAGATGCAAGGTGGCACCAGTGCCAAGTCGGGCTGGTTTGATGGTGCAAAGTGGCTCCTGCAATCTGCCATCCAGAAGCGGGGCAGCTGATTTTTGTTTGCCAGAGAAAAATTCCGTGGATTGTTTTTGGGGGCATATTGCTGGGAGTGGCCGGCTGGCTCCTTAAAATGCTCGATACGCATGATGGTTCCCAGGCCCAAGGTGTCACCACTACCAAGTCGGCCTGCGGTTTTAGTATCAAGTTCATCCTGCAATTTGCCATCCAGAAGAGGGGCAGTTGAGTTTTGTTTGCCAGAGAAACGGGCCGAGGTTTCTGTTTGGGGACATATGGCTGAGAGTGGCCGGCTGGCCCCTGAAAATCCACGATACACAACATGGTTCCCAGATCCAAGGTGGCACCAGTGCCAAGTTGGGCTGGTTTGATAGTCCCAAGTGTCTCCTGCAATCTGCCATCCAGAAGCGGGGCAGCTTACTTTTGTTTGCCAGAGAAATAGGCCTAGGTTTTTGTTTGGGGGCCTGTGGCTAGGAGTGGCCTGCTGGCTCCTAAGAATCCACGATACGCAGGATGTTTACCAGACCCATGGTGGCACCAGTGCCAAGTTGGGCTGGTTTGATAGTACCAAGTGGCTCCTGCAAACTCCATCAAAAAGTTGGCAGGCGTGTTTTGTTTTCCAGGGAACAGCGCCGTTGATTTTGTTTGGGGGCCTGTGGCTGGGAGTGGCCGGCTGGCTCCTTAGAATCCACGATACGCAGGATGGTTCCCAGACCCAAGGTGACACCAGTGCCAAGTCGGGCTGGTTTGATTACACCAAGTGGCTCCTGCAATCTGCCATCCATAAGTGAGGCAGCTAAGTTTTGTTTGCCAGAAAAAAGGGCCGTGGTTTTTGTTGGGGGACTGTGGCTGGGAGTGGCCGGCTGGCTCCTTAGAACACAGGATACGCAGGATGGTTCCCAGACCCAAGGTGGCACCAGTGCCAAGTCGGGCTGGTTTGATAGCACCAAGTGGCTCCTGCAATCTGCCATCCAGAAGCGGGGCAGCTTACTTTTGTTTTCCAGGGAAACGGACCGAGGTTTTTTTCTGGGGGCCTATGGCTGGGAGTGACCGGCTGGCTCCTGAAAAGCTACGATAGGCAGGATGGTGACCAGACCCATGGTGGCACCAGTGCCAAGTTGGGCTGGTTTGATAGTACCAAGTGGCTCCTGCAATCTGCCATCAAAAAGTTGGCAGGCGAGTTTTGTTTTCCAGGGAAAAGCGCCGTTGTGTGTATTTTGGGGCCTGTGGCTGGGAGTGGCCAGCTGGCTCCTTAGAATCCACGATACGCAGGATGGTTCCCAGACCCAAGGTGGCACCAGTGCCAAGTCGGGCTGGTTTGTTAGTACCAAGTGGTTCCTGCAATCTGCCATCCAGAAGCGGGGCAGCTGAATTTTGTTTGCCAGAGAAAAAGGCTGTTGTTTGTGTTTCGGGGCCTGTGGCTGGCAGTGGACGGCTGGCTCCTGAAAATCCATGATACGCAGCATGGTTCCCAGACCCAAGGTGGCACCAGTGCCAAGTAGGACTAGTTTCATAGTACCCAGTGGCTCCTGCAATCTGCCATCCAGAAGAGGGGCAGTTGAGTTTTGTTTTCCAGAGAAAAGGGCCGTGGTTTGTGTTTGGGGCCTATGGCTGAGAGTGACCGGCTGGCCCCTGAAAATCCACGATAGGAAGGATGGTTCCCATATCCAAGGTGGCACCAGTGCCATGTTGTGCTGGTGTGATAGTCCCAAGTGGCTCCTGCAATCTGCCATCCAGAAGTGGGGCAGCTGAATTTTGTTTGCCAGAGAAAAAGGCTGTGGTTTTTGTTTGGGGGCCTATGGCTGGGAGTGGCCGGCTGGCTCCTGAAAATCCATGATACGCAGCATGGTTCCCAGACCCAAGGTGGCACCAGTGCCAAGTGGGGCTGGTTTCACAGTGTCAAGTGCCTCCTGCAATCTCCCATCCAGAAGCGGGGCAGCTGAGTTTTGTTTGCCTGTGAAACGGGCCGTTGTTTTTGATTGGGGTCTGTGGCCGAGAATGTTCAGCTGGCTCCTGACAATCCACAATATGCAGGATGGTTCCCAGACCCAAGGTGGCACCAGTTCCAAGTCGTGCTGGTTTGATAGTACCAAGTGGCTCCTGCAATCTGCCATCCAGAAGCGGGGCAGCTTACTTTTGTTTGCCAGGGAAACGGGCCGAGGTTTGTGTTTGGGGGCCTATGGCTGGGAGTGACCGGCTGGCTCCTGGAAAGCTACAATAGGCAGGATGGTGACCAGACCCATGGTGGCACCAGTGCCAAGTTGGGCTGGTTTGATAGTACCAAGTTGCTCCTGCAATCTGCCATCAAAAAGTTGGCAGGCGAGTTTTGTTTTCCAGGGAAAAGCGCCGTTGTTTGTGTTTGGGGGCCTGTGGCTGGGAGTGGCCGGCTGGCTCCTTAGAATCCACGATACGCAGGATGGTTCCCAGACCCAAGGTGGCACCAGTGCCAAGTCGGGCTGGTTTGATACTACCAAGTGGTTCCTGCAATCTGCCATCCAGAAGCAGGGCAGCTTACTTTTGTTTGCCAGGGAAACGGGCCGTGGGTTTTGTTTGGGGGCATATAGCTGAGAGTGGCCCGCTGGCCCCTGAAAATCCACGCTAGGCAGCATGGTTCCCAGATGCAAGGTGGCACCAGTGCCAAGTCGGGCTGGTTTGATGGTGCAAAGTGGCTCCTGCAATCTGCCATCCAGAAGCGGGGCAGCTGATTTTTGTTTGCCAGAGAAAAATTCCGTGGATTGTTTTTGGGGGCATATTGCTGGGAGTGGCCGGCTGGCTCCTTAAAATGCTCGATACGCATGATGGTTCCCAGGCCCAAGGTGTCACCACTACCAAGTCGGCCTGCGGTTTTAGTATCAAGTTCATCCTGCAATTTGCCATCCAGAAGAGGGGCAGTTGAGTTTTGTTTGCCAGAGAAACGGGCCGAGGTTTCTGTTTGGGGACATATGGCTGAGAGTGGCCGGCTGGCCCCTGAAAATCCACGATACACAACATGGTTCCCAGATCCAAGGTGGCACCAGTGCCAAGTTGGGCTGGTTTGATAGTCCCAAGTGTCTCCTGCAATCTGCCATCCAGAAGCGGGGCAGCTTACTTTTGTTTGCCAGAGAAATAGGCCTAGGTTTTTGTTTGGGGGCCTGTGGCTAGGAGTGGCCTGCTGGCTCCTAAGAATCCACGATACGCAGGATGTTTACCAGACCCATGGTGGCACCAGTGCCAAGTTGGGCTGGTTTGATAGTACCAAGTGGCTCCTGCAAACTCCATCAAAAAGTTGGCAGGCGTGTTTTGTTTTCCAGGGAACAGCGCCGTTGATTTTGTTTGGGGGCCTGTGGCTGGGAGTGGCCGGCTGGCTCCTTAGAATCCACGATACGCAGGATGGTTCCCAGACCCAAGGTGACACCAGTGCCAAGTCGGGCTGGTTTGATTACACCAAGTGGCTCCTGCAATCTGCCATCCATAAGTGAGGCAGCTAAGTTTTGTTTGCCAGAAAAAAGGGCCGTGGTTTTTGTTGGGGGCCTGTGGCTGGGAGCAGTCGGCTGGCTCCTTAATATCCACGATAGGCAGGATGGTTCCCAGACCCAAGGTGGTACCAGTGCCAAGTCGGGCTGGTTTGATAGCACCAAGTGGCTCCTGCAATCTGCCATCCAGAAGCGGGGCAGCTTACTTTTGTTTGCCAGGGAAACGGGCCGAGCTTTGTGTCTCGGGGCCTATGGCAGGGAGTGACCAGCTGGCTCCTGAAAAGCTACGATAGGCAGGATGGTGACCAGACCCATGGTGGCACCAGTGCCAAGTTGGGCTGGTTTGATAGTACCAAGTGGCTCCTGCAATCTGCCATCAAAAAGTTGGCAGGCGAGTTTTGTTTTCCAGGGAAAAGCGCCGTTGTGTGGGTTTTGGGGCTGTGGCTGGGAGTGGCCAGCTGGCTCCTTAGAATCCACGATACGCAGGATGGTTCCCAGACCCAAGGTGGCACCAGTGCCAAGTCGGGCTGGTTTGTTAGTACCAAGTGGTTCCTGCAATCTGCCATCCAGAAGCGGGGCAGCTGAATTTTGTTTGCCAGAGAAAAAGGCTGTTGTTTGTGTTTCGGGGCCTGTGGCTGGCAGTGGACGGCTGGCTCCTGAAAATCCATGATACGCAGCATGGTTCCCAGACCCAAGGTGGCACCAGTGCCAAGTAGGGCTGGTTTCATAGTACCCAGTGGCTCCTGCAATCTGCCATCCAGAAGAGGGGCAGTTGAGTTTTGTTTTCCAGAGAAAAGGGCCGTGGTTTGTGTTTGGGGCCTATGGCTGAGAGTGACCGGCCGGCCCCTGAAAATCCACGATAGGAAGGATGATTCCCAGATCCAAGGTGGCACCAGTGCCATGTTGTGCTGGTGTGATAGTCCCAAGTGGCTCCTGCAATCTGCCATCCAGAAGCGGGGCAGCTGAATTTTGTTTGCCAGAGAAAAAGGCTGTGGTTTTTGTTTGGGGGCCTATGGCTGGGAGTGGCCGGCTGGCTCCTGAAAATCCATGATACGCAGCATGGTTCCCAGACCCAAGGTGGCACCAGTGCCAAGTGGGGCTGGTTTCACAGTGTCAAGTGCCTCCTGCAATCTCCCATCCAGAAGCGGGGCAGCTGAGTTTTGTTTGCCTGTGAAACGGGCCGTTGTTTTTGATTGGGGTCTGTGGCCGAGAGTGTCCAGCTGGCTCCTGACAATCCACAATACGCAGGATGGTTCCCAGACCCAAGGTGGCACCAGTGCCAAGTCGTGCTGGTTTGATAGTACCAAGTGCGTCCTGCAATTTGCCATCCAGAAGAGGGGCAGTTGAGTTTTGTTTGCCAGAGAAAAGCGCCGTTGTTTGGGTTTGGGGTCTTGTGGCTGGGAGTGGCCGACTGGCGCCTTAGAATCTGCGATACGCAGCATGGTTCCCAGACCCAAGGTGGCACCAGTGCCAAGTCGGGCTGGTTTGATAGTACCAAGTGGCTCCTGCAATCTGCCATCCAGAAGCGGGGCAGCTTACTTTTGTTTGCCAGGGAAACGGGCCGAGGTTTGTGACTGGGGGCCTATGGCTGGGAGTGACCGGCTGGCTCCTGGAAAGCTACAATAGGCAGGATGGTTACCAGACCCATGGTGGCACCAGTGCCAAGTTGGGCTGGTTTGATAGTACCAAGTTGCTCCTGCAATCTGCCATCAAAAAGTTGGCAGGCGAGTTTTGTTTTCCAGGGAAAAGCGCCGTTGTTTGTATTTGGGGGCCTGTGGCTGGGAGTGGCCGGCTGGCTCCTTAGAATCCACGATACGCAGGATGGTTCCCAGACCCAAGGTGGCACCAGTGCCAAGTCGGGCTGGTTTGATACTACCAAGTGGTTCCTGCAATCTGCCATCCAGAAGCGGGGCAGCTTACTTTTGTTTGCCAGGGAAACGGGCCGTGGGTTTTGTTTGGGGGCATATAGCTGAGAGTGGCCTGCTGGCCCCTGAAAATCCACGCTAGGCAGCATGGTTCCAGGATGCAAGGTGGCACCAGTGCCAAGTCGGGCTGGTTTGATGGGTCAAAGTGGCTCCTGCAATCTGCCATCCAGAAGCGGGGCAGCTGATTTTTGTTTGCCAGAGAAAAATTCCGTGGATTGTTTTTGGGGGCATATTGCTGGGAGTGGCCGGCTGGCTCCTTAAAATGCTCGATACGCATGATGGTTCCCAGGCCCAAGGTGTCACCACTACCAAGTCGGCCTGCGGTTTTAGTATCAAGTTCATCTTGCAATTTGCCATCCAGAAGAGGGGCAGTTGAGTTTTGTTTGCCAGAGAAACGGGCCGAGGTTTCTGTTTGGGGGCATATGGCTGAGAGTGGCCGGCTGGCCCCTGAAAATCCACGATACACAGCATGGTTCCCAGATCCAAGGTGGCACCAGTGCCAAGTTGGGCTGGTTTGATAGTCCCAAGTGTCTCCTGCAATCTGCCATCCAGAAGCGGGGCAGCTTACTTTTGTTTGCCAGAGAAATAGGCCTAGGTTTTTGTTTGGGGGCCTGTGGCTAGGAGTGGCCGGCTGGCTCCTAAGAATCCACGATACGCAGGATGTTTACCAGACCCATGGTGGCACCAGTGCCAAGTTGGGCTGGTTTGATAGTACCAAGTGGCTCCTGCAAACTCCATCAAAAAGTTGGCAGGCGTGTTTTGTTTTCCAGGGAAAAGCGCCGTTGATTTTGTTTGGGGGCCTGTGGCTGGGAGTGGCCGGCTGGCTCCTTAGAATCCACGATACGCAGGATGGTTCCCAGACCCAAGGTGGCACCAGTGCCAAGTCGGGCTGGTTTGATTACACCAAGTGACTCCTGCAATCTGCCATCCAGAAGTGAGGCAGCTAAGTTTTGTTTGCGAGAAAAAAGGGCCGTGGTTTTTGTTGGGGGCCTGTGGCTGGGAGTAGCCGGCTGGCTCCTTAAAATCCACGATAGGCAGGATGGTTCCCAGACCCAAGGTGGCACCAGTGCCAAGTTGGGCTGGTTTGATAGTACCAAGTGGCTCCTGCAATCTGCCATCCAGAAGCGGGGCAGCTGAGTTTTGTTTGCCAGAGAAAAAGGCTGTGGTTTTTGTTTGGGGGCCTGTGGCTGGCAGTGGCCGGCTGGCTCCTGAAAATCCACGATACGCAGCATGGTTCCCAGACCCAAGGTGGCACCAGTACAAAGTGGGGCTCGTTTGACAGTGTCAAGTGCCTCCTGCAATCTCCCATCCAGAAGCGGGGCAGCTGAGTTTTTTTTGCCAGGGAAACGGACCTTTGTTTTTGATTGGGGTCTGTGGCCGAGAGTGGTCGGCTGTCTCCTGACAATCCACAATACGCAGGATGGTTCCCAGACCCAAGGTGGCACCAGTGCCAAGTCGGGCTGGTTTGATAGTACCAAGTGTCTCTTGCACTCTGCCATCCAGAAGCGGGGCAGCTGAGTTTTGTTTGCCAGAGAAAAGGGCCGTGGGTTGTGTTTGGGGGCATATGGCTGGGAGTGGCCACCTGGCTCCTTAAAATGCACGATACGCCGCATGGTAACCAGACGCAAGGTGGCACCAGTGCCAAGTCGGGCTGTTTTTGTAGTACCCAGTGGCTCCTGCAATTTGCCATCCAGAAGCGGGGCAGCTAAATTTTGTTTGCTAGAGAAAAGGGCTGTGGTTTGTATTTGGGGTCCTATGGCCGAGAGTGGTAGGCTGGCCCCTGAAAATCAACGATAGGCAGGATGGTTCCCAGATCCAAGGTGGCACCAGTGCCAAGTAAGGCTGGTTGTATGGTTCAAAGTGACTCCTGCAATCTGCCATCCAGAAGCGGGACAGCTGTGTTTTTTTTGCCAGAGAAAAGGTCCGTGGTTTCTTTTTGGGGCATACGGCTGGGAATTGCCGGCTGGCTCCTTAAAATGCTCGATACGCAGGATGGTTCCCAGAGCCAAGGTGGCACCACTGCCAAGTCGGGCTCTTTTTGTAGTACCAAGTGCGTCCTGCAATTTGCCATCCAGAAGAGGGGCAGTTGAGTTTTGTTTGCCAGAGAAAAGGGCCGAGGTTTGTGTTTGGGAGCATATGGCTGGGAATGACCGGCTGGCCCCTGAAAATCCACGATACGCCGGATGGTTCCCAGATCCAAGATGGTACCATTACCAAGTCGGGCTGCTTTGATAGTCCCAAGTGGCTCCTGCAAACTGCCACACCAGAAGCGGGGCAGCTGAGTTTTGTTTGCCAGGGAAATGGGCCGTTGTTTGTGTTTGGGGGCCTGTGGCTGGGAGTGTTCGGCTGGTTCCTGAATATGTACGATACGCAGGATTGTTCCCAGATCCAAGGTGGCAGCAGTGCCATGTTGTGCTGGTGTGATAGTCCCAAGTGGCTCCTGCAATCTGCCATCCAGAAGTGGGACAGCTGATTTTTGTTTGCCAGAGAAAAGGTCCGTGGTTTGTGTTTGGGGGCATATGGCTGAGAGTGGCCGGCTGGCCCCTGAAAATCCACGATACACAGGATGGTTCCCAGATCCAAGGTGGCACCTGTGCCAAGTCGGGCTGATTTGATAGTACTAAGTAGCTCCTGCAATCTGCCATCCAGAAGCGGGGCAGCTTACTTTTGTTTGCCAGGGAAACGGGCCGAGGTTTGTGTTTGGGGGCCTATGGCTGGGAGTGACCGGCTGGCTCCTGAAAAGCTACAATAGGCAGGATGGTTCCCAGAGCCAAGGTGGCACCAGTGCCAAGTTGGGCTGGTTTGATAGTACCAAGTGGCTCCTGCAATCTGCCATCCAGAAGCAGGGCAGCTGAGTTTTGTTTGCCAGAGAAAAGGGCTTGGTTTGTGTTTGGGGGCATATGGCTGGGTGTGGCCAGCTGGCTCCTTAAAATGCACGATATGCAACATGGCTCCCAGACCCATAGTGGCACCAGTGCCAAGTCGGGCTGGTTTGATAGTACCAAGTGGCTCCTGCAATCTTCCATGATCACGTGGAGAAATACTTTCTGGTTTCAGCCATATGCTCTTTCTTCTCTCCCTCAACTTCTCTATCACCTCTCATCTGGTTCACATGCGCTGTCTTCAAGGTCCACAGGCTACTTTTCACAGAATCTTCTGGCCTGATGAAGTAAGAATGATGAATAGAACAGAGCTGGGGTCTATTTTCCAGTTTGGATAAAATGCATTCTGCACACAAATCCAAGGAGAACGTGCTGCCCCAATGCCCAGAAAATCTTTCACTCCTGCTAGTGTTCTACGTCAACCGCAACTTAGTCTGAAAGAAAAGCTTTTTCTCTGAGAGCATCTGAGAGGTTTGCATGAAGCACTGATATCTGACATATGCAATTTTGAATAGGAGAGGAAAAAGAAAATGGCAAGGAGTTTTTAATTTTAGTGGTTTCAATTTTAATTTCCGTGCACTTTTTCAAAACTTGTCAGCTCAAATGCCCATCAACATCTTTTAGTCATCTGTAAGTCAGTATTCATATAAAATGTGCTTCAAATCCAAAGAATTTCAAATTTGCACTCCAAGCTTCTATGCCTAGATTTATGATTTCCTACACATATTAGATGAAAGGAAGGCCTTTTTTACTGTGGGAGTGCTGGAACACTGGAACAGGTTGCCCAGAGAAGTTGTGGGTGTCCCATCCCTGAAAGTATTCAAGGTCACCTTGGACGGGGCTTGGAGCAGCAACAAAGGAGAAGCTTGATGGTAGAGAAACAAAGTTGGACTATAGAAGAAACTCGGATTGAAGTATAGGATCAAGTTTTCTCTCAGCTCTTGGGGTAAATTCAAAGTTGTACAAAATGACATTTATCTGTGCTATTCACTACTGTAACAGAAAGTTTCATGAAAACTGTACAGAAGATAGTAAATTTTAAAAGAGATAAGAATTACAGCATAAAATCCATGGGATAGGTTACAACATGAGACACTCTCTAAGAGAAAATCTCTGTGTTTCAGCACTTCATCGGGGTAAGATTTCATGAAGTGCCAAAGAAGGCGGCAAAATATCATTCGGGACATTATTTACTGGAATTCAGCCTGGCCATTAGTAGGAACTGCCTTTGAACATATCATGTAGATATACCACACACGCTTTCCCTTCACTGAAAAATTACTGTTTACAACAAATAAGCAATTGACGATCAAAATTGATTGAAAGCATCTTAAACATGTCAAGTATTTCATTGTAGATGATCTGTGATCCAAATGCTTCTTCCACCTTCGAGAGGGACAGAAGAATTCTTCCATATCATGATGGTTTAAAATTGTATCAACCAATGTTTTCTGCTGAAAAGATATCATCTATTTTTTTCTATTTTTGGAAGAAAATATTCCTAGACATACAACAGGTGAGAACTAAGTAATTTTAAAGAAACAAATGAAATGAAAATATTCTGTAAATAGAATGAAATGAAAAGCTGTGTTTTAAATAGGAGCTAAATATTAAACAGAATTTTTGTACCAGGCATTTGAATTACTGCACCAGCTCTTTTGCCCATCAAGAGAGGCATTTAGCATTTCAGTCTTTTCCAAGGTGTTCATGATCTGCTATGCTGATCTCTGTGTGTGCCTAGGTGTGTGTGGAGGGGGGGGCATATGAAGGGGAGTGTGTATGTTTGCTTTACAATTGTTGTGGCAGATTCATGCCTCAGCTCCACATTTTGTTTTAAAAAGGTCACACCGAGTGGATATGAAGTTTACTATCAACAAGAGATCGATTCCCAAATCATCCATTTGACTCTCCCTTATAAATCATGTGCTTTGTTGCATATTTTATCAAATATACTTTCAAGCCAGATGGAGGAAGGAGGATGTGGGAATCCCTCCACCATCTTGCAACTTTTATGTAAGTAGGTTTTCAAGAAAATCATCATTTCTCTTTTAAATATGTCTGGAACAGGCATGATGGTAGTGTCAACCTGTTGGAGTTTTTGTTGCTGGAAGAAGTTGTACAAAAGGATTGGTTTTTACATTGACCAGTTACTGAATCAAGCGCAGGAATACATTGGAAATTTAGCTGGGGGTTCCTTTTCCCAGCAGACTACTTCTAGAACGAGCTTGTACACTGAAGCTGACTCTTTTGCTCTCTTTTTGTTTCTTTCCTATTTTCTTGGCTTCTTTGCCACTATCTAGACAATTTTGGAACTTTGTTCCCAACTAAAATGGTTTCAATAGTCTGATTGTGATCATACATTTTTACAAGGAATTTTTAAAATCTTTCCTCGAGTCCAGAAAGTCAAGGACTTAGATCTTTTTCTTCCCTTATCAATATTGCCATGAAATTGATAAATAAAGACCAACTCTTTATTTTTGTTTTTAACCCACGTAGATAATTCCCATCCATTAATCCATTTTGTGGACCAATAGCTGCCATTCTGATGGAAGCTGTCACTTCTTAACAATAGGCATTCTGTGACTATGTTGACTGCACTTTGGGTGAAGATCCTAACTGGTCTTAGATATACATAGGGAGAAATTTGCTCAGCCAGTGTCAGTCTTAAGCATGCGTATCAGAAGATCTTTCTAGAGCTGGGAATTTTCCCATGAAAGGGATTCAGTTAGGGAAGAGACACTTGTGCCAGAGTTTTACATTCTTCTTGAACACTGCTTAAGGAACTTAGATGCCATGTCCATTTGGATCTCTGTCTGCACAGAACTTTGTCATGCCAGCGCTTTGAAATGCATCTTGAAGAGAATTCACTAGCACAGAATGAAAGAGAGTGGAAGGGGTTGGTGGGGCTAACCAGGCCCAACCCCCCTGCCTAAACCAGGATACCTAGAGCCTCTTGCCCAGGATTCTATCTGGGTGTACTTTTAATGTCTTCAAAGATCCAGGCTCCACAATCTTTCTGGGCAGTCTGTGCCGTGGTTCAGTCACCCTGACAGTAAAGAAACATTTACTGATGTTCAAAGGCAATCTCCTGTATTTCAGTGTGTGCCCACTGCCTCTTGTCTTTTCCCTCAGCATCACTGAAAAGACACTGATTCCCTCCCCTTTGCACTATTGCTTCCATATGTATGTGTGATGCCATGTAGAGGTATGTCAAAAACCTCCCTGAAGCCCAGGCAGATAATATTCCCTTCATCTACCAGTCAAGTTGATTCATCAGAGGAGTTTAAAGTGATGTTCAGCATGAAATTCCCCTGAAAAATCATGCTAACTACATTATTTGGTCATCTGTCATGTGCCTGGCAAGGATTTCCAGGAAGAGCTGCTTCATCAACTTCCTGGGGATAAAAAAGAGGCTGGCTGGTTTGTACTATGGCGAGTCCTCTTAATTGCCTTTTTTGAAGATGGGTGTCATTTGCTAACATCCACCCTTTAGCTCCTCTTCTCATCTACACCTCGGCAAAAAGCTTTTCCACTATGTCTGGCTAGGAAAAACTGTGCCAGCACAGAAAACATCTCCCATCGTGTTCTAGAAGTTGCACGGATGTCTGCCAAGTGTTTGGCAGGAAGAAAAGAAAAGTTGTCCAAAACAGCTTCCAATCGAATGTTCCTGTGATTGGAAAAGTCAGGAGAGTGCAAAGGTACTGTTTTCTATCAGTTGGCAAGGTGCGCACACAATCCCAGTGTTGTACAGCTTGCTTCTTCACCTTCCCGAAGCTGCCGCTCTCGCCGGCTGCCGGAGCCCAAGAAGCGGCTTCTTCGCGCAAAGACGATTGTGCCGCTCACAGGGCTCTCCTTAGCGCGGCTTCTGCCGAAAGACGCCCGGCAGCGGCTCTTACCTCCGGAGAGCATCCTACCTTCGTCTTTCGCGTCTTTTGTAGTCTACATCTTAGCAAAACGCTTTTCCACTATGTCTGGCTAGGAAAAACTGTGCCAGCACAGAAAACATCTCCCATCGTGTTCTAGAAGTTGCACGGATGTCTGCCAAGTGTTTGGCAGGAAGAAAAGAAAAGTTGTCCAAAACAGCTTCCAATCGAATGTTCCTGTGATTGGAAAAGTCAGGAGAGTGCAAAGGTACTGTTTTCTATCAGTTGGCAAGGTGCGCACACAATCCCAGTGTTGTACAGCTTGCTTCTTCACCTTCCCGAAGCTGCCGCTCTCGCCGGCTGCCGGAGCCCAAGAAGCGGCTTCTTCGCGCAAAGACGATTGTGCCGCTCACAGGGCTCTCCTTAGCGCGGCTTCTGCCGAAAGACGCCCGGCAGCGGCTCTTACCTCCGGAGAGCATCCTACCTTCGTCTTTCGCGTCTTTTGTAGTCTACATCTTAGCAAAACGCTTTTCCACTATGTCTGGCTAGGAAAAACTGTGCCAGCACAGAAAACATCTCCCATCGTGTTCTAGAAGTTGCACGGATGTCTGCCAAGTGTTTGGCAGGAAGAAAAGAAAAGTTGTCCAAAACAGCTTCCAATCGAATGTTCCTGTGATTGGAAAAGTCAGGAGAGTGCAAAGGTACTGTTTTCTATCAGTTGGCAAGGTGCGCACACAATCCCAGTGTTGTACAGCTTGCTTCTTCACCTTCCCGAAGCTGCCGCTCTCGCCGGCTGCCGGAGCCCAAGAAGCGGCTTGTTCGCGCAAAGACGATTGTGCCGCTCACAGGGCTCTCCTTAGCGCGGCTTCTGCCGAAAGACGCCCGGCAGCGGCTCTTACCTCCGGAGAGCATCCTACCTTCGTCTTTCGCGTCTTTTGTAGTCTACACCTCGGCAAAACGCTTTTCCACTATGTCTGGCTAGGAAAAACTGTGCCAGCACAGAAAACATCTCCCATCGTGTTCTAGAAGTTGCACGGATGTCTGCCAAGTGTTTGGCAGGAAGAAAAGAAAAGTTGTTCAAAACAGCTTCCAATCGAATGTTCATGTGATTGGAAAAGTCAGGAGAGTGCAAAGGTACTGTTTTCTATCAGTTGGCAAGGTGCGCACACAATCCCAGTGTTGTACAGCTTGCTTCTTCACCTTCCCGAAGCTGCCGCTCTCGCCGGCTGCCGGAGCCCAAGAAGCGGCTTCTTCGCGCAAAGACGATTGTGCCGCTCACAGTGCTCTCCTTAGCGCGGCTTCTGCCGAAAGACGCCCGGCAGCGGCTCTTACCTCCGGAGAGCATCCTACCTTCGTCTTTCGCGTCTTATGTAGTCTACATCTTAGCAAAACGCTTTTCCACTATGTCTGGCTAGGAAAAACCGTGCCAGCCCAGAAAACATCTCCCATCGTTTTCTAGAAGTTGCAGATATGTCTGCCAAGTGTTTGGGAGGAAGAAAAGAAAAGTTGTCCAAAACAGCTTCCAATCGAATGTTCCTGTGATTGGAAAAGTCAGGAGAGTGCAAAGGTACTGTTTTCTATCAGTTGGCAAGGTGCGCACACAATCCCAGTGTTGTACAGCTTGCTTCTTCACCTTCCCGAAGCTGCCACTCTCAGGAGGTAAGAGCCGCTGCCGGGCGTCTTTCGGCAGAAGCCGCGCTAAGGGGAGCACTGTGAGCGGCACAATCGTCTTTGCGCGAAGAAGCCGCTTCTTGGGCTCCGGCAGCCGGCGAGAGCGGCAGCTTCGGGAAGGTGAAGAAACAAGCTGTACAACACTGGGATTGTGTGCGCACCTTGCCAACTGATAGAAAACAGTACCTTTGCACTCTCCTGACTTTTCCAATCACAGGAACATTCGATTGGAAGCTGTTTTGGACAACTTTTCTTTTCTTCCTGCCAAACACTTGGCAGACATCCGTGCAACTTCTAGAACACGATGGGAGATGTTTTCTGTGCTGGCACAGTTTTTCCTAGCCAGACATAGTGGAGAAGCGTTTTGCTAAGATGTAGACTACAAAAGACGCGAAAGACGAAGGTAGGATGCTCTCCGGAGGTAAGAGCCGCTGCCGGGCGTCTTTCGGCAGAAGCCGCGCTAAGGAGAGCACTGTGAGCGGCACAATCGTCTTTGCGCGAAGAAGCCGCTTCTTGGGCTCCGGCAGCCGGCGAGAGCGGCAGCTTCGGGAAGGTGAAGAAGCAAGCTGTACAACACTGGGATTGTGTGCGCACCTTGCCAACTGATAGAAAACAGTACCTTTGCACTCTCCTGACTTTTCCAATCACAGGAACATTCGATTGGAAGCTGTTTTGGACAACTTTTCTTTTCTTCCTGCCAAACACTTGGCAGACATCCGTGCAACTTCTAGAACACGATGGGAGATGTTTTCTGTGCTGGCACAGTTTTTCCTAGCCAGACATAGTGGAAAAGCGTTTTGCTAAGATGTAGACTACAAAAGACGCGAAAGACGAAGGTAGGATGCTCTCCGGAGGTAAGAGCCGCTGCCGGGCGTCTTTCGGCAGAAGCCGCGCTAAGGAGAGCACTGTGAGCGGCACAATCGTCTTTGCGCGAAGAAGCCGCTTCTTGGGCTCCGGCAGCCGGCGAGAGCGGCAGCTTCGGGAAGGTGAAGAAGCAAGCTGTACAACACTGGGATTGTGTGCGCACCTTGCCAACTGATAGAAAACAGTACCTTTGCACTCTCCTGACTTTTCCAATCACAGGAACATTCGATTGGAAGCTGTTTTGGACAACTTTTCTTTTCTTCCTGCCAAACACTTGGCAGACATCCGTGCAACTTCTAGAACACGATGGGAGATGTTTTCTGTGCTGGCACAGTTTTTCCTAGCCAGACATAGTGGAAAAGCGTTTTGCCGAGGTGTAGACTACATAAGACGCGAAAGACGAAGGTAGGATGCTCTCCGGAGGTAAGAGCCGCTGCCGGGCGTCTTTCGGCAGAAGCCGCGCTAAGGAGAGCCCTGTGAGCGGCACAATCGTCTTTGCGCGAAGAAGCCGCTTCTTGGGCTCCGGCAGCCGGCGAGAGCGGCAGCTTCGGGAAGGTGAAGAAGCAAGCTGTACAACACTGGGATTGTGTGCGCACCTTGCCAACTGATAGAAAACAGTACCTTTGCACTCTCCTGACTTTTCCAATCACAGGAACATTCGATTGGAAGCTGTTTTGGACAACTTTTCTTTTCTTCCTGCCAAACACTTGGCAGACATCCGTGCAACTTCTAGAACACGATGGGAGATGTTTTCTGTGCTGGCACAGTTTTTCCTAGCCAGACATAGTGGAAAAGCGTTTTGCCGAGGTGTAGATGAGAAGAGGAGCTAAAGACGAAGGTAGGATGCTCTCCGGAGGTAAGAGCCGCTGCCGGGCGTCTTTCGGCAGAAGCCGCGCTAAGGGGAGCACTGTGAGCGGCACAATCGTCTTTGCGCGAAGAAGCCGCTTCTTGGGCTCCGGCAGCCGGCGAGAGCGGCAGCTTCGGGAAGGTGAAGAAACAAGCTGTACAACACTGGGATTGTGTGCGCACCTTGCCAACTGATAGAAAACAGTACCTTTGCACTCTCCTGACTTTTCCAATCACAGGAACATTCGATTGGAAGCTGTTTTGGACAACTTTTCTTTTCTTCCTGCCAAACACTTGGCAGACATCCGTGCAACTTCTAGAACACGATGGGAGATGTTTTCTGTGCTGGCACAGTTTTTCCTAGCCAGACATAGTGGAAAAGCTTTTTGCCGAGGTGTAGATGAGAAGAGGAGCTAAAGAGTGGATGTTAGCAAATGACACCCATCTTCAAAAAAGGCAATTAAGAGGACTCGCCATAGTACAAACCAGCCAGCCTCTTTTTTATCCCCAGGAAGTTGATGAAGCAGCTCTTCCTGGAAATCCTTGCCAGGCACATGACAGATGACCAAATAATGTAGTTAGCATGATTTTTCAGGGGAATTTCATGCTGAACATCACTTTAAACTCCTCTGATGAATCAACTTGACTGGTAGATGAAGGGAATATTATCTGCCTGGGCTTCAGGGAGGTTTTTGACATACCTCTACATGGCATCACACATACATATGGAAGCAATAGTGCAAAGGGGAGGGAATCAGTGTCTTTTCAGTGATGCTGAGGGAAAAGACAAGAGGCAGTGGGCACACACTGAAATACAGGAGATTGCCTTTGAACATCAGTAAATGTTTCTTTACTGTCAGGGTGACTGAACCACGGCACAGACTGCCCAGAAAGATTGTGGAGCCTGGATCTTTGAAGACATTAAAAGCACACCCAGATAGAATCCTGGGCAAGAGGCTCTAGGTATCCTGGTTTAGGCAGGGGGGTTGGGCCTGGTTAGCCCCACCAACCCCTTCCACTCTCTTTCATTCTGTGCTAGTGAATTCTCTTCAAGATGCATTTCAAAGCGCTGGCATGACAAAGTTCTGTGCAGACAGAGATCCAAATGGACATGGCATCTAAGTTCCTTAAGCAGTGTTCAAGAAGAATGTAAAACTCTGGCACAAGTGTCTCTTCCCTAACTGAATCCCTTTCATGGGAAAATTCCCAGCTCTAGAAAGATCTTCTGATACGCATGCTTAAGACTGACACTGGCTGAGCAAATTTCTCCCTATGTATATCTAAGACCAGTTAGGATCTTCACCCAAAGTGCAGTCAACATAGTCACAGAATGCCTATTGTTAAGAAGTGACAGCTTCCATCAGAATGGCAGCTATTGGTCCACAAAATGGATTAATGGATGGGAATTATCTACGTGGGTTAAAAACAAAAATAAAGAGTTGGTCTTTATTTATCAATTTCATGGCAATATTGATAAGGGAAGAAAAAGATCTAAGTCCTTGACTTTCTGGACTCGAGGAAAGATTTTAAAAATTCCTTGTAAAAATGTATGATCACAATCAGACTATTGAAACCATTTTAGTTGGGAACAAAGTTCCAAAATTGTCTTGATAGTGGCAAAGAAGCCAAGAAAATAGGAAAGAAACAAAAAGAGAGCAAAAGAGTCAGCTTCAGTGTACAAGCTCGTTCTAGAAGTAGTCTGCTGGGAAAAGGAACCCCCAGCTAAATTTCCAATGTATTCCTGCGCTTGATTCAGTAACTGGTCAATGTAAAAACCAATCCTTTTGTACAACTTCTTCCAGCAACAAAAACTCCAACAGGTTGACACTACCATCATACCTGTTCCAGACATATTTAAAAGAGAAATGATGATTTTCTTGAAAACCTACTTACATAAAAGTTGCAAGATGGTGGAGGGATTCCCACATCCTCCTTCCTCCATCTGGCTTGAAAGTATATTTGATAAAATATGCAACAAAGCACATGATTTATAAGGGAGAGTCAAATGGATGATTTGGGAATCGATCTCTTGTTGATAGTAAACTTCATATCCACTCGGTGTGACCTTTTTAAAACAAAATGTGGAGCTGAGGCATGAATCTGCCACAACAATTGTAAAGCAAACATACACACTCCCCTTCATATGCCCCCCCCTCCACACACACCTAGGCACACACAGAGATCAGCATAGCAGATCATGAACACCTTGGAAAAGACTGAAATGCTAAATGCCTCTCTTGATGGGCAAAAGAGCTGGTGCAGTAATTCAAATGCCTGGTACAAAAATTCTGTTTAATATTTAGCTCCTATTTAAAACACAGCTTTTCATTTCATTCTATTTACAGAATATTTTCATTTCATTTGTTTCTTTAAAATTACTTAGTTCTCACCTGTTGTATGTCTAGGAATATTTTCTTCCAAAAATAGAAAAAAATAGATGATATCTTTTCAGCAGAAAACATTGGTTGATACAATTTTAAACCATCATGATATGGAAGAATTCTTCTGTCCCTCTCGAAGGTGGAAGAAGCATTTGGATCACAGATCATCTACAATGAAATACTTGACATGTTTAAGATGCTTTCAATCAATTTTGATCGTCAATTGCTTATTTGTTGTAAACAGTAATTTTTCAGTGAAGGGAAAGTGTGTGTGGTATATCTACATGATATGTTCAAAGGCAGTTCCTACTAATGGCCAGGCTGAATTCCAGTAAATAATGTCCCGAATGATATTTTGCCGCCTTCTTTGGCACTTCATGAAATCTTACCCCGATGAAGTGCTGAAACAAAGAGATTTTCTCTTAGAGAGTGTCTCATGTTGTAACCTATCCCATGGATTTTATGCTGTAATTCTTATCTCTTTTAAAATTTACTATCTTCTGTACAGTTTTCATGAAACTTTCTGTTACAGTAGTGAATAGCACAGATAAATGTCATTTTGTACAACTTTGAATTTACCCCAAGAGCTGAGAGAAAACTTGATCCTATACTTCAATCCGAGTTTCTTCTATAGTCCGACTTTGTTTCTCTACCATCAAGCTTCTCCTTTGTTGCTGCTCCAAGCCCCGTCCAAGGTGACCTTGAATACTTTCAGGGATGGGACACCCACAACTTCTCTGGGCAACCTGTTCCAGTGTTCCAGCACTCCCACAGTAAAAAAGGCCTTCCTTTCATCTAATATGTGTAGGAAATCATAAATCTAGGCATAGAAGCTTGGAGTGCAAATTTGAAATTCTTTGGATTTGAAGCACATTTTATATGAATACTGACTTACAGATGACTAAAAGATGTTGATGGGCATTTGAGCTGACAAGTTTTGAAAAAGTGCACGGAAATTAAAATTGAAACCACTAAAATTAAAAACTCCTTGCCATTTTCTTTTTCCTCTCCTATTCAAAATTGCATATGTCAGATATCAGTGCTTCATGCAAACCTCTCAGATGCTCTCAGAGAAAAAGCTTTTCTTTCAGACTAAGTTGCGGTTGACGTAGAACACTAGCAGGAGTGAAAGATTTTCTGGGCATCGGGGCAGCCCGTTCTCCTTGGATTTGTGTGCAGAATGCATTTTATCCAAACTGGAAAATAGATCCCAGCTCTGTTCTATTCATCATTCTTACTTCATCAGGCCAGAAGATTCTGTGAAAAGTAGCCTGTGGACCTTGAAGACAGCGCATGTGAACCAGATGAGAGGTGATAGAGAAGTTGAGGGAGAGAAGAAAGAGCATGAGGCTGAAACCAGAAAGTATTTCTCCACGTGATCATGGAAGATTGCAGGAGCCACTTGGTACTATCAAACCAGCCCAACTTGACACTGGTGCCACCATGGGTCTGGTCACCATCCTGCCTATCGTAGCTTTTCAGGAGCCAGCCGGTCACTCCCAGCCATAGGCCCACAGACAAAACCCTTGTCCCGTTTCCCTGGCAAACAAAAGTAAGTTATCCCGCTTCTGGATGGCAGATTGCAGGAGCCACTTTTCACCATCAAACCAGCCCGACTTGGCACTGGTGCCACCTCTGGTCTGGGAACCATCCTGCGTATCGTGGATTCTAAGGAGCCAGCCGGCCACTCCCAGCCACAGGCCCCCAAACACAAACCACAGCGCTTTTCCCTGGAAAACAAAACTCGCCTGCCAACTTTTTGATGGCAGATTGCAGGAGCCACTTGGTACTATCAAACCAGCCCAACTTGGCACTGGTGCCACCATGGATCTGGTCACCATCCTGCCTATCGTAGCTTTTCAGGACCTAGCCGGTCACTCCCAGCCATAGGCCCCCAGACACAAACCTCGGCCCGTTTCCCTGGCAAACAAAAGTAAGCTGCCCCGCTTCTGGATGGCAGATTGCAGGAACCACTTGGTACTATCAAACCAGCCCAACTTGGCACTGGTGCCACCTTGGGTCTGGGAACCATCCTGCGTATCGTGGATTCTAAGGAGCCAGCCGGTCACTCCCAGCCACAGGCCACCAAACACAAACAACGGCGCTTTTCCCTGGAAAACAAAACTCGCCTGCCAACATTTTGATGGCAGATTGCAGGAGCCACTTGCTACTATCAAATCAGCCCAACTTGGCACTGGTGCCACCATGGGTCTGGTCACCATCCTGCCTATCGTAGCTTTTCAGGAGCCAGCCGGTCCCTCCCTGCCATAGGCCCCCAGAGAAAAACCTCGGCCCGTTTCCCTGGCAAACAAAAGTAAGCTACCCCGCTTCTGGATGGCAGATTGCAGGAGCCACTTTGCACCATCAAACAAGCCCGACTTGGCACTGGTGCCACCTTGGGTCTGGGAACCATCCTGCGTATCGTTCATTGTAAGGAGCCAGCCGGCCACTCCCAGCCACAGGCCCCCAGACACAAACAATGGCGCTTTTCCCTGGAAAACAAAACTCGCCTGCCAACTTTTTGATGGCAGATTGCAGGAGCCACTTGGTACTATCAAACCAGCCCAACTTGGCACTGGTGCCACCATGGGTCTGGTCACCATCCTGCCTATCGTAGCTTTTCAGGAGCCAGCCGGTCACTCGCAGCCATATGCCCCCAGACACAAAACTCGGCCCGTTTCCCTGGTAAACAAAAGTAAGCTACCCCGCTTCTGGATGGCAGATTGCAGGAGCCACTTTGCACCATCAAACTGGCCCGACTTGGCACTGGTGCGACCTCTGGTCTGGGAACCATCCTGCGTATCGTGGATTCTAAGGAGCCAGCCGGCCACTCCCAGCCACAGGCCCAAAAAACACAAACAACGGCGCTTTTCCCTGGAAAACAAAACTCGCCTGCCAACATTTTGATGGCAGATTGCAGGAGCCACTTGGTACTATCAAACCAGCCCAACTTGGCACTGGTGCCACCATGGGTCTGGTCACCATCCTGCGTATCGTGGATTCTAAGGAGCCAGCTGGCCACTCCCAGCCACAGGCCCCAAAACACACACAACGGCGCTTTTCCCTGGAAAACAAAACTCGCCTGCCAACATTTTGATGGCAGATTGCAGGAGCCACTTGGTACTATGAAACCAGCCCAACCTGGCACTGGTGCCACCATGGGTCTGGTCACCATCCTGCCTATCGTAGCTTTTCTGGAGCCAGCTGGTCACTCCCAGCCATTGGCCCCCAGACACAAACCTCGGCCTGTTTCCCTGGCACACAAAAGTAAGCTACCGCACTTCTGGATGGCAGATTGCAGGAGCCACTTTGCACCATCAAACCAGCCCAACTTGGCACTGGTGCCACCTTGGCTCTGGGAACCATGCTGCGTAACCCGGATTCTAAGACGACAGGCAGCCACTGCCAGCCACAGGCCTCCAAACAAAATCAACGGCGCTTTTCCCTGGAAAACAAAACTCGCCTGACAACTTTTAGATGGCAGATTGCAGGAGCCAGTTGGTACCATCAAACCAGCCCAACTTGGCACTGGTGCCACCTTGGGTCTGGGAACCATCCTGCCTATTGTTGCTTTTCAGGAGCCAGCCGGTCACTCCTAGCCCTAGGCCCCCAGTCATAAACCTCGGCCCGTTTCCATGGCACACAAAAGTAAGCTACCCCGCTTCTGGATGGCAGATTGCAGGAGCCACTTTTCACCATCAAACCAGCCCGACGTGGCACTGGTGCCACCTTGGGTCTGGGAACCATCCTGCGTATCGTGTGTTCTAAGGAGCCAGCCGGCCACTCCCACCAACAGTCCCCCAAACACAAACAACGGCGCTTTTCCCTGGAAAACAAAACTCGCCTGACAACTTTTTGATGGCAGATTGCAGGAGCCACTTGGTACTATCAAACCAGCCCAACTTGGCACTGGTGCCACCATGGGTCTGGTAACCATCCTGCCTATCGTAGCTTTTCAGGAGCCAGGCGGTCACTCTCAGCCATAGGCCCCCAGACACAAACCTCGGCCCGTTTCCCTGGCAAACAAAAGTAAGCTGCCCCGCTTCTGGATGGCAGATTGTAGGTGCTATTTAGTACTATCAAACCAGCCCGACTTGGCACTGGTGCCACTTCTGGTCTGGGAACCATCCTGCCTATCGTGGATTTTCAGGCGCCAGACGGCCACTATCAGCCATATGCCCCCAAAAACAAACCACGGCCCTTTTCTCTGGTAAACAAAACTCAACTGCCCCTCTTCTGGATGGCAAATTTTAGGACGCACTTTGTACTACGAAAACCGCCCGACTTGGCACTGGTGCCACCTTGGGTCAGGGAACCATCCTGCCTATCGTAGCTTTTTAAGGAGCCAGCAGGCCACGCCCAGCCATATAGCCCCAAAAACAAACCACGGACCATTTCTCTTGGAAACAAAAATCCGCTGCCCCGCGTCAGGATGGCAGATTGCAGGAGCCACGTTGCACCATCAAACCACCCCGACTTGGCACTGGTGCCATCTTGGATCTGGGAACCATCCTGCCTATCGTAGCTTTTCAGGAGCCAGCCGGTTACTCCCAACCATAGGCCCCCAGACAGAAATCTCTGCCCGTTTCCCTGGCAAACAAAAGTAAGCTACCCCGCTTCTGGATGGCAGATTGCAGGAGCCACTTGGTACTATCAAACCAGCCCAACTTGACACTGGTGCCACTTTGGGTCTGGGAACCATGCTGCGTAACGTAGATTCTAAGGCGCCAGGCGGCCACTCCCAGCCACAGGCCCCCAAATACAAACAACGGCGCTTTTCCCTGGAAAACAAAACTCGCCTGCCAGCTTTTTGATGGCAGATTGCAGGAGCCACTTGGTACTATCAAATCATCCCAACTTGGCACTGGTGCCACCATGGGTCTGGGAACCATCCTGCCAATTGTACCATTTCAGGAGCCAGCCGGTCACTCCCAGCCATAGGCCCCCATCACAAACCTCGGACCGTTTCCCTGGCAAACAAAATTAAGCTGCCCCGATTCTGGATGGCACATTGCAGGAGCAACTTGGTAGTGTCAAAACAGCCCGACTTGGCACTGGTGCCACCTTGGGTCTGGGAACCATCCTGCGTATCGTGGATTCTAAGCAGCCACCCGGCCACTCCGTGCCACAGGCGCCCAAACACAAACAACGGCGCTTTTCCCTGGAAAACAAAACTCGCCTGCCAATATTTTGATGGCAGATTGCAGGAGCCACTTGGTACTATCAAACCAGCCCAACTTGGCACTGGTGCCACCATGGGTCTGGTCACCATCCTGCCTATCGTAGCTTTTCAGGAGCCAGCCGGTCACTCCCAGCCATAAACCCCCAAACACAAACGTCGGCCCGTTTCCCTGGAAAACAAAAGTAAGCACCCCCGATTCTGGATGGCAGATTGCAGGAGCCACTTGGTAGTATCAAATTAGCCCAACTTGGCACTGGTGCCATCATGGGTCTGGTAAACATCCTGCCTATCTTAGCTTTTCAGGAGCCGGCCGGTCACTCCCTGCCATAGGCCCCCAGAGAAATACCTCGGCCCGTTTCCCTGGCAAACAAAAGTAAGCTGCCCCTCTTCTGGATGGCAGATTGCAGGAACCACTTGCTACTATCAAACCAGCCCAACTTGGCACTGGTGCCACCTTGGCTCTGGGAACCATGCTGCGTAACGTAGATTCTAAGAGGACAGGCGGACACTCCCAGCCACAGGCCTCTAAACAAAAACAACGGCGCGTTACCCTGGAAAACAAAACTCGCCTGCCAACTTTTTGATGGCAGATTGCAGGAGCCACTTGGTACTATCAAACCAGCCCAACTTGGCACTGGTGCCACCATGGGTCTGGTCACCATCCTGCCTATCGTAGCTTTTCAGGAGCCAGCCGGTCACTCCCAGCCATAGGCCCCCAGACAAATACCTCGGCCCGTTTCCCTGGCAAACAAAAGTAAGCTGCCCCGCTTCTGGATGGCAGATTGCAGGAGCCACATGGTACTATCAAACCAGGCCAACATGGCACTGGTGCCACCTTGGCTCTGGGAACCATCCTGCCTATCGTGGATTTTCAGGCGCCAGCCGGCCACTCTCAGCCATATGCCCCAAAACACAAACCACGGCCCTTTTCTCTGGTAAACAAAACTCAACTGCCCCTCTTCTGGATGGCAAATTGCAGGAGCCACTTGGTACTACGAAAACAGCCCGACTTGGCAGTGATGCCACCTTGGGTCAGGGAACCATCCTGCGTATCGATGTTTTTAAGGAGTCAGCCGGCAACGTCCAGCCATATACCCCCAAAGAAAACCCACGGAACTTTTCTCCAGCAAGCAAAAATCCGCTGCCCCGCGTCTGGATGGCAGATTGCAGGAGCTATTTAGTATTATCAAACCAGCCCGACTTGGCACTTGTGCCACCATCGGTCTGGTCACCATCCTGCCTATCGTAGCTTTTCAGGAGCCAGCCGGTCACTCCCAGCCATAGGCCCCCAGACAAAAACCTCGGCCCGTTTCCCTGGCAAACAAAAGTAAGCTGCCCTGCTTCTGGATGGCAGATTGCAGGAACCACTTGGTACTATCAAACCAGCAAAACTTGGCACTGGTGCCACCTTGGGTCTGGGAACCATCCTGCGTATCGTGGATTCTAAGCAGCCAGCCGGCCACTCCCAGCCACAGGCCCCCAAACACAAACAACGGCGCTTTTCCCTGGAAAATAAAAACTCGCCTGCCAAATTTTGACGGCAGATTGCAGGAGCCACTTGGTACTATCAAATCAGCCCAACTTGGGACTGGTGCCACCATGGGTCTGGTCACCATCCTGCCTATCGTAGCTTTTCAGGAGCCAGCCGGTCACTCCCAGCCATAGGCCCCCAGACAAAAACCACGGCCCGTTTCCCTGGCAAACAAAAGTAAGCTGCCCTGCTTCTGGATGGCAGATTGCAGGAACCACTTGGTACTATCAAACCAGCAAAACTTGGCACTGGTGCCACCTTGGGTCTGGATACCATGCTGCGTATCGTGGATTCTAAGGAGCCAGCCGGCCACTCCCAGCCACAGGCCCCCAAACACAAACAACGGCGCTTTTCCCTGGAAAACAAAACTCTCCTGCCAACTTTTTGATGGCAGATTGCAGGAGCCACTTGGTTTTATCAAATCAGCCCAACTTGGCACTGGTGCCACCATGGGTCTGGTCACCATCCTGCCTATCTTATCTTTTCAGGAGCCAGCCGGTCACTCCCCGCCATAGGCCCCCAGACAAAAAGCTCGGCCCGTTTCCCTGGCAAACAAAAGTAAGCTACCCCGCTTCTGGATGGCAGATTGCAGGAGCCACTTTGCACCATCAAACTAGCCCGTCTTGGCACTGGTGCCACCTCTGGTCTGGGAACCATCCTGCGTATCGTGGATTCTAATTAGCCAGCCGGCCACTCCCTACCACAGGCCCCCAAACAAAAACAACGGCGCTTTTCCCTGGAAAACAAAACTCGCCTACCACCTATTTGATGGCAGATTACAGGAGCCACTTGGTACTATCAAACCAGCCCAACTTGGCACTGGTGCCACCATGGGTCTGGTCACAATCCTGCCTATCGTAACTTTTCAGGAGCCAGCCGGTCACTCCCAGCCATAGGTCCCCAGTCACAAACCTCGGCCCGTTTCCCTGGCAAACAAAAGTAAGCTGCCCCGCTTCTGGATGGCAGATTGCAGGAGCCACTTTGTACTATCAAACAAGCCCGACTTGGCACTGGTGTCACCTCTGGTCTGGGACCCATCCTGCGTATCGTGGATTCTAAGGAGCCAGTCGGCCACTCCCAGCCACAGGCCCCCAAACACAAACAACGGCCCGTTTCCGTGGCAAACAAAAGTAAGCTGCCCCGCTTCTGGATGGCAGATTGCAGGAACCACTTGGTAGTATCAAACCAGCACAACTTGGCACTGGTGGCACCTCTTGTCTGGTAACCATGCTGCGTATCGTGGTTTCTAAGGAGCCAGCCGGGCACTCCCAACCACAGGTCCCCAAACACACACAATGGCGCTTTTCCCTGGAAAACAAAACTCGCCTGCCAACTTTTTGATGGCAGATTGCAGGAGCCACTTGGTACTATCAAACCAGCCCAACTTGGCACTGGTGCCACCATGGGTCTGGTCACCATCCTGCCTATCGTAGCTTTTCAGGAGCCAGGCGGTCACTCCCTGCCATAGGCCCCGAGACAGAAAGCCCGGCCCGTTTCCCTGGCAAACAAAAGTAAGCTGCCCCGCTTCTGGATGGCAGATTGCAGGAGCCACTTTGTACTATCAAACCAGCCCGACTTGGCACTGGTGCCACCTTGGGTCTGGGAACCATCCTGCCTATCGTGGATTTTAAGGAGCCAGTCGGCCACTCCCAGCCATACGCCTCCAAACACAAACAACGGTCCATTTCCCTGGCAAACAAAAGTAAGCTGCCCCGCTTCTGGATGTCAGATTGCAGGAACCACTTGTTGCCAAGTTGGGGTGGTTTGATAGTACCAAGTGGCTCCTGCAATCTGCCATCAAAAAGTTGGCAAGCGAGTTTTGTTTTCCAGGGAAAAGCGCCGTTGTTTGTGTTTGGGGGCCTGTGGCTGGGAGTGGCCAGCTGTCTCCTTAGAATCCACGATACGCAGGATGGGTCCCAGACCAGAGGTGGCACCAGTGCCAAGTCGGGCTGGTTTGATGGTGCAAAGTGACTCCTGCAATCTGCCATCCAGAAGCGGGGTAGCTTACTTTTGTTTGCCAGGGAAACGGGTAGAGCTTTGTGTCTGGGGGCCTATGGCTGGGAGTGACCAGCTGGCTCCTGAAAAGCTACGATAGGCAGGATGGTGACCAGACCCATGGTGGCACCAGTGCCAAGTTGGGCTGGTTTGATAGTACCAAGTGGCTCCTGCAATCTGCCATCAAAAAGTTGGCAGGTGAGTTTTGTTTTCCAGGGAAAAGCACCGTTGTTTGTGTTTGGGGGCCTGTGGCTGGGAGTGGCCAGCTGGCTCCTTAGAATCCACGATACGCAGGATGGTTCCCAGACCAGAGGTGGCACCAGTGCCATGTTGGCCTGGTTTGATAGTACCATGTGGCTCCTGCAATCTGCCATCCAGAAGCGGGGCTGCTTACTTTTGTTTGCCAGGGAAACGGGCCGAGATATTTGTCTGGGGGCCTATGGCTGGGAGTGAGCGGCTGGCTCCTGAAAAGCTACGATAGGCAGGATGGTGACCAGACCCATGGTGGCACCAGTGCCAAGTTGGGCTGGTTTGATAGTACCAAGTGGCTCCTGCAATCTGCCATCAAAAAGTTGTCAGGCGACTTTTGTTTTCCAGGGAAAAGCGCCGTTGTTCTTGTTTAGAGGCCTGTGGCTGGGAGTGGCCGGCTGCCTCCTTTGAACCCAGGATACGCAGGATGGTTCCCAGAGCCAAGGTGGCATCAGTGCCAAGTTGGGCTGGTTTGATAGTACCAAGTGGCTCCTGCAATCTGCCATCCAGAAGCGGGTCAGCTTACTTTTGTTTCCCAGGGAAACGGGCCGAGGTTTGTGTCTGGGGGCCTATGGCTGGGAGTGACCGGCTGGCTACTGAAAAGCTACGATAGGCAGGATGGTTACCAGACTCATGGTGGCACCAGTGCCAAGTCGGGCTGGTTTGATAATACTAAATAGCTCCTGAAATCTGCCATTCAGACGCGGGGCAGCGGATTTTTGTTTGCTGGAGAAAAGTTCCGTGGTTTTTTTTGGGGGGTATATGGCTGGACGTTGCCGGCTGGCTCCCTAAAAAGATCGATACGCAGGATTGTTCCCTGACCCAAGGTGGCATCACTGCCAAGTCGGGCTGTTTTCGTAGTACCAAGTGCGTCCTGCAATTTGCCATCCAGAAGAGGGGCAGTTGAGTTTTGTTTACCAGAGAAAAGGGCCGTGGTTTGTGTTTTGGGGCATATGGCTGAGAGTGGCCGGCTGGCGCCTGAAAATCCACGATAGGCAGGATGGTTCCCAGAGCCAAGGTGGCACCAGTGCCATGTTGGCCTGGTTTGATAGTACCATGTGGCTGCTGTAATCTGCCATCCAGAAGCGGGGCAGCTTACTTTTATTTGCCAGGGAAACGGGCCGAGATATTTGTCTGGGGGCCTATGGCTGGGAGTGACCGGCTGGCTCCTGAAAAGCTACGATAGGCAGGATGGTGACCAGACCCATGGTGGCACCAGTACCAAGTTGGGCTGGTTTGATAGAACCAAGTGGCTCCTGCAATGTGCCATTAAAAATTTGGCAGGCGAGTTTTGTTTTCCAGGGAAAAGCGCCGTTGTTTTTGTTTAGAGGCCTGTGGCTGGGAGTGGCCGCCTGTCCTCGTAGAATCTACGTTACGCAGCATGGTTCCCAGAGCCAAGGTGGCACGAGGGCCAAGTCGGGCAGGTTTGATAGTACCAAATGCATCCTGCAATCTGCCATCCAAAAGCGGGGCAGTTTACTTTTGTTTGCCAGGGAAACGGGCCGAGGTTTGTGTCTGGGGGCCTATGGCAGGGAGTGACCGGCTGGCTCCTGAAAAACTACGATAGGCAGGATGTTTACCAGACCCATGGTGGCACCAGTGCCAAGTTGGGCTGATTTGATAGTACCAAGTGGCTCCTGCAATCTGCCATCCAGAATCGGGGCAGCTTACTTTTGTTTTCCAGGGAAACGGGCCGAGGTTTGTGTCTGGGGGTCTATGGCTGGGAGTGACCGGCTGGCTCCTGAAAAGCTACGATAGGCAGGATGGTGACCAGACCCATGGTGGCACCAGTGCCAAGTTGGGCTGGTTTGATAGCACCAAGTGGCTCCTGCAATCTGCCATCAAAATGTTGGCAGGCGAGTTTTGTTTTCCAGGGAAAAGCGCCGTTGTTTGTGTTTGGGCGCCTGTGGCTCAGAGTGGCCGGGTGGCTGCTTAGAATCCACGATACGCAGGATGGTTCCCAGACCCAAGGTGGCACCAGTGCCAAGTCGGGCTGGTTTGACACTACCGAGTGGCTCCTGCAATCTGCCATCCAGAATCGGGGCAGCTTAATTTTTTTTGCCAGGGAAACGGTCCGAGGTTTGTGTCTGGGGGACTATGGCTGGGAGTGACCGGCTGGCTCCTGAAATGCTACAATAGGCAGGATGGTTCCCAGACCCATAGTGGCACCAGTGCCAAGTTGGGATGATTTGATAGTACCAAGTGGCTCCTGCAATCTGCCATCAAAAAGCTGGCAGGCGAGTTTTGTTTTCCAGGGAAAAGCGCCGTTGTTTGTGTTTGGGGGCCTGTGGCTGGGAGTGTTCGGCTGGCTCCTTAGAATCCACGATATGCAGGATTGTTCCCAGACCCAAGGTGGCACCAGTGCCAAGTCGGGCTGGTTTGATGGTGCAAAGTGGCTCCTGCAATCTGCCATCCAGACGCGGGGCAGCGGATTTTTGTTTCCATGAGAAATGGTCCGTGGTTTGTTTTTGGGGGTATATGGCTGGGCGTGGCCGGCTGGCTCCTTAAAAAGCTCGATATGCAGGATGGTTCCCTGACACAAGGTGGCACCAGTGCCACGTCGGGCGGTTTTCGTAGTACAAAGTGCGTCCTAAAATTTGCCATCCAGAAGAGGGGCAGTTGAGTTTTGTTTGCCAGAGAAAAGGGCCGTGGTTTGTTTTTGGGGGCATATGGCTGAGAGTGGCCGGCTGGCCCCTGAAAATCCACGATAGGCAGGATGGTTCCCAGACCAGAGGTGTCACCAGTGCCAAGTCGGGCTGGTTTGATAGTACTAAATAGCTCCTGCAATCTGCCATGCAGAAGCGGGGCAGCTTAATTTTGTTTGCCAGGGAAACGGGCCGAGGTTTGTGTTTGGGGGCCTAAGGCTGGGAGTGACCGGCTGGCTCCTGAAAAGCTACGATAGGCAGGATAGTGACCAGACCCATGGTGGCACCAGTGCCAAGTTGGGCTGGTTTGATAGTACCAAGTGGCTCCGGCAATCTGCCATCAAAAAGTTGGCAGGCGAGTTTTGTTTTCCAGGGAAAAGCGCCGTTGTTTGTGTTTGGGGGCCTGTGGCTGGGAGTGGCCAGCTGGCTCCTTAGAACCCACGATACGCAGGATGGTTCCCAGACCAGAGGTGGCACCAGTGCCAAGTCGGGCTGGTTTGATGGTGCAAAGTGGCTCCTGCAATCTGCCATCCAGAAGCGGGGTAGCTTACTTTTGTTTGCCAGGGAAACGGGCCGAAATATTTGTCTAGGGGCCTCTGGCTGGGGGTGGCTGGCTGGCACCTGAAAAGCTACGATAGGCAGGATGGTGACCAGACCCATGGTGGCACCAGTGCCAAGTTGGGCTGGTTTGATAGTACCAAGTGGCTCCTGCAATCTGCCATCAAATGTTTGGCAGGCGAGTTTTGTTTTCCAGGGAAAAGCACCGTTGTGTGTGTTTTGGGGCCTGTGGCTGGGAGTGGCCAGCTGGCTCCTTAGAATCCACGATACGCAGGATGGTTCCCAGACTCAAGGTGGCACCAGTGCCAAGTCGGGCTGGTTTGTTAGTACCAAGTGGTTCCTGCAATCTGCCATCCAGAAGCGGGGCAGCTGAATTTTGTTTGCCAGAGAAAAAGGCTGTTGTTTGTGTTTCGGGGCCTGTGGCTGGCAGTGGACGGCTGGCTCCTGAAAATCCATGATACGCAGCATGGTTCCCAGACCCAAGGTGGCACCAGTGCCAAGTCGGGCTGGTTTGATACTACCAAGTGCGTCCTGCAATCTGCCGTCCAGAAGCGGGGCAGCTTAATTTTGTTTGCCAGGGAAACGGGCCGTGGGTTTTGTATGGGGGCCTATGGCTGAGAGTGGCCGGCTGGCTCCTGAAAATCCACGCTAGGCAGCATGGTTCCCAGATGCAAGGTGGCACCAGTGCCAAGTCGGGCTGGTTTGATGGTGCAAAGTGGCTCCTGCAATCTGCCATCCAGAAGCGGGGCAGCTGATTTTTGTTTGCCAGAGAAAAATTCCGTGGATTGTTTTTGGGGGCATATTGCTGGGAGTGGCCGGCTGGCTCCTTAAAATGCTCGATACGCATGATGGTTCCCAGGCCCAAGGTGTCACCACTACCAAGTCGGCCTGCGGTTTTAGTATCAAGTTCATCCTGCAATTTGCCATCCAGAAGAGGGGCAGTTGAGTTTTGTTTGCCAGAGAAACGGGCCGAGGTTTCTGTTTGGGGACATATGGCTGAGAGTGGCCGGGTGGCCCCTGAATATCCACGATACACAGCATGGTTCCCAGATCCAAGGTGGCACCAGTGCCAAGTTGGGCTGGTTTGATAGTCCCAAGTGTCTCCTGCAATCTGCCATCCAGAAGCGGGGCAGCTTACTTTTGTTTGCCAGAGAAATAGGCCTAGGTTTTTGTCTGGGGGCCTGTGGCTAGGAGTGGCCGGCTGGCTCCTTAGAATCCACGATACGCAGGATGTTTCCCAGACCCAAGGTGGCACCAGTGCCAAGTCGGGCTGGTTTGATAGTACCAAGTGGCTCCTGCAAACTCCATCAAAATGTTGGCAGACGTGTTTTGTTTTCCAGGGAACAGCGCCGTTGATTTTGTTTGGGGACCTGTGGCTGGGAGTGGCCGGCTGGCTCCTTAGAATCCACGATACGCAGGATGGTTCCCAGACCCAAGGTGGCACCAGTGCCAAGTCGGGCTGGTTTGATTACACCAAGTGGCTCCTGCAATCTGCCATCCAGAAGTGAGGCAGCTAAGTTTTGTTTGCCAGAAAAAAGGGCCGTGGTTTTTGTTGGGGGCCTGTGGCTGGGAGTAGCCGGCTGGCTCCTTAAAATCCACGATAGGCTGGATGGTTCCCAGACCCAAGGTGGCACCAGTGCCAAGTCGGGCTGGTTTGATAGTACCAAGTGGCTCCTGCAATCTGCCATCCAGAAGCGGTGCAGTTGAGTTTTGTTTGCCAGAGAAAAGGGCCGTGGGTTGTGTTTGGGGGCATATGGCTGGGAGTGGCCGGCTGTCTCATTAAAAAGATCGATACGCAGGATGGTTCCCAGACCCAAGGTGGCACCAGTGCCAAGTCGGGCTGTTTTTATAGTACCAAGTGCGTCCTGCAATTTGCCATCCAGAAGAGGGGCAGTGGAGTTTTGTTTGCCAGAGAATAGCGCCGTTGTTTGTGTTTGGGGGCTTGTGGCTGGGAGTGGCCGACTGGCGCCTTAGAATCTGTGTTACGCAGCATGGTTCCCAGACCAGAGGTGGCACCAGTGCCAAGTTGGGCTGGTTTGATAGTACCAAGTGGCTCCTGCAATCTGCCATCCAGAAGTGGGGCAGCTTACTTTTGTTTGCCAGGGAAACGGGCCGAGGTTTGTGACTGGGGACCTATGGCTGGGAGTGACCGGCTGGCTCCTGAAAAGCTACGATAGGCAGGATGGTGACCAGACCCATGGTGGCACCAGTGCCAAGTTGGGCTGGTTTGATAGTACCAAGTGGCTCCTGCAATCTGCCATCAAAAAGTTGTCAGGCGAGTTTTGTTTTCCAGGGAAAAGCGCCGTTGTTTGTATTTGGGGGCCTGTGGCTGGGAGTGGCCGGCTGGCTCCTTTGAACCCACAATACGCAGGATGGTTCCCAGACCCAAGGTGGCACCAGTGCCAAGTCGGGCTGGTTTGATACTACCAAGTGCGTCCTGCAATCTGCCATCCAGAAGCGGGGCAGCTTAATTTTGTTTGCCAGGGAAACGGGCCGTGGGTTTTGTATGGGGGCCTATGGCTGAGAGTGGCCGGCTGGCTCCTGAAAATCCACGCTAGGCAGCATGGTTCCCAGATGCAAGGTGGCACCAGTGCCAAGTCAGGCTGGTTTGATGGTGCAAAGTGGCTCCTGCAATCTGCCATCCAGAAGCGGGGCAGCTGATTTTTGTTTTCCAGAGAAAAATTCCGTGGATTGTTTTTGGGGGCATATTGCTGGGAGTGGCCGGCTGGCTCCTTAAAATGCTCGATACGCATGATGGTTCCCAGGCCCAAGGTGTCACCACTACCAAGTCGGCCTGCGGTTTTAGTATCAAGTTCATCCTGCAATTTGCCATCCAGAAGAGGGGCAGTTGAGTTTTGTTTGCCAGAGAAACGGGCCGAGGTTTCTGTTTGGGGACATATGGCTGAGAGTGGCCGGGTGGCCCCTGAATATCCACGATACACAGCATGGTTCCCAGATCCAAGGTGGCACCAGTGCCAAGTTGGGCTGGTTTGATAGTCCCAAGTGTCTCCTGCAATCTGCCATCCAGAAGCGGGGCAGCTTACTTTTGTTTGCCAGAGAAATAGGCCTAGGTTTTTGTCTGGGGGCCTGTGGCTAGGAGTGGCCGGCTGGCTCCTTAGAATCCACGATACGCAGGATGTTTCCCAGACCCAAGGTGGCACCAGTGCCAAGTCGGGCTGGTTTGATAGTACCAAGTGGCTCCTGCAAACTCCATCAAAATGTTGGCAGACGTGTTTTGTTTTCCAGGGAACAGCGCCGTTGATTTTGTTTGGGGACCTGTGGCTGGGAGTGGCCGGCTGGCTCCTTAGAATCCACGATACGCAGGATGGTTCCCAGACCCAAGGTGGCACCAGTGCCAAGTCGGGCTGGTTTGATTACACCAAGTGGCTCCTGCAATCTGCCATCCAGAAGTGAGGCAGCTAAGTTTTGTTTGCCAGAAAAAAGGGCCGTGGTTTTTGTTGGGGGCCTGTGGCTGGGAGTAGCCGGCTGGCTCCTTAAAATCCACGATAGGCTGGATGGTTCCCAGACCCAAGGTGGCACCAGTGCCAAGTCGGGCTGGTTTGATAGTACCAAGTGGCTCCTGCAATCTGCCATCCAGAAGCGGTGCAGTTGAGTTTTGTTTGCCAGAGAAAAGGGCCGTGGGTTGTGTTTGGGGGCATATGGCTGGGAGTGGCCGGCTGTCTCATTAAAAAGATCGATACGCAGGATGGTTCCCAGACCCAAGGTGGCACCAGTGCCAAGTCGGGCTGTTTTTATAGTACCAAGTGCGTCCTGCAATTTGCCATCCAGAAGAGGGGCAGTGGAGTTTTGTTTGCCAGAGAATAGCGCCGTTGTTTGTGTTTGGGGGCTTGTGGCTGGGAGTGGCCGACTGGCGCCTTAGAATCTGTGTTACGCAGCATGGTTCCCAGACCAGAGGTGGCACCAGTGCCAAGTTGGGCTGGTTTGATAGTACCAAGTGGCTCCTGCAATCTGCCATCCAGAAGTGGGGCAGCTTACTTTTGTTTGCCAGGGAAACGGGCCGAGGTTTGTGACTGGGGACCTATGGCTGGGAGTGACCGGCTGGCTCCTGAAAAGCTACGATAGGCAGGATGGTGACCAGACCCATGGTGGCACCAGTGCCAAGTTGGGCTGGTTTGATAGTACCAAGTGGCTCCTGCAATCTGCCATCAAAAAGTTGTCAGGCGAGTTTTGTTTTCCAGGGAAAAGCGCCGTTGTTTGTATTTGGGGGCCTGTGGCTGGGAGTGGCCGGCTGGCTCCTTTGAACCCACAATACGCAGGATGGTTCCCAGACCAGAGGTGGCACCAGTGCCAAGTCGGGCTGGTTTGATACTACCAAGTGCGTCCTGCAATCTGCCATCCAGAAGCGGGGCAGCTTAATTTTGTTTGCCAGGGAAACGGGCCGTGGGTTTTGTTTGGGGGCCTATGGCTGAGAGTGGCCGGCTGGCTCCTGAAAATCCACGCTAGGCAGCATGGTTCCCAGATGCAAGGTGGCACCAGTGCCAAGTCGGACTGGTTTGATGGTGCAAAGTGGCTCCTGCAATCTGCCATCCAGAAGCGGGGCAGCTGATTTTTGTTTGCCAGAGAAAAATTCCGTGGATTGTTTTTGGGGGCATATTGCTGGGAGTGGCCGGCTGGCTCCTTAAAATGCTCGATACGCATGATGGTTCCCAGGCCCAAGGTGTCACCACTACCAAGTCGGCCTGCGGTTTTAGTATCAAGTTCATCCTGCAATTTGCCATCCAGAAGAGGGGCAGTTGAGTTTTGTTTGCCAGAGAAACGGGCCGAGGTTTCTGTTTGGGGACATATGGCTGAGAGTGGCCGGCTGGCCCCTGAATATCCACGATACACAGCATGGTTCCCAGATCCAAGGTGGCACCAGTGCCAAGTTGGGCTGGTTTGATAGTACCAAGTGTCTCCTGCAATCTGCCATCCAGAAGCGGGGCAGCTTACTTTTGTTTGCCAGAGAAATAGGCCTAGGTTTTTGTCTGGGGGCCTGTGGCTAGGAGTGGCCGGCTGGCTCCTTAGAATCCACGATACGCAGGATGTTTCCCAGACCCAAGGTGGCACCAGTGCCAAGTCGGGCTGGTTTGATAGTACCAAGTGGCTCCTGCAAACTCCATCAAAAAGTTGGCAGGCGTGTTTTGTTTTCCAGGGAACAGCGCCGTTGTTTGTGTTTGGGGGCCTGTGGCTGGGAGTGGCCGGCTGGCTCCTTAGAATCCACGATACGCAGGATGGTTCCCAGACCCAAGGTGGCACCAGTGCCAAGTTGGGCTGGTTTGATTACACCAAGTGGCTCCTGCAATCTGCCATCCAGAAGTGAGGCAGCTAAGTTTTGTTTGCCAGAAAAAAGGGCCGTGGTTTTTGTTGGGGGCCTGTGGCTGGGAGTGGCCGGCTGGCTCCTTAGAATCCACCATACGCAGGATGGTTCCCAGACCCAAGGTGGCACCAGTGCCAAGTCGGGCTGGTTTGATAGTCCCAAGTGGCTCCTGCAAACTGCCATCCAGAAGCGGGGCAGCTGAGTTTTGTTTGCCAGGGAAATGGGCCGTTGTTTGTGTTTGGGGGCCTGTGGCTGGGAGTGTTCGGCTGGTTCCTGAATATGTACGATACGCAGGATTGTTCCCAGACCCAAGGTGGCACCAGTGCCAAGTCGGGCTGGTTTGATGGTGCAAAGTGGCTCCTGCAATCTGCCATCCAGACGCGGGGCAGCGGATTTTTGTTTCCATGAGAAATGGTCCGTGGTTTGTTTTTGGGGGTATATGGCTGGGCCTGGCCGGCTGGCTCCTTAAAAAGCTGGATATGCAGGATGGTTCCCTGACACAAGGTGGCACTAGTGCCACGTCGGGCGGTTTTCGTAGTACAAAGTGCGTCCTAAAATTTGCCATCCAGAAGAGGGGCAGTTGAGTTTTGTTTGCCAGAGAAAAGGTCCGTGGTTTGTTTTTGGGGGCATATGGCTGAGAGTGGCTGGCTGGCCCCTGAAAATCCACGATACACAGGATGGTTCCCAGATCCAAGGTGGCACCTGTGCCAAGTCGGGCTGATTTGATAGTACTAAGTAGCTCCTGCAATCTGCCATCCAGAAGCGGGGCAGCTTACTTTTGTTTGCCAGGGAAACGGGCCGAGGTTTGTGTCTGGGGGTCTATGGCTGGGAGTGACCGGCTGGCTCCTGAAAAGCTACGATAGGCAGGATGGTGACCAGACCCATGGTGGCACCAGTGCCAAGTTGGGCTGGTTTGATAGCACCAAGTGGCTCCTGCAATCTGCCATCAAAATTTTGGCAGGCGAGTTTTGTTTTCCAGGGAAAAGCGCCGTTGTTTGTGTTTGGGCGCCTGTGGCTCAGAGTGGCCGGGTGGCTGCTTAGAATCCACGATACGCAGGATGGTTCCCAGACCCAAGGTGGCACCAGTGCCAAGTCGGGCTGGTTTGACACTACCAAGTGGCTCCTGCAATCTGCCATCCAGAATCGGGGCAGCTTAATTTTTTTTGCCAGGGAAACGGTCCGAGGTTTGTGTCTGGGGGACTATGGCTGGGAGTGACCGGCTGGCTCCTGAAATGCTACAATAGGCAGGATGGTTCCCAGACCCATAGTGGCACCAGTGCCAAGTTGGGATGATTTGATAGTACCAAGTGGCTCCTGCAATCTGCCATCAAAAAGCTGGCAGGCGAGTTTTGTTTTCCAGGGAAAAGCGCCGTTGTTTGTGTTTGGGGGCCTGTGGCTGGGAGTGGCCGGCTGGCTCCTTAGAATCCACGATATGCAGGATTGTTCCCAGACCCAAGGTGGCACCAGTGCCAAGTCGGGCTGGTTTGATGGTGCAAAGTGGCTCCTGCAATCTGCCATCCAGACGCGGGGCAGCGGATTTTTGTTTCCATGAGAAATGGTCCGTGGTTTGTTTTTGGGGGTATATGGCTGGGCGTGGCCGGCTGGCTCCTTAAAAAGCTCGATATGCAGGATGGTTCCCTGACACAAGGTGGCACCAGTGCCACGTCGGGCGGTTTTCGTAGTACAAAGTGCGTCCTAAAATTTGCCATCCAGAAGAGGGGCAGTTGAGTTTTGTTTGCCAGAGAAAAGGGCCGTGGTTTGTTTTTGGGGGCATATGGCTGAGAGTGGCCGGCTGGCCCCTGAAAATCCACGATAGGCAGGATGGTTCCCAGACCAGAGGTGTCACCAGTGCCAAGTCGGGCTGGTTTGATAGTACTAAATAGTTCCTGCAATCTGCCATGCAGAAGCGGGGCAGCTTACTTTTGTTTGCCAGGGAAACGGGCCGAGGTTTGTGTTTGGGGGCCTATGGCTGGGAGTGACCGGCTGGCTCCTGAAAAGCTACGATAGGCAGGATGGTGACCAGACCCATGGTGGCACCAGTGCCAAGTTGGGCTGGTTTGATAGTACCAAGTGGCTCCGGCAATCTGCCATCAAAAAGTTGGCAGGCGAGTTTTGTTTTCCAGGGAAAAGCGCCGTTGTTTGTGTTTGGGGGCCTGTGGCTGGGAGTGGCCAGCTGGCTCCTTAGAACCCACGATACGCAGGATGGTTCCCAGACCAGAGGTGGCACCAGTGCCAAGTTGGGCTGGTTTGATGGTGCAAAGTGGCTCCTGCAATCTGCCATCCAGAAGCGGGGTAGCTTACTTTTGTTTGCCAGGGAAACGGGCCGAAATATTTGTCTAGGGGCCTCTGGCTGGGGGTGGCTGGCTGGCTCCTGAAAAGCTACGATAGGCAGGATGGTGACCAGACCCATGGTGGCACCAGTGCCAAGTTGGGCTGGTTTGATAGTACCAAGTGGCTCCTGCAATCTGCCATCAAATGTTTGGCAGGCGAGTTTTGTTTTCCAGGGAAAAGCACCGTTGTGTGTGTTTTGGGGCCTGTGGCTGGGAGTTGCCAGCTGGCTCCTTAGAATCCACGATACGCAGGATGGTTCCCAGACCCAAGGTGGCACCAGTGCCAAGTCGGGCTGGTTTGATAGTGCCAAGTGGTTCCTGCAATCTGCCATCCAGAAGCGGGGCAGCTGAATTTTGTTTGCCAGAGAAAAAGGCTGTTGTTTGTGTCTGGGGGCCTGTGGCTGGCAGTGGACGGCTGGCTCCTGAAAATCCATGATACGCAGGATGGTTCCCAGACCCAAGGTGGCACCAGTGCCAAGTCGGGCTGGTTTGATACTACCAAGTGCGTCCTGCAATCTGCCATCCAGAAGCGGGGCAGCTTAATTTTGTTTGCCAGGGAAACGGGCCGTGGGTTTGTATGGGGGCCTATGGCTGAGAGTGGCCGGCTGGCTCCTGAAAATCCACGCTAGGCAGCATGGTTCCCAGATGCAAGGTGGCACCAGTGCCAAGTCGGGCTGGTTTGATGGTGCAAAGTGGCTCCTGCAATCTGCCATCCAGAAGCGGGGCAGCTGATTTTTGTTTGCCAGAGAAAAATTCCGTGGATTGTTTTTGGGTGCATATTGCTGGGAGTGGCCGGCTGGCTCCTTAAAATGCTCGATACGCATGATGGTTCCCAGGCCCAAGGTGTCACCACTACCAAGTCGGCCTGCGGTTTTAGTATCAAGTTCATCCTGCAATTTGCCATCCAGAAGAGGGGCAGTTGAGTTTTGTTTGCCAGAGAAACGGGCCGAGGTTTCTGTTTGGGGACATATGGCTGAGAGTGGCCGGGTGGCCCCTGAATATCCACGATACACAGCATGGTTCCCAGATCCAAGGTGGCACCAGTGCCAAGTTGGGCTGGTTTGATAGTCCCAAGTGTCTCCTGCAATCTGCCATCCAGAAGCGGGGCAGCTTACTTTTGTTTGCCAGAGAAATAGGCCTAGGTTTTTGTCTGGGGGCCTGTGGCTAGGAGTGGCCGGCTGGCTCCTTAGAATCCACGATACGCAGGATGTTTCCCAGACCCAAGGTGGCACCAGTGCCAAGTCGGGCTGGTTTGATAGTACCAAGTGGCTCCTGCAAACTCCATCAAAATGTTGGCAGACGTGTTTTGTTTTCCAGGGAACAGCGCCGTTGAATTTGTTTGGGGACCTGTGGCTGGGAGTGGCCGGCTGGCTCCTTAGAATCCACCATACGCAGGATGGTTCCCAGACCCAAGGTGGCACCAGTGCCAAGTCGGGCTGGTTTGATAGTACCAAGTGGCTCCTGCAATCTGCCATCCAGAAGCGGTGCAGTTGAGTTTTGTTTGCCAGAGAAAAGGGCCGTGGGTTGTGTTTGGGGGCATATGGCTGGGAGTGGCCGGCTGTCTCATTAAAAAGATCGATACGCAGGATGGTTCCCAGACCCAAGGTGGCACCAGTGCCAAGTCGGGCTGTTTTTATAGTACCAAGTGCGTCCTGCAATTTGCCATCCAGAAGAGGGGCAGTGGAGTTTTGTTTGCCAGAGAATAGCGCCGTTGTTTGTGTTTGGGAGCTTGTGGCTGGGAGTGGCCGACTGGCGCCGTAGAATCTGTGTTACGCAGCATGGTTCCCAGACCAGAGGTGGCACCAGTGCCAAGTTGGGCTGGTTTGATAGTACCAAGTGGCTCCTGCAATCTGCCATCCAGAAGCGGGGCAGCTTACTTTTGTTTGCCAGGGAAACGGGCCGTGGGTTGTGTTTGGGGGCATATGGCTGGGAGTGGCCGGCTGTCTCATTAAAAAGATCGATACGCAGGATGGTTCCCAGACCCAAGGTGGCACCAGTGCCAAGTCGGGCTGTTTTTATAGTACCAAGTGCGTCCTGCAATTTGCCATCCAGAAGAGGGGCAGTGGAGTTTTGTTTGCCAGAGAATAGCGCCGTTGTTTGTGTTTGGGAGCTTGTGGCTGGGAGTGGCCGACTGGCGCCGTAGAATCTGTGTTACGCAGCATGGTTCCCAGACCAGAGGTGGCACCAGTGCCAAGTTGGGCTGGTTTGATAGTACCAAGTGGCTCCTGCAATCTGCCATCCAGAAGCGGGGCAGCTTACTTTTGTTTGCCAGGGAAACGGGCCGAGGTTTGTGACTGGGGACCTATGGCTGGGAGTGACCGGCTGGCTCCTGAAAAGCTATGATAGGCAGGATGGTGACCAGACCCATGGTGGCACCAGTGCCAAGTTGGGCTGGTTTGATAGTACCAAGTGGCTCCTGCAATCTGCCATCAAAAAGTTGTCAGGCGAGTTTTGTTTTCCAGGGAAAAGCGCCGTTGTTTGTATTTGGGGGCCTGTGGCTGGGAGTGGCCGGCTGGCTCCTTTGAACCCACAATACGCAGGATGGTTCCCAGACCCAAGGTGGCACCAGTGCCAAGTCGGGCTGGTTTGATACTACCAAGTGCGTCCTGCAATCTGCCATCCAGAAGCGGGGCAGCTTAATTTTGTTTGCCAGGGAAACGGGCCGTGGGTTTTGTTTGGGGGCCTATGGCTGAGAGTGGCCGGCTGGCTCCTGAAAATCCACGCTAGGCAGCATGGTTCCCAGATGCAAGGTGGCACCAGTGCCAAGTCGGGCTGGTTTGATGGTGCAAAGTGGCTCCTGCAATCTGCCATCCAGAAGCGGGGCAGCTGATTTTTGTTTGCCAGTGAAAAATTCCGTGGATTGTTTTTGGGGGCATATTGCTGGGAGTGGCCGGCTGGCTCCTTAAAATGCTCGATACGCATGATGGTTCCCAGGTCCAAGGTGTCACCACTACCAAGTCGGCCTGCGGTTTTAGTATCAAGTTCATCCTGCAATTTGCCATCCAGAAGAGGGGCAGTTGAGTTTTGTTTGCCAGAGAAACGGGCCGAGGTTTCTGTTTGGGGACATATGGCTAAGAGTGGCCGGCTGGCCCCTGAATATCCACGATACACAGCATGGTTCCCAGATCCAAGGTGGCACCAGTGCCAAGTTGGGCTGGTTTGATAGTACCAAGTGTCTCCTGCAATCTGCCATCCAGAAGCGGGGCAGCTTACTTTTGTTTGCCAGAGAAATAGGCCTAGGTTTTTGTCCGGGGGCCTGTGGCTAGGAGTGGCCGGCTGGCTCCTAAGAATCCACGATACGCAGGATGTTTCCCAGACCCAAGGTGGCACCAGTGCCAAGTCGGGCTGGTTTGATAGTACCAAGTGGCTCCTGCAAACTCCATCAAAAAGTTGGCAGGCGTGTTTTGTTTTCCAGGGAACAGCGCCGTTGTTTGTGTTTGGGGGCCTGTGGCTGGGAGTGGCCGGCTGGCTCCTTAGAATCCACGATACGCAGGATGGTTCCCAGACCCAAGGTGGCACCAGTGCCAAGTTGGGCTGGTTTGATTACACCAAGTGGCTCCTGCAATCTGCCATCCAGAAGTGAGGCAGCTAAGTTTTGTTTGCCAGAAAAAAGGGCCGTGGTTTTTGTTGGGGGCCTGTGGCTGGGAGTGGCCGGCTGGCTCCTTAGAATCCACCATACGCAGGATGGTTCCCAGACCCAAGGTGGCACCAGTGCCAAGTCGGGCTGGTTTGATGGTGCAAAGTGGCTCCTGCAAACTGCCATCCAGAAGCGGGGCAGCTGAGTTTTGTTTGCCAGGGAAATGGGCCGTTGTTTGTGTTTGGGGGCCTGTGGCTGGGAGTGTTCGGCTGGTTCCTGAATATGTACGATACGCAGGATTGTTCCCAGACCCAAGGTGGCACCAGTGCCAAGTCGGGCTGGTTTGATGGTGCAAAGTGGCTCCTGCAATCTGCCATCCAGACGCAGGGCAGCGGATTTTTGTTTCCATGAGAAATGGTCCGTGGTTTGTTTTTGGGGGTATATGGCTGGGCCTGGCCGGCTGGCTCCTTAAAAAGCTCGATATGCAGGATGGTTCCCTGACACAAGGTGGCACCAGTGCCACGTCGGGCGGTTTTCGTAGTACAAAGTGCGTCCTAAAATTTGCCATCCAGAAGAGGGGCAGTTGAGTTTTGTTTGCCAGAGAAAAGGTCCGTGGTTTGTTTTTGGGGGCATATGGCTGAGAGTGGCTGGCTGGCCCCTGAAAATCCACGATACACAGGATGGTTCCCAGATCCAAGGTGGCACCTGTGCCAAGTCGGGCTGATTTGATAGTACTAAGTAGCTCCTGCAATCTGCCATCCAGAAGCGGGGCAGCTTACTTTGGTTTGCCAGGGAAACGGGCCGAGGTTTGTGTTTGGGGGCCTATGGCTGAGAGTGACCGGCTGGCTCCTGAAAAGCTACAATAGGCAGGATGGTGACCAGACCCATGGTGGCACCAGTGCCAAGTTGGGCTGGTTTGATAGTACCAAGTGGTTCCTGCAATCTGCCATCCAGAAGCAGGGCAGCTGAGTTTTGTTTGCCAGAGAAAAGGGCCTTGGTTTGTGTTTGGGGGCATATGGCTGGGTGTGGCCAGCTGGCTCCTTAAAATGCACGATATGCAACATGGCTCCCAGACCCAAGGTGGCACCAGTGCCAAGTTGGGCTGGTTTGATAGTACCAAGTGGCTCCTGCAATCTTCCATGATCACGTGGAGAAATACTTTCTGGTTTCAGCCTCATGCTCTTTCTTCTCTCCCTCAACTTCTCTATCACCTCTCATCTGGTTCACATGCGCTGTCTTCAAGGTCCACAGGCTACTTTTCACAGAATCTTCTGGCCTGATGAAGTAAGAATGATGAATAGAACAGAGCTGGGATCTATTTTCCAGTTTGGATAAAATGCATTCTGCACACAAATCCAAGGAGAACGGGCTGCCCCGATGCCCAGAAAATCTTTCACTCCTGCTAGTGTTCTACGTCAACCGCAACTTAGTCTGAAAGAAAAGCTTTTTCTCTGAGAGCATCTGAGAGGTTTGCATGAAGCACTGATATCTGACATATGCAATTTTGAATAGGAGAGGAAAAAGAAAATGGCAAGGAGTTTTTAATTTTAGTGGTTTCAATTTTAATTTCCGTGCACTTTTTCAAAACTTGTCAGCTCAAATGCCCATCAACATCTTTTAGTCATCTGTAAGTCAGTATTCATATAAAATGTGCTTCAAATCCAAAGAATTTCAAATTTGCACTCCAAGCTTCTATGCCTAGATTTATGATTTCCTACACATATTAGATGAAAGGAAGGCCTTTTTTACTGTGGGAGTGCTGGAACACTGGAACAGGTTGCCCAGAGAAGTTGTGGGTGTCCCATCCCTGAAAGTATTCAAGGTCACCTTGGACGGGGCTTGGAGCAGCAACAAAGGAGAAGCTTGATGGTAGAGAAACAAAGTCGGACTATAGAAGAAACTCGGATTGAAGTATAGGATCAAGTTTTCTCTCAGCTCTTGGGGTAAATTCAAAGTTGTACAAAATGACATTTATCTGTGCTATTCACTACTGTAACAGAAAGTTTCATGAAAACTGTACAGAAGATAGTAAATTTTAAAAGAGATAAGAATTACAGCATAAAATCCATGGGATAGGTTACAACATGAGACACTCTCTAAGAGAAAATCTCTTTGTTTCAGCACTTCATCGGGGTAAGATTTCATGAAGTGCCAAAGAAGGCGGCAAAATATCATTCGGGACATTATTTACTGGAATTCAGCCTGGCCATTAGTAGGAACTGCCTTTGAACATATCATGTAGATATACCACACACGCTTTCCCTTCACTGAAAAATTACTGTTTACAACAAATAAGCAATTGACGATCAAAATTGATTGAAAGCATCTTAAACATGTCAAGTATTTCATTGTAGATGATCTGTGATCCAAATGCTTCTTCCACCTTCGAGAGGGACAGAAGAATTCTTCCATATCATGATGGTTTAAAATTGTATCAACCAATGTTTTCTGCTGAAAAGATATCATCTATTTTTTTCTATTTTTGGAAGAAAATATTCCTAGACATACAACAGGTGAGAACTAAGTAATTTTAAAGAAACAAATGAAATGAAAATATTCTGTAAATAGAATGAAATGAAAAGCTGTGTTTTAAATAGGAGCTAAATATTAAACAGAATTTTTGTACCAGGCATTTGAATTACTGCACCAGCTCTTTTGCCCATCAAGAGAGGCATTTAGCATTTCAGTCTTTTCCAAGGTGTTCATGATCTGCTATGCTGATCTCTGTGTGTGCCTAGGTGTGTGTGGAGGGGGGGGCATATGAAGGGGAGTGTGTATGTTTGCTTTACAATTGTTGTGGCAGATTCATGCCTCAGCTCCACATTTTGTTTTAAAAAGGTCACACCGAGTGGATATGAAGTTTACTATCAACAAGAGATCGATTCCCAAATCATCCATTTGACTCTCCCTTATAAATCATGTGCTTTGTTGCATATTTTATCAAATATACTTTCAAGCCAGATGGAGGAAGGAGGATGTGGGAATCCCTCCACCATCTTGCAACTTTTATGTAAGTAGGTTTTCAAGAAAATCATCATTTCTCTTTTAAATATGTCTGGAACAGGCATGATGGTAGTGTCAACCTGTTGGAGTTTTTGTTGCTGGAAGAAGTTGTACAAAAGGATTGGTTTTTACATTGACCAGTTACTGAATCAAGCGCAGGAATACATTGGAAATTTAGCTGGGGGTTCCTTTTCCCAGCAGACTACTTCTAGAACGAGCTTGTACACTGAAGCTGACTCTTTTGCTCTCTTTTTGTTTCTTTCCTATTTTCTTGGCTTCTTTGCCACTATCTAGACAATTTTGGAACTTTGTTCCCAACTAAAATGGTTTCAATAGTCTGATTGTGATCATACATTTTTACAAGGAATTTTTAAAATCTTTCCTCGAGTCCAGAAAGTCAAGGACTTA